>NC_051178.1:18283470-18653470 GCF_013339695.2 Rhipicephalus sanguineus | reverse complement strand
ATTATTGGCAACATTGCGTCTGTGACGTCAGTATTGGGAAGGCGGCGGAAGTGACGCAGCCGAGGGCACCGCTAACTACGGCCGCTACAGCGAGCGTCTGCTGTGCTGGCTGAGACACTGTTGTATCAGACGCGGCACTAGCAGTCGCAGGCATTACAGCTGATGCACGGCGTGCTCACCTCTCCACTGTGCGTCTGCTCGTCCCGGCTGTCACAGTTTTCATACTTCGCGCCGGCGTGACCGGCATGCCTTGCACGACTTCCGGTTCGTTCGTAACAACGTCTACATCATACGTAGACAGTACACTCCGTTGGGTTTCAGTTTCGGTGTTGCGCTTTTTTTGCTTATTTAAGATTATTCTCCAATTTGCTGAGTATTTCTGCTATCGGGCCCGTAACAGGAGCGTCTCGGGAACATAAAAGCACCATTACTTTAACATGGCCAAAAAATCGCCGGAGTTGGCCTTTAAGATGCCCAAATTGGGGCTGGATATAAAAATTATTTCACCTCGTGCTGTAGAAGCGCCAGGGTTCATGAGGT
Source organism: Rhipicephalus sanguineus (assembly GCF_013339695.2). Classification (NCBI taxonomy): domain Eukaryota; kingdom Metazoa; phylum Arthropoda; class Arachnida; order Ixodida; family Ixodidae; genus Rhipicephalus; species Rhipicephalus sanguineus. The sequence continues at coordinate 18,652,930 of NC_051178.1, read as the reverse complement.
TCACTGCACATTCAAAGGACGCAGAGCAAACAGTTGGAGAAACTCTTGAAGGAAGGCTCTAACATTTTAACAGTGTGAGTTGACTTGTCGAGCCAGAGAGACTGTATCGTGAATGGTAATTTGCTGGACTTTCCACAGGATGAGTCAGGGACACAGACTTATGTCATAGCATACGCCCATTTCTGCAAGCTTCGCTCTACCGGACTTGCATAGCCCCTTGACAGATTAGTCAGAACCTGAAGCACGAGCATTGCCTACGTACTTTCTAGACGAGAGGATATTGAGGCAGAGCTCGCCAGTGCCAGTGTATACACTAATGTAGTTGCCAACTCTTTGGGTTTCATCACGTCTCTCTAGGCGAAAGATCCTCCAAGCGTGCGCTTGTTCAATACATGATTTGAGAGAAATCAGTTTCTGTTCTTTGGCATTGCATCTTATCGCAACGTGCTTAAAAATGAAAATAGTGAAACATATATGAGGGAATGCCGGCGACCTGAGTTTGTGTCGATTATGTTCTTGTTTGGAGAGGGACAAGACACAGTGAGTGTCTTCATACGATGATGGATGCAAGAAGGAATGCTGGAAGGGCAAAACAGGGAGGAGAAGGGTGTGTTTGCCACTGAAGGGATAAAATTCCTGGAAGGAAGGATTATCAAAGCTGGGAATTTCGCCTGACTCTGACCGACTCAGCTGTATTGCTAGCACAGTCCACCAAAGAGCGAGACGAATAAAGTCACTTCAAGGCAGTAAAACCCTCTCTTCGTGAAGTTTCGCAGAAAATGGAAGTTTTGTGTTTCCTGATAAGGGTAAAGTACACTTGTCTGGACAGGCCAGCATCATTGGGAATCGAGCAATCTGGTTTGCTAGCATCAGAGCCAGTTCTAGCAGTTTCAGATTCGTGACCTTTGTATGCGAGCTCTTCCAAGATTTTCTAGTAGGTCACGGCATCCTGGTTGAGACAAAGCAGAGACTGAAAAGCCTCCATGTCTGTAGAGGCATTTCTCAAGACTGGTACAGTTTGACATTGTATTGTAGTACATATGTACCTAGGAAGCAATTGGTTCTGGTCCTCTCACTGATCCAAGGAACATGCATGCATAGCCCAGGCCTTGACAGCAATGCTGCTCCTGTCCTTGCCAAACAAGTGAGTGAAATGAAAAGGCGCCTGTCAACGAATAATTCCGAGTTCGTGGAAGTCCTGTCAGGGCCCTAGGGAGACCCAGTTGTGTCTTCTTCAGAGCTGTCTTGCATAGATGCACGAAGCAGAGTGACGATGGCCTACATGGTCCGATGTTGCAGTGCTTATGCAAAGGACACTTAGGGCTAAACGTACTGTGACGTGGTCGTGATGTCGACAAAGACAGCAGTCGGCGTTTTCAAGATGAAACTGTTTATTTGGCCGAACTTGTGGCCGGGAAATGAGAACTCGAACTACAGCAATACACGCTGTACACTGACAGCAGCAAACAGGGCGTCGTCCGTCGATAAAACTGCTCATGGCTGGGACGCGCCGTCTTTTATACATCACGCATCGAACTTTCCAGCCTTATCACTGGTAGCAGGGATGCAACTGCTGCGCCAATTGCGCCAATTTGATGCAATTCCTTATATTTGCGCTAAGCTGAGCCAAAACCGTGAAATTTGTTAAAATTGCACCACGCTGCGCCAAAATGCCTGACGAGTTTCAAAATTTTCTCAGTCGCGCAAGTTTTAGCGAGAAATACAGGCTGCATTGGTCATCTGCATACAGACGTGCAGACTATAACCATAAACCCCCCGTGAAAGAAAAGAAAAAAAAGTCACAGTTTCACCACAAGGGCGAAACAATGAATGCGACAGCAACAAATTGTAATGTTATACGAAGTGAGGCTGGCAGCAAACTCTTTTGTATCTGATCTCGCGTAACCATACAAAACGTTGGTGTAAGAGAATACGGCCGCACCAGGGAAAGATGCTCTTTCTGCACAGTGTATTCGCACTGAGAGCGCAGGAAGTAACAGGGCATACGAGCCGCCCGCTGAGGGCTGCTGAGATAGCGCGCGCCAGCGATCGCGACCGCGCCCTTAGAATCAAAGTTCACAGTTGCTGCTCGAGTGACTCTCGCGTCTTTTCATGCACGTTCAAGAAGGGCAGGGCGTTTCCTCACTGCTTCGATGGCAGGCCCCCCGAGCGGAGTGGTGTTATCGCATGCGCCCTCCGAGCGAAGGAGATGGGCTTGCTCGTTCGATCTCTGCTTCAGCCGCGTTCATCGCCCGCACTCGCACGCTTTTACCCGCGATAGAGCATACTATGCGCGGGGGGAAGTCATCAGTTTTGGTTTTATATGGAACATGACGGCAAAAACCCGTCGAGAGTGACCATATAAATGTTATCGCAATAAAAAAAGGGACAGTGGTTCTCAAATTTCGTGATGCTTGTTTTATTGCATGCAGAAGGCTTTTTAAGCCACTTTTGTTGCAGTGCACTGGTGTCCTGCGGAAAAGCATTCTGAGATCTAGAAGGGGCTGTTAGTACTAGCTGTCAGGGACCCAGCACACTTTTTCCGTTATTTACTCATTCGTGCACGCGCCGTGTAATTACGAGCACTAGTATGATCGCTGACGTCTAAAAAATTATTGCCAATCATTTGGCGCTGCTGTGTATGCGTTTTTGCGGCCTTGAGAAACAAATAGACAAAACGTACACCAGTTTTCTTTTTTCGCCACCCCTGCTTGCTCCTGCTTTACAAATCTCCCGAATTTCGAGGTTGCCAGGTTCTCAGGTCCACATTAGCATTTCCAGTGCCTGTCGAATTATTTGACAGGCCCTGCAAATGCTAATGTGGACTTGTTCGCACCATGGGTTTCGCACCATGGGGTGGGTCAACACACTGCTTTTATAGAAATAGCAGTGTTCACGTGCACTGTGCACGAGTTAGCTGATGTTGAATGGTTTGTATTTTTGTTTTCTTTTCTAAAAGTAAGCCTTCCTTGTTATACTGCTCCAAATGTGGGATATCGTGCTAAAAAATTCAGGCTTTTTTTTCGTAAACTGCTCCAAATTTGTATTTTTGTGCTCCAAAAGTAACATTTTGTTGCTCCAAAAATTGCTCCAAATCCTATTTCGGCTGTTGCACCCCTGCTGGTTGCCGCGCAAGCTCTGGAATCGTCTAGACTATTCGCGTCCTGTGCGCAATCTTAACAAAATGATCTACTACAATCGTGAAGCTTCTCGAACACTGCGGCGTGGTCAGCGTCAGGCGTTGATAACCGTCCTTGTTGGTCAAACCTGAATACATAAAAATAAAACAAGCGGGCGTGGCGTCGACCCCTCTGAAAAAGCATCGTCCTGATGCTTGCGACAGAACATAGAAGGGGGAAAAAAAAAGTGCATACAAAAATAAATCACAATAACAAAGGAAAAAGTAGAGTTCCCAGGTTCGCTAACATTCAAAAAACGGCTTAAGACGCACGACATGGACGACTTCAGGACGTGCGCGGCGTCGCTGGGAGTTCGTAATGCCGTCCGCGATGACCTCGTAGTCAAGAGCGGCGAGACGTCGAAGCATCTTGTATGGCCCGAAGTATCGCCGAAGAAGTTTTTCACTGAGCCCACGTCTGCGTATCGGCGTCCAGACCCACACACGGTCACCAGGTTGGTACTCCATGAAGTGTCGTCGAAGATTGTAGCGACAGCTGTCGACCCTCTGCTGATTCTTGGTGCGAAGGCGGTCGAGCTGTCGAGCTTCTTCGGCAGGTTGCAAATAGGCGGCAACGTCGAGATCGTCTTCGTCGGTGGCGGTTGGTAGCATTGCGTCGAGCGTCGTTGCCGGGCTCCTTCCGTAGACAAGCTTGTACGGCGTCATTTGCGTCTTTTCTTGCATGGCCGTGTTGTATGCAAAGGTCACACACGGAAGGATGGCATCCCACGTCTTGTGTTCGATGTCGACATACATGGTCAGCATGTCGGCGATGGTCTTGTTTAGCCGCTCGGTGAGGCCATTGGTCTGTGGGTGGTACGCTGTGGTCCGGCGGTGGCTTGTTTGGCTGTATCTCAGTATTGCCTGAGTTAGGTGAGCAGTGAACGCCGTACCTCTGTCTGTGATGAGGACCTCTGGGGCGCCATGACGCAGGACGGTGTTCTCAACGAACTACTTCGCTGCCTCGGCGGCACTGCCTCTGGGCAGGGCCCTTGTCTCGGCGTAGCGGGTGAAGTAGTCGGTAGCTGCGACGATCCATTTGTTTCTGGAAGATCGACGTCGGGAACGGCCCCAGTAAGTCCATCCCGATTTTCTGGAACGGCCGTCGAGGTGGCTTGATAGGCTGCAGAAGTCCGGCTGGCCTAGTCGGCGGTGTCTTGTGTCGCTGACAGTCCCGGCAAGTCTTTACGTAGCGAGTGACATTGGCGGCAAGGCGCCGCCTGTAGTACTTTTCCTGTATTCTTGCGAGCGTGCGAGAAACACCCAGGTATCCAGACGTCGGGTCGTCATGCAGAGCCTGGAGGACCTCTGGTCGCAATGTCGAGGGCACTACGAGAAGGGAATCGGCTCGAAGCGGCGAGAAGTTCTTCTTAAGGAGAACACCGTTGCGCAAGAAAAACGACGTCAGTCCTCGCGTGAATACCTTGGGAACAACGGTGGTCCTGCCCTTGAGGTACTCCACAGGGCCCCTGAGTTCTGGGTCCGCTCGCTGTCGTTCGGCAAAGTCGTCGGCACTTATGGTTCCCAAGAAGCAGTATCGTCCTGGTCGTCCTGCGGTAGTGGGTCGACGGGGGCACGAGACAGGCAGTCGGCGTCGGAGTGTTTTCTCCCGGACTTGTAAATGACGGTAATGTCGAATTCTTGAAGTCTTAGGCTCCACCGTGTGAGGTTACCTGAAGGGTCCTTCAAGTTAGCTAGCCAACACAAGGCGTGGTGGTCACTCACAACTTTGAAGGGCCGGCCGTAGAGGTAGGGGCGAAACTTCGATGTAGCCCAGACGACGGCCAGGCACTCCTTTTCTGTTGTGGAATAGTTGATTTCGGCCTTTGATAACGACCGGCTAACATAACTGATGACCCTTTCCAGTCCGTTGGTCTTCTGCACAAGGACGACGCCGAGTCCTATGCTGCTTGCGTCGGTGTGGATTTCCGTATCGGCGTATTCGTCGAAATGCGCAAGTATGGGAGGCATCTGCAGGCGTCGTTTCAGTTCTTCAAATGCTTCGATTTGCGCCGTTTCCCACTTGAATGGCACGTCGGCCTTCGTGAGTTGCGTCAGTGGCTCGGCGATCCGTGAAAATTCCTTGACGAAACGTCTGTAATAGGCGCACAAGCTGAGAAAATGGCGTACGGCCTTCTTGTCGGTGGGCGTCGGGAAGTCAGCGATGGCAGCTGTTTTCCGCGGGTCCGGGCGAACACCATCCTTGCTGATCACGTGACCCAAGAACAAGAGCTCCTCGTACGCGAAGCGGCACTTTTCAGGCTTCAAGGTGAGTCCGGAGGTCTTGATTGCTTGGAGTACAGCTTCAAGGCGCCGAAGGTGTTCGTCGAAGTTTAAGGAAAACACAACGACGTCGTCCAAGTACACGAGGCACGTCTGCCCCTTCAAGCCAGCCAGTACTGTATCCATAACCCGTTGAAAAGTCGCAGGTGCCGAGCAAAGACCAAAGGGCATGACCTTGAACTCACACAGGCCGTCTGGTGTTATAAAGGCAGTCTTTTCTCGGTCTCTCTCGTCGACTTCTATTCGCCAGTAACTGGTCTTGAGGTCCATCGACGAAAAGTACTTTGCGCTGTGTAATCGATCCAGGGCGTCGTCTATCCGGGGAAGGGGATACACGTCCTTCTTCGTCACTTTGTTCAGGCGACGATATTCGACGCAAAAACGTAGAGTCCCATCCTTCTTCTTCACTAGCACCACCGGGGATGCCCACGGACTCTTCGACGGCTGAATGATGTCGTCGCGTAGCATTTCGTTGACCTGTTTATTCACGGCCTCGCGTTCTCGTGTCGAAACTCTGCACGGGCTCTGACGGAGTGGTCTGGCACTTTCCTCTGTTATGATGCGATGTTTTGCCACGGGGGTCTGCCAAATTTTGACGACGACGAAAAGCAGTCCTTGTATTGCAAGAGCGGGGTTTCGAGCTGTTCTTGTTTGTGCTTCGGAAGGCTGGGATTGACGTCGAAAGCTGGTTGCGGAGCTTTATTCGTCGGAGTAGGCTCGGGAGAATTGGTGAGGCCGAAAGCATTGCTGGCTTCTACGATTTCTTCGATGTAGGCGACCGTCGTACCTTTGCTCACGTGCTTGTACTCGTTGCTGAAATTCGTGAGCATAACTGTTGCTTTCCCTGCCCGCAGCTCTGCTACTCCTCTTGCGACGCAAATCTTGCGGTTAATCAAGTGGTGCTGGTCGCCTTCAACAACGCCTTCGAGGTCTGCTGATTTCTGAGTGCCGACGGAAATGATGACGCTGGAGCGAGGTGGAATGGTGACCTGGTCTTCTAGGGTGATTCCACGAGAGATCGTACATGCCTGTCTGGTCACAATTTTTGTTTTATCTGGGTTTTTTATATGTTATGTGGGCACATTCAAAGTCCACGGAACTGAAAATTTTATTTCCAAGAAACGCTCCCAGCGCGCCAAAAAAATATTTGAAGGTGGCGGCGCGGGCCTCCTGTTTTTGCTCGCAGCAATGTTTTCGAATTTCACGGCCGAATTTAGCGCGAACTATAAATGATGTGTCAAAAATTTTTTTGCTGGTTTTAATACGCATTACTGTGAATTACATCCATGCTTTTTTTATGCCGTCCTCAAAAAGAAGAAAATGTGAGAAAATGGTAAACATGGCCGAGATCAAGAAAGGGTCCTAAGTTTGAGGCGCACTGGCGCCTTTACTATTTCAAACAGAAACTTGAAAACAGTGCCAACTATAGAAAAGAGCCTTTGAAACATTTATACAGAAGATCAGTTTCCTACGGGCAGCGCAAAAAAAAGAAAAAAATAGTTAAGGAAGTGAGTTTTTTCACAAAAGTACATTTTCAAAAAATAAAATAAAAAAAACTCCGGTCTCAATTTTGACAGCAATTTTTTATCGAAGAGCGCTGATGTCAATGAACACATGGTTTTAATATCATATGTCCTCATTTGCTTTGTTTACGAGATATAACTGGCCAAAGTGACCCTTGCTGTGAGTGCTCACTTCAGTGCGACTGATGGTTGTTAATAGCTTGCATTGTGCGTAAATCGCAGTTTTAATTATTCTGCTGCAGCAAAACCTTGCTCTGGTGGCTTTTCGTCAAGAAAAATGTGTTCTCAGATTTTATTTGTGTCTAGCGTGTGCAAAAGTGGGCTGCTGCCGCCCTCTAAATAGCTCACGTGTAAACAGTTTGCAGCCTACAACCTCGCCTATAAATCATCAGAGGAAAGATGGGCGCGCCTGTTCAAGATATCAACCGCTTCTTCTTCCTGAAGGAATGCCTGGTCTACCTCATCGCGGTTAGATGTAGACAGGTTTTCCTTGAGGAGCCTAAAGCAATGCAAGCAGACCTCGCAGGTTTCGCGAAGATCCTCAGCCTATGACAGTAGCTTCTGGAGGTAGGCAACAACAAAAAGAGCAAAGAAAAAAAATTTGCGCAACGAAAACGTTTTCCTCAGCAATCTTCTTTTTGTGAACGCGTAAATAATCGGCACAGAACAATCGGACGTAGCCATGGGCCGCGCGCATCGCGCATAGTGAACAGCTAGACCTAGAGCAAGCCGAAACGTTTATGGTGAACGGCGCCGCACAAATTATCTCACATCTGCTCAGCTGTCATGAATGGCTTTCCAGAACTGCTTACGGTTTAACATTTTATGACTAAGGGTGTCTAAGCGCTTTGGGCTGTAATAATTAATTTCTAGGCCGCACTCATTGTCAAAACTAAGGGTAATGTCCTTCTGGTGCCACCAATGACCTCTGCTGTCCTCGACGTGGGAAAGCACTTTAGTAAAGTGGCAACAAAACATCATAAATTGGGCAGCTTCGGCCACTCATGGCTTAATCATGCCGCACCGCACGTTTTCTGGCTGCTGAAACACTGAGGTAAAGGTTGAGATGATACAGGAAGACGTTATCTGCGACGCCGAAAACATGTGATTGCGGGAAGTGAAATAAACGGCTCGGAAATCATTGGGCTAACTTTTTTACAAATGTTGTTTAGGCACAGTGTGCGTCAAATGGGGAAGATGGCTAGAGCGTACAATGCGTGTAATGGAAGGGAAGCAAGCAGGCAGTGAGAAAACAACTGCATAACAGCGCGCCTGCTGATTGTGGCATTTAGTTACAGATTAAGTTGGCCTTCGCTGCATACAGATGCTTTATTCTGTGTGCAAGGAGAGTTTTGACAAAGTGACCTAAACCATGTGTTCGCGGTGTCTCGCGTGCTTCTGATTAACGAATACTGGCGGGTAAGTTGAGGTTGTAAGCTGCAAACTGCGTACGCGTTCGGCCTTTAGAGAGCAGCAGCAGCCCACTCCTGCACACGCTAGACACGATTAAAGTTTGAGAATACACTTTTCTTGACGACAAGACACCAGAGCAAGGTTTTACTGCAGGAAAATAATTAAAACTAGATTTAAGTGCAATGCAAGCTGATGACAACTATCAATCGCACTGAAGTGAGCACACACAGCAAGGGTAATTTTGGCCCGGTAAATCTCGTGAACAAAGCAAATGAGGACATACATATTAACACGGTGTTTTCACTGACATAAGCGCTCTTCGACAAAAAAGTGTCGTCAAAATTGAGGCCTGAGTTTTTTTATTTTTTATTTTAATTTATTTAATTTATTTTTATTTATTTATTTATTTTTTATTTTAAATGATGCAAAGGCTCCTTGAAATACTTGGAAAAAAGCATGGATGTAATTCACAATAATGCGTATTAAAACCAACAAAAAAATTTTCGACACATCGTTTATAGTTCGCGTTAAATTCGGCCGTGAAATCCCAAAACATTGCAGTGAACAAAAACAGGAGGTCTGCGCCGTCACCTTCAAATACTTTTTTGGCACGCTGGGAGCATTTCTTGGAAATAAAATTTTTGGTTCCGTGCACTTTGATTGTGCCCACATAACATATAAAAAACCCAGGCAAAACAAAAATATCGACCGGACAGGCATGTTCGATCTCTCGTGGAATCACCCTTTAGAGGGCGGCAGCAGCCCACTTTCGCACACGGTAGAACCAAATAAAATCTCGGAACACATTTTTTTTGACGAAAAGCCACCAGAGCAAGGTTTTGCTGCAGCAGAATAATTAAAACTGCGATTTACGCACAATGCAAGCTATTAACAATCATCAGTCGCACTGAAGTGAGCACCCACAGCAAGGGTCACTTTGGCCAGTTATATCTCGTAAACAAAGCAAATGAGGACATGTGATATTAAAACCGTGTGTTCATTGACATAAGCGCTCTTCAATAAAAAATTGCCGTCAAAATTGAGACCGGAGTTTTTTTATTTTATTTTTTGAAAATGTACTTTTTTGAAAAAACTCGCATTTTTAACTATTTTTTTCGTTTTTTTCGCTGCCCATAGGAAACTGATCTTCCGTATAAATGTTGCAAAGGCTCTTTTCTATAGTTGACACTGTTTTCAAGTTTCTGTTTGAAATAGTAAAGGCACCAAGGCCCCTCAAACTTAGGAGCCTTTTTTTGATCTCGGCCGTGTTTGCCATTTTTTCACATTTTCTTCTTTTTGAGGACGGCATAAAAAAAGCATGGATGTAATTCACAGTAATGCGTATTAAAACCAGCAAAAGAAATTTTCGACACATCATTTATAGTTCGCGCTAAATTCGGCCGTGAAATCCGAAAACATTGCAGTGAGCAAAAACAGGAGGCACGCGCCGCCGCCTTCAAATATTTTTTTGGCGCGCTGGGAGCGTTTCTTGGAAATAAAATTTTCCGTTCCGTGCACTTTGAATGTGCCCACATAACATATAAAAAACCCAGGCAAAACAAAAATTGCGACCGGACAGGCATGTTCGATCTCTCGTGGAATCACCCTCTAGCACATTCAAGGCGTGCTTTCTTGGCGGAGTGTGCGGCGGTAGTGCCTTTTTCATGGACAGTGTTATCGACTTGGACCTTAGGTTGATGACTGCACCATGAAGGCCTAAGAAGTCCATACCAAGGATGACATCTCTCGAGCAACGCTGCAGCACAATGAAGTTCGCGGGATAAATCCGGTCACAAATGGTGAGTCTCGTCGTGCAGATTTCCTCCGGCATTACGAGGTGACCTCCAGATGTCTGGATTTCGGGGCCTTCCCAGGCTGTCCTAAATTTCTTCAACTTCGCGGCGAACGGTCCACTGATGACAGAATAGTCAGCTCCGGTGTCGACGAGGGCTGTGACGTGACGCTGTGGCCGTCGATAAGAACGTCGAGGTCGCTAGTTCGTCGTCTTGCATTGCAGTTAGGTCGTGGCGTCAGGTCACAGCTACGTCGGTTTGTTCCACTGCTTCCATGTTGCGTTGTCAGGTCTACTTCGGTCCGCGAAGTTTCGTCGTCAGGGCTCTGTCTGGTTCACGTCGTGTCCTGAAGGTTTCGTCGTGGCGGCGTCGGCGGCGTTGTCGGCGGCGTTGTCGGCGGCGGAGGATCTTTGATATTTCGTCGTACAGCAACCGCACCTCCATCGGTTGCTGCCCTTCGTTTTCTGAATGAGGGCTAGGTGACCGGCCCCGGCTTGGGCTAGTGTATCGTCGGTGTTGGGGAGAGGCGTAGCGGCCTTGCGACGGCGATCAGGAAGGTCCTCGAGGGGTACACTGCACTCCTGCCAGATAGTCGGCGATGTCACGTGGTCGTTCACCCTGCTGTGGACGCGGCGCGTCGATGGCGAACCCGCGCAGTCCCATCTGTCATTAATTGCAGCGGCGGTAGGTGTGGCCGACTTCTACGCAGTCGTAGCAGAGTGGACGATGGTCGGGGGCGCGCCAAATGTCGGTCTTCCTCGGCGTCTATTGCTGGCCGGCTGGTGGGTGGTATGACGTCAGTGGTGGCGGCGGTACTGCTGGGGCGGCGCGCCGTCTTGACATGGGCAAGGTGGGGGGATGTTGCGTCGGGCTGCAGCAGCATAGCTCATTGTTTGCAGCTGCGGCGGGGCCAGCTGAGGAACCCCCAGTGACTGTTGGATTTCCTCGCGTACATCGTCCGCGGTCGACGTCACTTCAGGCTGTGCAAAATGTGCGAGTTTTCGCAGCTCCTCTCGCACAATGGCTCGGATCGTTTCGCACAAGTCATCTGAGCCGAGGGCATGAACAGCTGCGCTGTCTTGAAGTGTGTGGCGATTGTACTGCCAGGTACGCATCTCGAGCGTCTTCTCGATAGTCGTTGCTTCCCAGACGAATTCTTGAACTGTTGATAGGGGGTTCCGCATCAGCCCGGCGAAGAGCTCCTGCTTGACTCCTCGCATAAGAAAGCAAACCTTCTTGACTTCGGGCATGACAGGGTCTGCATGACGGAACAGCCTTGTCATCTCTCCCGTGAAGAGCGCCACGTTTTCGTTCGGCATCTGCACACGGGTCTCGAGCAGAGCCTCAGCCCGCTTTTTCCGGACGACGCTCGTGAATGTCGTGAGGAACCTGGTGCGAAAGATGTTCCACGTTGTCAGAGTTCGCTCTTGGTTCTCGAACCAGGTACGAGCGGCGTCTTCCAAGGCAAAGTACGCATGTCGTAGCTTGTCTTCGCTGGTCCAGGCATTGAAAAGGGCGACTCGGTCGTAGGCTTCGAGCCAACTTTCCGGGTCTTCGAATGACGACCCGCGGAAGTTTGGCGGCTCCTTGGGCTGCCGGAGAAGGATTGGCACAGGCTGCACGGGGTCGGTCATCGTCGCTGCTGTCGATGTTGGGATCTGGGGCTGCCTGGTTTTTTTGGGAAGGAGCCCGTACTCTGGCTGCAGTCTCTTCTGCCTGCGGCTCGTTTGACGATCCGGGTTTTCTTTGCCGTTGTCCTCGTCGCCGCTTGGGCTTGGGTCTGCGCTTTGCGGGGGCGTGCGGATCATGAAAGAAGCAGCACCTCCACCAGATGTCACGTTGTCGAGACGTCGACGAAGGCAGCAGTCGGCGTTTTCAAGATGAAACTGTTTATTTGGCCGAACTTGTGGCTGGGAAATGAGAACTCGAACTACAGCAATACACGCTGTACACTGACAGCGGCAAACAGGGTGTCGTCCGTCGATAAAACTGCTCATGGCTGGGACGCGCCGTCTCTTATACATCACGCATCGAACTTTCCAGTCTTATCACTGGTTGTTGCGCAAGCTCTGGAATAATCTAGACTATTTGCGTCCTGTGCGCAATCTTAACAAAACGATCTACTACAATCGCGAAGCTTCTCGAACACTGCGGCACGGTCAGCGTCGAGTATTGATAACCGTCCGTGTTGGTCAAACCCGAATACATAAAAATAAAACAAGAAGCGGGCGTGGCAATACGCAAGGCCTGTGCAAGACTGCTCATCTATTGGCGTGGAATCGTGGTAAGTATGAAAACTGTCATCGGTCTGTGTACTGGCAGCCTGCAATGCCCCTAACCAAAATTTCAGAGCAACCATGGCAGCGCATTAGTCTTTACCTCCGTGAGTACTGGGATCGGAAATACATAGTTGCGTACTGTGTTTACTCGAACAACGCAGCTGTTGTCGCCAAGCCATCAGTGATGTTTCAGGGAGGTCCTTGATTGCGCACTTCTTTTAGCCTGCCGTCGTGCTGACAAAATGACTTTTTTCTGGCTCTTATAGCGTGTTTTCGGCTAAATTCTTTGATGCAGCATGGATTGGGCATTGCAGATGTTGAAATGAATGGTTTTGAGAAATCCATTTTTTTGCTGCAACTTTTGGACTTTCAAGCACTGTGTCCCTTTGAAGGGACAGTGGCTATGGCCTGCTTTCATTTTTTCATGAAATGCACACTTGAAACAGCCAAACCGAAAGAGGCAGGTAGAAACACCAGTGTGTTTCACAGTTATTGTCCATTAAAAGTGTGCAGTAAACTTACAATTGCTCTACTGCACAAGTGCTTTGAAAATGACATGCATTGCGATAGGATTGGTGACAAGTGTGAATGGGGTGTGCAATAGCCAGCATGGTAATTTGCTATTGCAGGAAGAGAGGGCACCAGTGTTCTCTCGTGTCACATGCGGGCGAATAGTGTGGGCAAGCTGCAGCGGTGGGCAGCTGCTGCTCTCAGTTGCGTGCACTTCACCACTTCTCTGTTGCACGTGGGATACAGCAGCTGGAAAACGCTTTATAAGATCTCGTAGTGGGGTGATAATCCACATATTGGTGCTGGAAAATTGTGCTTTCAGGAGATAGATTAATAGTAAGGGTGTGTGAATATTCGAAGTTTCGAATATTTTTTGAATAGTGCTTGCTATTCGATTCGATTCGCACTGGAATTTTACTATTCCAACAATTTGAACTTCCCAAAGACAAATACAGTAAACATCAGATTGAAAGTGACCCCTTCAGATTTTCAATATGCTTCACCTCATTACACTGTCGTATTGCGTCAAATCTGCCTTTCAAGCTCCATTACGGTCGAACTTAGCCAAGACACAGTCAACGTGCGATTGGAAGTGGTCCCTACATTTTCAATATGCTTCACCTCATCACACCACCGTATTGCGGCAAATCTGTCTTTCAAGCTCCGGTACGGTCGCAAATGTATTAACTCAAGAAAACGCTGTTTCCAACATGGAGATGAAAGATGTGGCAGAGGTGGGGGCTCAATTAATCCTGTATTGGACCTGAAATTTGGGCAGGAAGTCCGAAAAATCTGACGCTGAAGCTTTTTAGCATCCAAAATTTCAGATGTTCTTATATATCAACGTCAACGAGGCATATTTGGAACTCCGGACTTGAAGGGAGCACACCCTTGTCCGCCACATCAATTGGGCTTCCACAGAAGTTGAAAGAGGAGGAGAGGCTGAGGAAATGGCATCTTTGCCTATCACATGTAAAGTGTTGTCGGCAACACTTTCGTTGCACCAAATCATGTACATAAATACGATTCGGCCTCTACATTGCCTCATTCTTGATAGGACAACTATGAAACACCACCCTGCCAGCGCTTCATCAACCTAGCAAAAAGAAACACTTTCATGTTGCTATCTCTTAAGAATATGCTTAGGAATCCTCTCTATCTTCTTCTTCTGCAATTTTGCTTCGAAGTATTTGAAAAATATTCGAAAAATATTCAATTCGATTCGCATTCACACTTCAATATTTGAATTCGCTTCGCACCCAAAATTTTGCTATTCGCACAGCTCTAATTAATAGGTGAGCGTAACTGTATTAGGTCAGTTTAGGTGCTCACAGTCGCGAACATTGGCACTGGGAAATTGTGCAAAACGGGCACGTGTCAGCCATGTTCTACTGCACTTCTTTGAGTTCAATTGCTGCCCACCTGAAGCGAAGCAACAAGTCTTTCCCGCTGCCCCAATAAATGTTTATTTTCTCCCTCAATGCAGATTGATGGACATTGGGCAAGACTTTTGTGGGAGCCAGTCGGAAGAGCTACAGCAGTCTCTGCGGCAACAGAGCTTCAACTACTTTAAGGACTACCACAGGTCTGTAACCACATTCTTTTTATTTCTCTCCTTTTGTTCTTTTGCTGTGCACACAGTCATGTATACCAACATATTTTGAATGGTGATTGTACAAACACTGTTGAAATAACTTGTAATGACCAGTTGTACCTTGATATAACCAGCACATTAGTACTTCCAAACTCTCTTGTACAGCTTCATTGGCTTTTATGTATGTGTTGTCAGATTGGATGTTTTGTGCTGCATGTCGGTGGTTGTGACCAAGTGGTGCCTTGTAGAGTCGCTGAGTGAGCTTTCTGCTGCTGCAGGAGCTGCATGGAAGAGCTGCGAATGTTCCTGGAGAATGAGAGCTGGGAGCTGGTGCCTGTGAAACCCTCGTTCTCTATTCTCCAACTGCAGGTGCGCGCACACTGTCACGCTGTGAGCAGGAACAGTGGTGGGGGAGTACGCTAAACACTTGTACCAGGAGCTGTATGTGGGCGAGTTGGTGTAACATACTTAGTTAAAACGCTGCACAAAAAACTCGAGGACCACAAGGAAGCACTTTGTTTCTAGTGTTTCCTTCGGGTCCTTGTGTTTCTTGCGCAACATTTTCACTAAGTGCTTGTACTATTCATTGTCACCTCTCGTGTTGTAGGGAGCCCTGGCAAAGCCCGTACCACACCTATTTAAACCTAGTTAAGCAACTTCAGGGAACGTACCCTGAAACTACTATACCAAGAATAATTCGAGATCACACATTTTGCCATTTGACCTATTATGGAAATTAAAATTAGCTAGGTATGTTTCCAATATTGTCAATTAAAAGCACTGTTTTTTGGTGTATTTCTTTTGCATGCCTTGTTTTACTAGATTGCTGACTTCTGGTAACTGGAGTATTCCTCAGTCTAATAACAATGTACAGTAGACTCTCAATAATTCAATCTTTTGGGTAATCAAACAAATTGTAGAAGTTGGCTGGCCCACTATGCTTTTAATGTATTTTTATGTTGGTTAATTCAAACTGCTCCAGTAAATAAATCTGGTCCATTGATACTTCTTGCTTGTCCATGCTGGGAAATATCTGCTACCTTTGTTGCTTCTACCTGAACGTTTGCCTCAATAAAATGTGCGGGAGTAGACAACTGACAAAGAAGGGAACAGAGACGAGCACAGACTTTCAACTGGGATTTATTGAAAACTTCGTTAGTGAAAACTCCGAGATGTATATCAGCATACTCCGTCACATGTGTGCACACAAATCGTCGCGTACAGGCATTAGCAAGTTAAGTCTAAAAACCAAACAGAGCTAACAATAGACGCTATACATAAATGCAGAAGAAGAAAAGCAAAGAAATGCACAGCAAGAGTGTGTGCCGTCGTTTTCACAGTCAAGAAACGCCAGTTCTGTGGGGGTGAACTTTCGTTGCCAAGCCTATTCAAATAGATCACCAGTGATCGATGCTTTGAATCGTCGATTTTGGCATGTTGAATTTGTTTCTCATGCACCTACCACCTCCTACTAGTTAGTCCAGCCGCTGAATTTTCAGAATCGGTTTGAATTTGCCCATTTTGGCAACATAGTGATCTTTGACAGATCTTTACACGAACCAATGTTCGTGTTTCAGGAGAACTTGCGTTTGGCCTAGTTGGTGCTTACTGTTAGACATTTTGACCGCACAAAAAAAACGAGGACAGAGGGAGATACGACGACACGGGCGGTAATCTCCCTCTGTCCTCGTCTTTTTTGTGCGGTCAAAATGTCTAACAATGTTCGTGTGTTGTTGGGAAAATGCGCTTGGCTGACGAACTTGGGAGAAATGCGTGTTGCTCGGGGTTATGATTCAGTAACATCAACATTCTGTAATAAAAAGAACTTTTGCAAGTCAAATATCAAATTATGGTGTCTGCTTCGCAATCTGTCAGTGTTGAGCGGTAATAATGGCCTGAAATTTATGCCAGCTACTCACTGGAGAGCTGCTTTTTTTGAGTTGAGGCAGATTTATTCTACCAAAAATTATTTCCGAAACTCCGCCGCATGTATAACGTGTGGACTTGGCCTTTTCAGCCAGTTTCCCGCAGCTTCGGTTTTGCTTCTGTTGTTATATCAGACACAGGGCCACATCCCGTGTGTCGCTAATCGCTCCTATGCCGTTGTTGTCATGCGCGCGTGGGTGCGCACCTGCGCCGCAAGAAATGCGCGCCGATCGAAACTACAGTGAAATCTTGGTATAACGAACTTCAGGGGACCGCGGTAAAATGTTCGTTGTTCTGAAAGGTTGTTATAGTGAAAGCCCAAAAATTTACCATAACAATAGAATTTCAGTAACGCAAATGCCCTACCTTTGCAACGGTACGTCCTTGAACTCGTTTCTCACAACAATGCACACGTGAACGTCAGACAAGGCACGTTTATTTGAAATAGTCCGTGTCCGTTTTTTGACGGGTGCAGCACAAACTCTGCGTCACGAACGATTCTAGACCGTCCGCATTTTTATGCGCCGCTTCGGTCGCTGTTTTGCTTTTTTCTATGAATATGCGGAGTTTCCTCAAGTAGTCCAACGCATCTATGGCCGACACAGACTCGTCGCGATCTTCGGCTGCTACCGTGACATCGTCGTCCATGTCATCGCTGCAATCCTTTAAGGCCCAACTGCATGCACGCGAGTTTGAGCGACGGCCGACAGGATTTGCTGTCGCGGAGGGCCATCCATCGCCGTCGCTTGTCGCATCGCAGGTTTCTGGAAAGCCAGAAAACATGGCTTGTCGCCCGGAAGTGAGCATGATGATATCCGGCAACATGGCAGCATCTCTGACCCTCGCTTCGGTTGCAATTTGCTCGTGATGCTTCCAGTCGGCACGTACTTCAAGGAGTGCAAGTTATAGACTACCTTCTTTACAGCCCCATCTCACGCGGAGAGCGAGGCGGCGGCCGCATTTTGTCGTTAATTTTGATCGACTGTTCGTTTTGATGTTTCGGTGGTAGCTTGCTGCAATGTCAACATCGTCGTCGTGTGAGGTAGCCCTTCTCCCTGCGAAGTAACGATGTGAGGTGCTGCGGCTTTTCTTAAACGTTCTATGACAGCAAGAGAAAACGTTGTCGAGATGCGCCTCGTGGACTAACCGCAACAGAACTCAGTTTGCAAAGTGCGACGTAGCGTAGGCAGCGTACGCTTCCGGGCGCCCCATGGGATCACAGCAGATACTACTGTCGCGGTTAAACATACGATTGCGAAAAAAGAAAGTCACGAAACGCTTTTATGGCATCCTTATCTCAAACAAGACAATAATAAATTTGGCATTTTGTCATTCATCTACTCTGTAATTCTTTTTCGTAATTTGCCTGCGTGCACGCAATAGTTTTCAATCGAGCAACCGTGACACTTTGTCGCGAACATGTGGGTGCTCCCGTCGCGACAGCGCGACGGAGCCCGTTTGTCGCAGTCATCTTCGCTCGAAAGTCGCGTGCAATGCATGTGGTTGGGCCTTTACAAAACCTGATGCGTTGTCACCTCCGCAACGGAGGGAAAAAAAAAAAGTTCTCCGCCCGCGTCTTTCTCTTCCCGCGCCCTCTTGGGTTTTTGCGGGAGGGCGTCCGCTCTTCGCGCTGCATCGTCTGCTACCTTACAGCTCAGACTGCTATGACCGATACACTGAAATCTAAGAATCCTCGCATTTCGGGATATAAGTTCGTAGTACTGAGGTGTTGTTAAGATTACACGGGAATTGAATAACGATCGTTATTGTGAAATGTTCGTTATTCTGAAGTTCGTAGTAGTGAAATATTTTTACATTGACAATATAAGCAGTCGGCACGGGATTACTTAAAAGTTCATTAATTTGAAATGTTCGTTAATGTGGTGTTCGTTGTAACGGGGTTTGACTGTATCTTGCCCCCACACCTGTATTTAGTGACGACAAGCTTTGAGTCTGAAGATGACAGCACGTCAGCTTCAAACTCTCATGGCGACAATGTTTTGCAGCAGCCTGTGGCATCCGCAGCCATTCAGGGGTTGGTTTCATTTACGGCCTGAAGTGTTTGATGATGAACTTTAGTGTAGATTATGATTCTACAAATGAGCAGCTTTAAGTGGAGGACTAGTTTTGGCTGTCATACAGTGCCTCCAAGGGTGTCCTGTGTGCTTCTGTGAAAATTCAGTATAACATGGAAAAAACAATGCAAAAAAAGACACATATAGTTGTGATATTTCCTTAAAAGAGCCCTGCAACACTTTTCCAAGCAACCATCGAATGGCTTTATTAAAGGAGTTTGTTACCTCACCAATCGACTGCCACAAAAAATTTTTAGAAGCTGTCGAGTACGAGCGGAGTTAAGAGATTTTTCGCACACTGCAATTGCTTCCTCCCTTCTCTCGTCCCGACGAGTGCACTGGAAGCTAAGCAGGCAGGAATGGCATAGGAAAAGAAGTTACGTCACGTGCACGTCATGACCTAAACACTATGTTTTTTTTCTCCGAAAGCATGGCTTAATTTCAATGTGTTCGCAAGTGCGTGTGCAGGCACCTGGTGGCCTCCCGTGGCGGCCGCGTTAACTTATGCAGCTCACGATGCTGAAATCAGCCAATGGCCGCGAATTTAGGTATATGGCATGGTCATTTGGGTATATGGCATCGTTTGTCAAGAGAAGAGGGAACGATTTCTAGCCGACTTGCGAATGTATTGTACATCTCAGGTCGCGTGCTGCGCTATAATGTTTGGCTCACGTGTTCTCGGGAGCCTCAACTATCGATCGGCAGCGTTTTCTGACCATGCTGAAAAAGTGTTGCAGGGCCCCTCTGCGGTCCAAAACCTTTAACCACCTTCCGTTCCTTCTGGTGTAGAACTAAGGAAATCAAACTTACTCATTTAGAGATTACGCGTAATGAAACGAGAAAACGCGCATATGGATCAACCACCAAACAACTTGTTGAGCAGGGCCCGACCATGAGCCGTTGTGGTCGTGTTGCATTGGCGGTAGTGCCCCAACAACGATCTGCAATGGGTTAAATCAGGTTGTGTCTATAATAAAAAAAAGCGTGAATATAAGACATTGAAATAACCATAACTCTGGACAAAATAGGAGTAGAGTTGAACAGTGTAAAACAAGTGAAATATAGAATTGTTTTGGCTAATATAATATGTGTAATACAAATTTCTATCACCGAAATACTATTACTGCATACAGGAGTATTCATTATGTTGCCTTGTGTGCTAACCGTCCAAACGTATATTCTTCGGCACTACAATTTTTTTTTTAACTTGCAGCTTGAAAGCTTTTTCAGGACAACTGAAGTTAAGCTTTTGTTTCAATTTGTTTATTATGTAAATTTTTTGGTAGATGCTTCCCATAGTTTGTTCGTGTTCTTTGGGTATGGCATAAGTTTAGCTCTGACAGTGTTTTGGTACATGTGATTTGTAACACTTTGACATCAAAATTTGATCAGCACAAAGCATACGATATTTCTCAAATAAAGGTGTCCTCAGATTCTGGTTAATAAAATTTCCTTGGTGGTTGCTGTAAAGTCGGAGAAGTCTTTTTCGTGGAAGCACGAGTTTCTTGTGTTGCAGTATTCATGGCAGTGTTACTATATTATGCAGAATTATGTAGCATACTTAGAAGGCCACATTTTGACTTCGTGGCACACAAAATGGAGAAATTGTGTTGGCATTGCAGGAGTTGCGTTTCCTGAGGCCACCGGCGAGGACGAGTGCACCACCGGGGTCTCCTGGTGGGAGCCGGCCAGAGGCACCCTCGCGCCTGGCTGAGGGGCTGCAGCTGTTTGATGCCACCTGCCAGCCATTCGTCCTGCAGCCAGAAGAAGAAGAGGAAGATTTGTTCGACGCTGTGGCATCCAGCCCTGCTGTGAGCTTTTTCAGAGCATTTCCCACTTGCGCTTACTAACAGCAAAAACACGTGTGTCAAAAGGCCTGTTTGCCCCATTATGTACTTTGAACCATGGTATAAGAAAGGTGAAGGCAGAGCTGAAAATGCTTTGCAAAATCGGAATACAGTCAAACCTATTTTTAACAATCTCTCGGTTATAACAACCATATTTGGTGCACTAACATTTTCCTATGCTACCCATTGAAACTGCTTCCAGATATAATGAGCACTTTCTAAAGTGTCCTACTTTTACATCGAATGGTCTCGGTGAAAATATGGCACATAAGTGAAAAAAAAAAAGTAAAAACAGCCCTTATAAAGCACGAGAGAGTTGCATGCTTGTCCATATACTACTCCAGTTTAGTTGCGATGAAAATATCCTCCATTAATGAGCACTGCACACAGATTTCAGACTGCTGCGAGTGAGGTCACTCAATTTCAAGGCAGTTCTCCAGAGGCAGAATGGCAATGAGGAAAAAAAAGAAATAGGAGGGAGCTTGAAGCCTGGCAGTCAGCGTTTGCATGACTACGTTTTCTGACGCCGTTCTGACGTTTCCTACAGCTACAACCACCTACGATAAACAAAACAGTGCCTTGGAATGCAAGAAGCCAGGACAACTTTTTGTCACATAAAAGTTAAATGCACCCCTCCAGTGTCCTGCAAATGATAACTGCAGAGACCAGTCATTTGATGATTCCAATTTACACGTGATGCTTTTTGAGGCAAGCATCACAAAAGAGTTCACTCTCTGGTGATGCTTATGATGAGGCGGTGTCCACCAATGAAGGCGCCAGTATATACCGTATATTGCCGATTATAAATGAACATTTTTTTCATAAAATGACCTTCCATAGTTCGGGGTTGACCTATAATCGGAGTCGACCTATACGCAGAATCATCAAGTCGACTTATCTGTGGGGTCCGACAAAAGGTCATCGTCCTTGGATTTCCCGCTATTCGACGCATCGATAACATCAGCCGCAGAGGCAGTGGAGTCACGGCAACTGCTACAGTAAAATCTCGTTACTACGAACATCAGATTAATGAAATTTTCAGATTAACAAATTTTTTTGAAATTCCCGCCAAAATACCCATATTGCCAATGTAAAAAACCTTCAGTGCTACGAATTTCAGAATACCGAATATTTCAGATTAACGTACGTAATTTAACCCCGAAATCAACAAGATGCTTCGTTGTTACGAAGTTCCGTGAATGTTTCAGCATGGAAATCACTGAAACTTACACCTATCACCATCTGCAGCAGACATGCGCCGGGAAACCCGCTTCAATGGGTGCAGCCCCATCAGCGTCGACATCAACGCGAGCGTCACCAACCGGTCAAACTGGTCAAACCAAATCAAACAACGTCGTAGGCTTAGTCCCGCTGTTGCCACTGCTCTCACCACGTTTCCATTTGCTGTCGTTTGGAGCTGCGAAGTTGAGATCGTGTTGTGCGGTCGCTTTTCTGGCAATGAGTTCTCCTGGCCCCAGCGTTAAAAAGAAGCGACGCCGGTTTTCGCTCAAGGAAAAAGTGGACATTCTGACGGAGCTGAATGCTGGAAAAAAGCAAGTGCACATATGCAGGGAGCGTGATATCGCACCGTGAACAGTGGCAACGATACTGAAGGATCGGGAGAAGATCGTGAAATTACATAGAGAATCACAGCTGGGGGGGGGGGGGCTCCCTCAAGAAAACGCTTGTGGCTGGGCAACTACCAAACCGTCGACAATGCCGTCCTCACATGGTTTAATAATGCCAGACAACACGGTGTGTCCTTGTCAGGCCCTATTATTCAAAAAAAGGCGCGACAGTTCTCGGTCGCTTTGGGCACCTCCGGCTTCGATGCAAGTGCCGGATGGCTCTATCGGTTCCAGCAAAGGAATGGCATCATGTGGCAAGTAGCGTGCGGGGAAGAAAAGGCAGCCAATGCCGAAAGTGCGATTGCCTGGTGGAACGAGCACTTTCAGGAAATCGTCGAGTCGTTCAGTCCAGACGACGTTTTCAACGCTGACGAAACGGCATGCTTTTATCAGCTGTTACCCGATAAGACAGTGAACTTTAAAGGTGAAAAGGGCAGAAAAAAATCGCGTCTTTGCGTGTCAGTGCTCTTCTGCTGCAACGCCACAGGCACGGAAAAACTCAAGCCTCTTGTTATTGGCAAGTCCGCCAAGCCTCACTGCTTGAAAAACGTTGTCTCGTTGCCTTGCGACTATCGGGCAAATAAGAAAGCGTGGATGACACGGGAACTGTTCACGCAGTGGCTGCTGCAGTTCGACAACACAATGAAGAAGAAACAAAAGAAGGTTCTTCTAATCGTTGATAACTGCTCGGCACATATGGTGAATGTGCATTTGCGCAATGTGCAGCTTGAATTTCTACCCCCGAATTGTATGTCCTTGCTCCAACCTTTAGACCAGGGCATAATAAGATGTGTGAAGGCCGAATTTCGGAAGTGACTTGTGCAGCGCCTTCTCATTAACATACGACTGAAGCTGCCCACGAAGGTCAACATCCGTGAAGCCGCAGGAATGCTGACAGGGTTGTGGTGGAACGTCAAGGCAAGCACCATGAGCAACTGCTGGCGAAAGGCAGGTCTTCTCGAGACTTTGCTTACGCCACAAAACTGCGAGCCTACGCCACGAGACTGCGATGACGAAGCGGAGCTCGACCCAGAGAAGCTCCCGGTAGACGCTGCGGTAACCTTCGAGGATTACGTAGATAGTGACAGCGCAGTGGCTACGTCCGCAGAGCTCACCTGCGAAGAAATTCCACTGCTCGCAAACGAAGCAAAATGAAGAAATTGCGAACAGGCGTGCGTGCAAAAAGATGCGAACATAACGCGAAGACGCTTGTGGGCGCATGTGACTGGTCATGTGGTTTAGTTCCCCGCAAAGTGCTGCCAGCTTTTCTGTGGAATGCAGATGGTTTGTCATCGAATCGTTTCTATTGTATGAAAATGAAACTGCAGGGTGCATCGCAAGATAAATTCCTCTTTTTTCCATAGAGCTTCGTTAGCCCTCTATCAAAGGTTTGAAATGCTGCTTTCGAGACCTTGTTTCCCAAGCAGTTCGCATTAATGCCGTGGGGTGGTGATATTTAAACGTGCTCCGTAGTTTTGCGTAATTTCGCTGTAGTTTCGCGATTGTTGCAGTAGATTGAAAAAATGTCCGGCTCCAGAAGCGGCGTGTGTGCGTTGGGAGATAGCAGTTCCCGCGACGATGCGTCGAATAGCGGCGAATCCGAGGACGACGACCTTTCGTTGGACCCCACAGATAAGTCGACTTTACGATTCTACGTATAGGTCGACTATGATTATAGGTCGTCCCTCGAACTTTGGAAGGTAATTTTATGAAAAATACGTTGACTTATAATCGGCAATATACGGTAATCGACGGTCACGCATGCGCTACCACTATTATCGATACGGCTTGCCTCAGTCATTACACACGCCTCTTCATTCCTGTGCCAGTGCGGCTTTTCAGTTGTTAGTCGGTGTTTGTGGTGTCTTGACTTGTTTCTTGTGTCCGTGTTTGCGCGCCCTGTCTTTTAGAATGAATACTTACCAACTAGCTCAGCTCTGTGTTATTCAAATATAAACAATGAGGTGGTGATGGTAAACTGAGCGACTTCACAAGGTTTCATGTAGAAAATTCAGCACAGCTGCGAGAAAGGGACCAAAAAAAAACCATGACAACTAACTGCTAAAGAAATGGACAGAAAATTGTTGCATTTTTGTACTGCAGAAAGGCTTATTGATTTGTCTGTGTGTGCATACGCATACATGAACAAAATTGTGGCGCCTGCAAATTCTTCGGCTTCAGCTTAAAGCGGGTACGTATTAAAGCTGATGGCACTCTGCAATGCTCTAGCGGTCCTAGCAGCAGATGGAGGCATGCTGGGTGGTCACCTAATAAAAGTGTGCAGTATGGTTACTTTTTGACAGGATAAGGCGTGCACACGAACACGGACATGAGAACAAAGACGCAAACAACTCAGGCGCTGTGTTGTTTGCGTCTTTCTTCTAACGTCCGTGTTCGTGTGCGCACCTTGTCCTCTCAGAATGAACAAGTACCAGCTAGCCCAATTAGCCATGCTACTGCAGTATGGTTACAACAGTGCCAAGCTTGCAGTATCGTACCCATGCGCTTGGCGTTATAGCGTCAATGCAGCTGGGTTTTTTGGTGCCTGCGACCCGCAACGCTAACTCCGCAACAGCGATCCGCTTTCATTTCTAAAAAGCGGTGCGCGCTTGAAGATAGCCCAGCACAACGAGGCAGCAGGCAGCGATCGGCAGCCCAGTGCGTTCACGTTGTCGCCTAATAAAAGCATGCAGTAGGCTTAAAATGTAGCGCTGCGCTGCATGCGTGCCTGAGCAGATAGCCGAAGATACTTATTGTGATAAGGTTGTCGGCGATAAGTCGTGCTGGCACGTTCGTCAGTGGTCGCCACCTCGCCGTCGTTCTTTCCCGACGCTACCTGCAAAGGCGTCACCGCAGTTGCGTGGGAGTCAGAATCGGTGATTGACCGATCTCTGAAGTTCTCAAAGAGACGGAAAACTTTTGGCAGCACATTGTGGCGTCAAGAAGTTCGGCGGCGCAGTAAAATTTTACGTCACAAAAAGTTATCGCAGTACGCAGGGTATGCACTAACCGTTAGGCATAGGGCGGACCACTACGGCTTAAGCAGTCAGCGAATGCACTGGGCTCTATGGGACTCGGTCGGAGCGTCGTTGCAACTACGTTTTACCCGTTAGTACGCTTAAAGCGGGTACGTATTAACGAGGTTCGACTGTAGAACACGAACAGAAGTCACGAGGTGTTCTGTTCTTGTTGGATATATGTTAACTTTTTGTTCAGTAAAAGGTTCAATTGAAAGTCAGCACTGTGCCACGTCCACTTCTCGTCTTCGTCTGTGTTTTTCGCGCTGTTACCCACGATGCATCTGCACCAACTCGCCCAGTATTCCATCCTACATTGTTGATGTCGGTGATGACACCGTATGTTGGACCTCTGAGCCTTCCAACTGTAGTGCGGTTGTGTTTGAGTGAAGAATACGCCTTGCCAGGATGAAAAGCTTTAGTGGAACAACAAAAAATAAGAACAAGGGAAGGGGGTGAGCTGTTGCTGCCATGAGATCACGTGTCAGCTTGTTAGGAGCAGCAGTAGTGATGATGATTAGTCTTCTGCTACGATTGTTAAGGACAGGGAAGTCACAACACTGATTTCAAGGAGAACATTATTTATTTTGCTACATCTCATTACATCTCCACAGCGGTTTGTGAAGTGTGCTTAATGCCATTCGATGTACTTTTTGCTACAGAACCGACAACCAATTCTTGGTGCCCCAGTTTTCTATGGCACAACGAAAAGCTCTCCCTCGGTCGTGGTCAAACGTGCAGTGGTTGATTCCAAAAGCAGAATTTTTCGATCTGATAAGCCTCTAAAACAGTTCATCCCTCCTCCAGCAGCGCTGAGAAGAGACAGCAATGCCGTTAGCCCTCCTCGCAAACTGTTCGTTACACTCAACGTTCTGCTTTCACAGGAGTGACTTCAGCTGTGGTTAACCACCTTCATTTTGATATTTTCAACCGTTTTTCAATATAAAAAGCGGGTAGGATAGGTTTCCGAACGCTCGTCGTCGTGTGAAGTCTCTTTAGCACCTTTCGAGCCAGGCGCTCCTGGCACTTCTCCAATTCATTGGCAGGTGCCTCTAGTCCCTCACCCAACATGCTGCCGTTCATGAGCATTGGATCATACGTCAAGTGAAGGCAGCGCCACTGTTCTGCTCGGTACAAACGAAGGTGTATGCACATTTTAAGACAGAAAACATTATAATAAAGTAAGCGTACTGCATTTCAGTGCTAATATAGAAACCACTAGCCGCGTACACCAGTAAAGGGTCACATGATCGGCATCATGTGCATCTTCTCTTTCTTTGCCAAGTGGGTCACCAACAGTCATTTTTTGTGACTGTAGGGAAGAAATAAAAATATAAATGTGTTTAATGAGAAAAACAGAGTTTGTTTTAGCCATTACAATAAACAATCTTTCCATTAATTGGTTATCAGATATAGAAGGTTTGTCTTGCATAACGAGATAATATGTTAACACTGATATTATAGTGATAATGGACAGCAGTATAAATGAAAGATATTGCAGCTGTGCAAAGAAGCTGCTCACTGTAGGCCTGCTGTGCTTATGCAGGATGGCCCTGGCAGTGCAGAGGTGGACTCTGATGACTCGGACATTGCCGAGGAGCTGAAACGGGACTTTGTTGATGAAATGACCGGTGATGCTCCCCAGCAGAAGTGAGTGTGATGTGTTGAATCTTGGCCATCTTGTTTATGGTCTGTTTCAGTGCACACATACTGAGGAAATGAGGGATGCGCTATTAAATTTGTGTGCAGCAGTGAACACTGTTAAAATGTCCGTGAAGGCTCACTGGAGACTGAAATGACGGTAATGACTGAGTGAGTAACTGCTTCTGGTGGATAGGGCGAAATTTGGAAAGAAAAAAAAAAGGAGGCTGTTTGTTTCTCAGAATTAAAAACATTGCTTAAAAAATTTGGAGTTTTATGGTATGATATACGGGAGCCTGAAAAGACCACATTATAGCCTGTCCTGCACTACGTGTTTATGCTACGAGCGGTCTTAGCTGTATGACGTAAACGGAGTGGAATTACAGTATAGATGCAAAAACAACTTGCTCTTGGTAAGGACCAAACCTTCAACTTTTCTGATGCCAGCTGGCAGAAAAAGTGTTTTCCACAGCTACCATTCTCGGATTACACGTACAGAAACATCCAATAATGGAGGGATGACCACCTCCATTACACTGTTGGTTAAGCATCAGATGCATTATCCAAAGGTTGTAGGCTCACCTAACTAACTAGCCGGTTAGTTAATTCGGTTTTTGTGGCGCGAAAGGAGCTCAGGCTATGCTGCGCCAGTCACAAGGTGTTGAGTAATGAACAGTGAAATGATGGAAACAAGGCATGTGCAATTGTCATTCTTTTTGGTTCAATGGAAGTGGAAGCAACTTTGAATAGTAGCAGGATTCGACTTTCGGTAGAATGCAAGCGATAACCTGTAAAATATGTTACGTTTTAAAATTTACTATACTTAAAGCACATAAGACAGTATAACGAGCTTTGAAACTTAGAAAATGATGAATTGATGTGAGAGTAATATGTTCATTTAACCTTGAAGTAGGGCTTTGCTGCAATGCGGATCTTCTCTGGAAAGGTGTATTGACGGCATAGCACCCGTCCACTGCAGCGAAACAACCTTTACAGGGGGGTTACATGTGGACTAATACACACCTATTCTGCAAGGGTTGACACTTGGGCAAGTTGGTGTGTATTCATTTCAAAATCTTAAAGCAGTCCTGACACAAAAATTTTCGCCCCGCGTTTTTTTTTGCTGCAATGTGTTGCTGGGAGCCTGTTAGTCATAACACGGCACATCGTTTGCTGCAGGGCGCAACAGATAATTAATTACAAGCTCCTCATTACCGACACAGCCTCAGTTTTGGTTTGACAGAGCTCCAAAAGCGACAAGCCGCTGGGTGCAACTATCTCCACCTAGCGAGTGAAACGCTCGGTCACGTGAGCACACAGAACAGTGACGCATTTCCACGCGGTCTGTCGTCGTCGGGCTCATCATCGTCTGATGGCGACGATTTTCTTGCGGCGGGTATGGAAGAAATTTTCGACGTGGCGAATCACTTCAGGTTTGACCCGCTGGCGAGGAGTGATTTGTCGGGAAGCGCATCAAAACAGAAATGGCGGCTACGACGTCATCATAACTTGCACCGGCTGCAACGGTTACGTAGGGGAAGTAGGGGGGTCACCTCGGGTCACCTCCGAGGGTGTCAATGCACCAGGTGCTGCCTACAATGCTGGATCGCGCTCGCGAACTTCAAAATTCATATAAAATACCTTCCAAGCTTTATTCGCTGTCGATATTTTGCAGATGGTACACGCACGTACACGGGAATCGATCCAGCAAGCTATCCCGGCCGCGAAATCTTGTGTCAGTACCCCTCAGTGCATAGAACGATTAGGAAGGGACGAGACAACAGCCAGCGCTCTGTAGCTCTGTTCTCTCGTCCCTTCCTAATTGTTCTATGCGCTGTTAACATTTTGAATTGAATACACCTATTCGTTCATTTCGAATACTTTGAAATTTTCAATAATTTAAATTCGAATGGAAGCGAATTCAAATACTGTGATATTCATTCGAATATTCGAAGTGCTCGAATATTTGCACAAGCCTAGTTTATTGCTTTGTGTTATTTGTTATGTTGTTGCCACTTTTTATCACTGTGTGTGCGCGTGATGCGCCGCACACTTACGTGCATGTGTCTCACGTTGTTTGTAGATGTGTGCGTGATCTGTTTGTCAGCGTAGATCAAATAAGTCCTGCTGCAATTTTTAACAGTCTTGTTTTATTGAATACCCTAAACAGTACACCAACAATGTATATTGCGGTCATATGCTTGTTAGGCAAATGCACAAAAGGCACATGTTTTTATCTTTGCGCAACATTTGTAGCATTCAACCGTACGACTAATAATGTCAAGAAAACTGAAAGTTAACTTTTTTAACATTTTAACAGGCGTTGCACAATGAATGTGTGAAAGTACTAGAGCAAATGACCAAGAAATGTTCATACAATATTTCTTTTTTATTTTACAGTACAGACCGCATTACAATCATCAGAATCTTCAAACCACATTATAATCATGTATTTCTGAAAAAACAATCTAAATACCTTTCTGGTTTTCAGCCACAATACTCTATCACATGCGTTTTGAATTAAGCGTGTCATTACTCTGATTTATATGGGAAATGTGAAGTCGTGTAGTATGTATCTCGTATGCTGGATTCTGCTTTGGTACGAGAAGCTGCTCATGAAATACACTTCTAGAAGTAACACAGCCACTAGCAAGCATAACGAGAGGCAACTACTTACAGCCTCACTCACCTTTGTAAAAACGGTATTCCAGTTGCAATGCGATATTAACTGACACAAATACGATAACAACATGTTTGTTATTGCGCAGTCGTTGCAGGGTGACGTGCGAGGCCAAGTGTGATAGCAGAGTCGTGCGTGTCCAGCACGCTGCGGCACCAGCCCCCCACTCACTTCACCAAACCGCTGCAATGCTTAGAACTACACACGTTACTCTCGGTCACTGGAAAAATGCCGTCTTGTAGGCCATCTTGTCTAGTGACCAATGGACAAGCATGCACCCTGAAGCATTGCACTTGATGCAGTTGAGCAAAATCAGGAGCTCATCGTCCAATGTGTGGCCACTGCCTAAGCACAGTTTTAACGTTGCAACATCCAAGCAAGTAAACGCAATGAAGGCGATGAGTCCACTGCCGTCTGCATAGCATGCGCTCCCGTGGCAACAAAGAGGAATGAAAAACTGCAGAAAGGGGTTAACTTAGGGTATTGCAAAGCGCTAGAACGAAGGAAAGCTGATGGTTCGTCGATGTGGCATGCTGACGGGAGATGGCGCTGGTTTGTTTTTGTGCAATGGAAGCGTAAATCTCATGGAAAATGCATGGAATCCTATGGGGGGTTGTGAGAGGGTGCCTTTCTCCTCGCTGGTGACCAGGTGAGCCGAGCGGTAGCACCACCATACCAGTGCACGAGGCATGCAGTGGTTCACAATTGTTTAGCCATCTTGTGTAAGTAATGGCATGGTATTGACACACGACAAGTTTGTCCTCTTACTGCATTGCTAACTTGTGGTAAATGGAGTGTCCCGTGACAAAGTGACAACATGCCACGTGATCCTTTGCACCCATACACGTCTAGATTTTAAAACTTGATGAGGCATGCCAGCCCCACGTGTGACTTCTCTTGTTTTCATTTTGAGAACCTGAGTGTTGACCCTTGAAAAGTGCAATTCACTTGCAATGACTCTGCTTCAAACCAAAAGATTTACGTTTGCACAAGCCTATGTATTATAACTGATCACGTAGCGCAAAATTTGACACTGGACAAGAGAGGGACGAAGACGAGCGCTTACTTCCAACAAGGTTTATTTCGGGGAGCGTACACATATATAGCTGATATATGTGTATAGACCGTTTATAACGTAAGTCGCCGGAGTCGCGAATATCCGCACTATAAGCGGTACCGCACTATAACCAAAACAACCTTTTCAAAGGCTGCACTTGCGCAAAACGTGTTGAGCATGTAGCCTCGCGTGTCCGATAATCGACATATGCGATTTGGGGCGCTTACAACCACTTAAATCTCCGAATGCATGTTCAAAAATTAACCGCCAAATACCCGCATTGCCAACGAAATGAACACGGGGGAAAAAGCAAACAAAACAAAGTGCCATCGCGGAAATTCGCCGACTACGTTTCAGGCCACCTCGAGGTATGCGCATTACACAGAAACCATGTCGAATCGCGACCGAAATTTCACGTGCTGAGCGCGGTACCGATCGTTCGATTTCACGGGCGCGCACGCGATGTCCAAGACATTGCAATCGAATCCGGAACCACCATTCGAGAGTCGCTTGTGCCAACCATGCCCTCGTTTTCATTAACGATATGATTCCCTTCCCTTCAAGTGCAGCCATCGCAAAAAGTTTCGTTGATTCCGCACCAAACCGCAACTTTTGTCGCCCGCGACCGCTACCGAAAAGCAACCAAGGCTGATTAGGCCTAACCTGCGGTTCAGCATGTTGTCGCGGGAAGTTTGTCCAAGACAACATGAAGGTCGGACGTCGAAAAGATCGCACTCAAGCACTAACCCAAGAACAGCGCGCGTGATACGAAGTTTGTGTTCGCGGCCAGGAGACCAACGGCGACAAAAGCCCGCCAAGCTCGTTTAAGTCCGCGCACTGACAGAAAAGGCGAAAGCTCGCGTCATGAAGCCGCAAAACTTTTCAATTTGCGGACGAGGTAGCAAACGCGATATCTGTAGCAAGTGTGATAACAACGACGCTTTTCCCGACAGGAAACTTACTTTAAAGCGCACTTGATGAGGACGCGATCGTACGTTCCACGCATCCCACGCGGAACGCGCTGCCGGCAAGCTGCCGCGGAGCCTTGCCGCCGCCGGTGCAAAGGCTACTCCGTCGCCTAGGCAACCACCATCCTTCCCCACTCGGCGAGCCCGCATAGCGCTGCCGCGGTCTTTTTCCTCCGTCCGCCCCTCGTTCGTTCACTGTGCGTGCCCTCGCCCTTCGTAACGACCTCGTCGCTCCCTCCCCAGCGGCGTACCTCCTTTGAGAACCGCACCCGCTGCCGCGTTTGTTAGAAATATTTTCCCGCAACCGCATTATAAACGGTATTTCATCTTGGGGGACTGCACAATAAGCGGTATGCGTATACATGCGGTTCTATGGGAGGGTAAACGGGAGTCGAAAAAGACCGCATTATAACCGTCCCTGCACTATATGCGGTTACGTTATAAGTGGTCTGCACTACTCTCGAAATGCAAAAAACAAACAAATCATTCAAGAACCCCACAACTGCCATGCACGAAAACCTTACATTCTCAGGAAAGACAGTTCTTTTTGACAAAGCCCTAGAGAGAGGGAGTGCTGACGCAGTTCAGCCCTAATCTACAAACCCTCTCTGCCTCGATAATTTCTCTTGCTGTTTTATTTCTGTTTTTTCCCACGATAATGGTGTCATGAAAAAGGGGTTTGCAGCCACACGTGCTGCAATGCAATGCCAAGAAACCATCGCGACCATTCTTGACATTACAAGCATGTTCCCGGAGGCGGTCATTAATACAGCAGCCAGTTTGTCCTATGTACTTCTTGCCGCATGAAAGAGGTATCTGATAGATTGCATTTGCTGTACACGTGACGAACGGGATTTTGTGCTTTTTTGAACAACCACGTTTTGCATTTGAAACACTCTAGTGCACAAGTACGACAGCTTTTTTGGGGCAGAAAAACAACCTTCACATTGGCCCACTCCCCGACCTTTTTCAAGTTGTGGGGGACTCCATGTAGATACGGGACTACAGCAAGCCTCTGAGGCCTTACTGGCTCACCATGTGGGAGTGCTTGCTCCGAGAGCTGAAGCTTCTTGACCAAACTTTCCCCGACTGAAACCTGTATGTGAGAGGGGTGCCCGGCATTCGAATGTCGCTCTGCTTGCTCTTTAAAACTAGCTGCCATTAGATGGGGGCAAGACTTTTGTAATGCATTGCGAAAGCACAAGTTTACAATTCCTCTTTTAACGAGTTTTGTGTGGGCGGAATGGTACGGAAGCAGAGGTTTGTTGCTCCTGGGCTGGTACGCCCAACAGGTGTGGTGAAACAGCACTGAATACTGGACAGACAAAAATGAAGACAGGAAATTTATGAGACCTTGGCAATTAATTCACTGCAGTGCAGCAGTACACATCAGTGATCCATCTCAGATGCTAAGCGATAGGGAGATCACTTTCCACCATGATGAAGGCATGCATTGAGCCTCCGCAACTTTTTTTTTTTCATTGGTTTTCTGCCTTCCCCTTTCGATCTGTAAAAGCAACCTTGCATGAATGAAACAATATGATTTTTGCTGCTTTCCTTTTTTTGTCTGTGATGTTTTCAGTGATTGCTAGTCATGCATCACCTAGCTCACCAACTCATGGTACAGGAATTGTTGTATGGCTATGATACTGCGTAATAAAAACTGTAACAGCATTTTTGTTATAACTTAATCTTTTTTTTGCATTTTTGGCTTCCAAGGTGGGAGCTTTGACACGAGTGCAGCTCTTACTCGAGCTTATGTGGCCTGCTTTGTTATTAGGAACTTGGTCACTCAAAAGATAACAAAAGTGGTTACATGCCAAAACCACTATAGGATTATGAGGCATGCCGTAGTCCAGAATGATTTTGACCACCTGGAGTTCTTTAACATGACTCAAATCTGAGTGCAGGGGTGTTACTGCATTTGCCCTCATCAAAATGCGTGGCCGAGAATCAATCCCGCAACCTCAAACTTAACTGCGGTGGGTGTCGGTGAAATGCTTTCGGCAGGTAAACGT
This sequence comes from Rhipicephalus sanguineus, assembly GCF_013339695.2. NCBI lineage: Eukaryota > Metazoa > Arthropoda > Arachnida > Ixodida > Ixodidae > Rhipicephalus > Rhipicephalus sanguineus. The sequence goes on along the minus strand of NC_051178.1, from coordinate 18,619,500 downwards.
TACTGACTGCGGAATCTGTCCACTTGTTGCTCACGAGTATTCAATAAACAAAACGAGTGCAGCCTTTCTAGCCTTGTGTAGCATTTGTTTACTCATTGCCACGTCTTGGTGCAGGCAACCGAAGCCCTCCACTCGGCCAGCCAACAGTAGCAGCCCTTTTGTCACGAACACGAGCCTCAATGTTTTGCGTCAGTTTGGTGAGCACTTTGAGGATTGTTGACAACGGCATTGATGCATGTAACAGTCTCTTAAGGAGCACTGGTCAAACGAATGACAGCACAGAAAGGTTCATCAAGCACATTAAGCTTCCTAATGCCATGTCATTATTGCATTAGTGCTTAGTCGTTATGGCATACAGGGCCATAGGTCGGCAAAAAAGCAACACCTCCGCCACGGGATGAACTCGGGCGAGGCATAGATGCCATAGTGTAACCAGGTAAAGTAGCGGTCTCACCTTCTTTCAACCATGTTTCCGTTATGGCAATTATCTCGTATGTGAATTCGTGTTTGGTCAAATATACTGGTAGGTTATCAAAGTTTTTTCTAATGCTACGATGATTGCAATGCAAAATTGAGAAATTATCTTGCTCTAGCCATGCCTTTTCAACTTGGCAGATAGACAGAACCATTGTAAATTATTAGGTAATGCGTGGTCGAGGTCACTCAACAATATTTCAGATAACTTAAGCAAGGTCATTAGACACGTGATATGAATTACGCTGAGTTCTCTGTTTTCCTCGTCAAAATTTTCCCCTGTGACACCCAAGTGTACTTCCACTTTTTTTCACGTTTAGCCTTCAGGGCGTACCCCGGAAGTACCTTGTTGGCAGGGCTGAGGTGCTCATTGATGTAAACTGGGCTGTTTTCGCCTTCAAAACCCAAGACTGAAGTGTTAGTGTCAATTTTCTTGCCGCCTTCAAGAGGTCCCTTACCGTCCTTGTAGCAGATTTCACTACTATATTCTGTGTCTGCTCACGTCTAGAAGGTACACGGTGAATGACATCAATGTCCGATTCTTTTATGTCTACTTTTACACAGCTACAGATTGTATTCATTGTTGAAACTAGGTTTTCCGATGAGGTCATCGGGACTCCCTTGATTTCAAGGTTATTACTTCGACTGCACTGTTCTAACGTAGTCAGTTCCTTTTTCACCTCGTTTAACTTTTTGAGAGGCGGCCATTTTCTTTTTTTACCTCAGTATTCTCTGCCCTCACAGTGGTAAGTTCCTTCTTCACTGCTTGTAGCTCGGCGTTGAATTCCTCGAACCTCTTACTTATGAAATCCATTCCTTCCTAGACAGGTTGAATTTCCTGCTCAATTATTTTCTTCAGGTCCTTCTTTAGATCGTCATGGTTGCCACTAATTCTAGCAGTTAAATCAGCAAGAGCCCTTGCCAGTTCCTTTACAGTCGTAGGCTGTTTTTCGGGCATGTTCAAAATGATCACACTTCTTCACAGAGCCTAGGAGCCTAATTCATAAAATTCAAAGTGGCCAAGGCCAAAGCACGTACCTGCACGAAGCAAAGAAAGTGATTAAGAATGATGAGCTGTATGCTGTGGGCAGTGGTTTTATAGCCTTATGGTGACGTCAGTAGTTCGGGCGGGGGGCGTAACTTTCGATGGCCAGGTGAGAGGCGTACATCACAGTCTCGGCATGTGGCAGCAAAGTGGCAGCAAAGTCCGATGTCCCTGGCAATATTGCGAGTGGGTACTGTCATGGTTTCTCCGTTGTTCGTCGGAGTGCTGCACGAAGCAAAGCAAGTGATTATGAACTGCTCGATGCTGCTGCTGCCTAGACTGCTCTGGAATGATCAAGAGGTGCATCTGTACTGTTGCAACCGGGTATTTGGATCCATCCCTCCTCGGCAACCAGGTTGTTGCTACGATAGGGCAGCGTCGTACTCGGACTCCGTTTGGTAGCGTAGTCGAGTCTCCGGGTTGAGGAAATGCTGCTAGCAAGTTGGGAAAACGATAACAAGTTTACTGGCACTTTTCGTACACTCAATTACATTGTGACAAGGTCAGAGTTCAGCGACGAGCGAATTGGATGAGCCTGTTACCGAGGGCTCAGAGCCCCATTTCTCACTCAGCCCCGTCGTTTTAACCCCTCAGCTGGCTCCTCCTCCTTGATGACACCCAATCACACACACGACACCACCCATCATGGCACAGTCCATTTCACTGTCGCGGAGGGGTCGTTGCACTCTTGAAACAGCAAGGGTCCGGCGGTCGACGGCACGCTTGTGGGCGTAGAAGGGCAACAGGTTCCTCGGGCTTGTTCCTCAGACTCTTCCCCGAAGGGCAGAAAAGGGTTTGCGGCGACTCCTGTCAAAACATACAGGTCAGGTGGCCCCGGCAGCACACCAATCCAAACCCAGGTGGCCCATTGTCGGTCGCTTCCCGTCCCGGGGATTCCGTTTCTAGGAAGGATGCAGGTGTTCTAGCAGTGTGAGAACGCATTGCCTGTCCATTTTCATGGTGAGCGCGTCGCCACCAATTGCCGGTCATAACAGTACCGACTAGCTCGATGCTCAGTTCCTTATTGATTTCTGCTTAGACTGTGTATCTGTCATGCTTTGCTCTTTTTATTGTTTCTGATGCCAGCATAGGTCAGCAAACTCACTCATGACTCGACTCACCCAAACTCAGATCAAGCCGTGAGTCTTAGTCTGGTGAGTCTATGTGAGTAGTGTTTGATGAGTTTGAGTCCGAGTGAGTCCGGTTGAGAGAAATTTTAATGTGTGTCAATCCAAGTGAGTCCAGTTGAGAAATATTTTGGTGATTCTGAGTATGAGTGAGCCCTAAGCGCAAAAGATACTTCTTGAGTGAGCCTGAGTGAGCTCAACATTTTTTTTGCCAACCTATGGATGCCAGTATATTTACTGCACTGTCCGAAGAATAAAGCTTTAGTTGTTAGTTCAGTGACTGTGGCTCGTGTTCCTTTTCCCTGTCCTCGTGAAGTGCACACCGTTTTTGCCTTGTGATTCAGTTCGAACGACGGACCAGATTGGTTGTCAGACATCGCTGTTCACAGCACACGACTTTGGTTCTCTATTTTGTGTGGAGTATGCAACTGTGCATGCAAAAGAAACGGAACTCACTCAGACTGACTTAAAAAAATATATTTTTTGCTTCAAGCTCACTCATACCTATTCTCACCAAAGCTCTACTCAACAAGGCTCATTCGTACTCAACCTCACTGAAATTTTGCTCTGTCCAACTTGCTCAGACTCAAGATCACCAATATTCAGCTCGGCCAGGCTCAATCAGATTAAAGCTCACTAGAATTGTAGTCAACCAGACTTGCTCGTACTTGCTCACCTAAATTTTACTCAAAAGGACTCACTTAGACCCACTGGTCGGCCTGAGTCTGAGGGAGTCAGTTAGAGAGAGAGTTTATCGATCGATGCTTGAATAAAGCGTGCAGGTGAATGAGAGTCGAAAAATGAGCCGGTGAGTAGAATAAGGATGGTAGAGTCGGCCACTGACTGTTGCTGAGAGGACACAATTAGGCACACATGTGCCACTCGCCCAACCTTGTGCCTTTGAAAGGAGTGTGCATGGATGTAGTCCTAAGTGAGTTTCCTGAGATATGGTAATTACACCTGTGACCGAACTTTAAATGATTCTGCTTGGAAGCTTTTATTCGGGTGCGCTAAATCTCATAAATGTGTAAAAGTTGCCAAAAGCATCAATGCTAGCAAGTTCTAAAGTAACATCACTAACTTATCGCACATTTCATATGGCAGCACAACAGCTATTGCGTGGTGGACAGAGGCGGTAAGGAAGATATTTAAAGGTTTGTGCTGCAGTAATCACAGATGCTTCTGTACCAAGAAAGTGCTCATGAACTGTTTAGGACGGTTCATTTTTGTCAGCACATTGACTGGTTGGTGGCAAAATAATCAAAAGACTCACTCAAAATGTGCTTCTGGTCTTACTCGGACTCGTGCTTACCAGAATTCATTTCAGTGGTGTTCACTCGGACTCAGACCCATTAAACCCTTGTTCAGCCCAGTCCACTCAAACTCACAAGAATTACAGCCAGTTGGACTCTCTCGCACTCGGATTCACCAAGATTACACCCCGCGAGGCTCCCTCAAAATCTGGTCCGAGTGAGAGTGAGTTGACTCGTGAGTGAGATTCCTGACGCGCAGGTGACTTTAATTCTCTCTCCAAGTATGCACCTCACCCAAAGGGGAAAGCTCTCTGTTAAGTCCAGCACGAATGACGAGAGAGACCGCAAACACAGCCTCATGTTCGTAGCCTCGTGTCTTGCTCGCCGTTTCTTGATACAGATAACCAAAAAGCCCAAGCCACCCTTGTAAATTTCTCCTCACATTGTGCAGACATGCAAAACTTTGCAAACACAGCCACCACTTTGCATGCCATGCTTGTTTGCTTGCAATGCCCAAAGCTGGTTAGGGGCCTTTTAAGAACAAAACGACAAATTTCTGAGAAGTGCCATTTACTATGGTGCTTTTACCGAGCATTTACATTTCACATGCAGGGAAGTACATGAAGATGATGGATGTGCTGCATACCATTGCCTTTGATGTGTTCCTGTGCATGTCGCAGCTGTTCAACTACTACCTCTATGCAGTGAGTACCTGGCCTTTGAGGAAGGTCGCATCTCAATAGGTGTGACGCTCATTGGGACAAGCCCAGAAATAAGGCATTGATGAAAACATCAGCAAAGTGAGGTATTGGGCGAGTTAATTTTGCATGAGAGACAAAAGAGGTTACGGAGGACACACGCTACTCCGGCACTGCACATCGCAAATAGTGTCTTCGCACATTGCGCTTGCCGTGCCTACTTCGTAACGCGTGTCCTCCCTAACATCTTTTGTCCCTGTAACTGTAGCGCTGTTCTTTAATGATGCAAACATCAATATGTGAGGGGGAAAATGTTGTTTCTGCAAAGGTGCTTACATAGGCCTTGGTTTGTTGATGTAGCACTTTCCTGGATGGTAGATAAACCCATGCACTCACTTGTTTGCCTCACTAAAATTTGAAAAGATTTTGCCCAAGCAACCACTCCTCTAGCAATATAACTGGTTAGTCTGCGGTGGCAGTTGTCGAACTTATTAGCCATGAGAAACTCTAGAATCCTTTCCAGAATGCTGATGTGGTTTGAGCATTCTGAGAATAAAGCTGGTGGCTGGGGCAATGACACTTTCAAGTCCACATAACCAACTACTATCACTTCTGCCACATTAGCGTGTTACTTGTAATCTTGAAGACCAGGAGGAACAACTCGCGATAAACATAAAGTAAGCGAGCTATACTTTTGTTGCGATAGCACTGGTATGGATACTCTCGGCGGGTTTTTGCTATCTCTGTCATGTTCTATATAAAGTCCAAATCATCGCCGTGAGCATCGTATGTTCTATGTGTGAGTGAAAGTGAATGCAGCTCAAGCAGAGATGAAATAAGCCAGTCTCCTCTGTCGCGGGAAAGATGCATGAGGGGTGCCGGAGGGAGGGCAGCGTGGCTTCGGAAATAAATGCGTACTTTGACTGGCTGAGCATGGTAGCCCGCAGTCATGCACATCATATGTGTATCTTTAGAGGCAGGCAGCTTGTGCCTTTGTGTGTGTTGTGCTTTCATTGCAAAGTTTGCGTTCATTTCATAGACAGAATGAAGGTCGCTTTGCTCACTGCAGCAGCTGTGATTTCTATATGCCAGGTCACATGCTAAAAGCTGCTAGCCTTACTTTGTAGAACATTTCAATTTTTTGCTGTTGCATTCACCGATTCGCCCTTGTAGCAAAACTGTGACTTCTTTTTTCCCAATGTGCATGCCGACTAGATAGCTGCTGCTTAAGGCACTGCACACTGCAAATAGTGTCTTCACACAAATGAAGTGATGGGTTTATAAAAGATTGGTTCCTTTTTCATGCACAGAAAAGAATTTACATGACAGTCATGCAAGGCTGGGCCTGAATTCTTTTGTAGCTCACAGCCAGCCCGATGCAGTGGTTTTTTCTCGCAATGAATCGCTGATTTCATGATTGATTACAAAACTGATGTAGCGTGGTGGCAAACCAGCATCTATAGAAACTGCACCAGGCAAAGACCTGCATGCTGTGAGCCACAAGTAATGTGTGAATGTATCCCATGTGTTTGTTACAAAGGGCCTTTTGCTGGGGTGACCAGGCAGAAAGGCATCTCTCAGCTTGCAGAGTTTCAGAATTGATTCCTGCTCATATGTTGGAAACTGTGCTCGTGACCTAGGCACACACAACCACCAGCAAGTGAATATTTTGCAAATTTCAAGGTGCACATTATGACGACAAGTCGTAACGCTGCACTTAATTTGCGTAATGACGTTGTTTGTGCCAAGCAGTGCCTAAACCATACAATGGCTGTATGTTGAGCAAGTGCTTTGCAATTTGCAGGAAATTTGTGGGACACACAAGAAGGATGTGACACAGCTATGTTCAGCATTAAAAATCACTTCCTTTTTGTCATGTGCTTTCACAACGAAAGCGGCGCATCATCACTTGCACTTCACTGAGAACAGATATGATGCTCACAGGACACAGTTGCACACAAAAGGCACCTTCACGAACTGACAACAAAATGCGTTCCTTTGCTATTCTATGATGGTGATGACACTATGTCTGACCCCTCTGATGGGAGGCTGCTGCCAGTGCTGTGAATGTGGTTTTCGTTTCATAGTCAATTGAAACGTGCAAGCTGTTTTCGTCTCTGTTGTCGCTTTCTTTTAACACTAAAGTGTTTTATACCTGGCTGCACCAAGACAAGACTTCAGTGATGTATTTCCGTCACGACGTCGAAAAAATACACACGATCAGATGTCAAAGAAAAAAAAGTTCCTGCAACGAAAGTCGAACCCACGACCTCTCGGCCAGCGACAACAAATGCTGGGCATGCTATCCACGGCACCACAGTCACACACTCTGGAGGCTTTACAAACATGCCTTTTATATCTCGCACTTTCCTCTCACTGTGCTCTTGGTCGGTGGGTTGGTGTCGCCCTCTGGGAGTTGTAAAGTGAAGTAATGCATTATGACCGTGGCCTCCGCGATTAGCTCCTGCAATGCATCGTTGCTACGCGTCCGTCTCATTCGGCGCATTTTCAATAGGAGAAGTGCAATTTTAACAACACCTTAACACACCGTGAGGTGGCGACCTTAGCCCAAGCGTCAGCCTTGCTCATGCATCCATCCATACCAAAAATAGCTCTGCGATGTGCGCCTGCCTCACCTGGCTGTAACACCGCGTTCCCCGTTTACACTCGCCCCAAGAAAAATCGCAGCCGGGCTACAGGGGAGACATGACGCGCGTTGAGTTTTTCTCTAGTCCAGCCATGGTGTTCAATAACTCTTTAACATGCCGCGGGATAGCGACCTTAGCCCAAGTTCTGCATCCAATCAAGGACGCTCTTCTAGAGAGTTGCTTGTTGGGCAAGTTGGTACATACTTAGTTAACTACAAAGAAGCCACAAAACGTCGAAAAACGGAAAACAGCAGAGCGGCAGAAAACAGAGACAGAGCGCAGAGACGTGGCACTAACAACTGGCGTTTATTTCGGCTGTCACACCGCTTTTTCTGATTACGCTCTCACTTTTAACTACTACAGCTAACACAAGGTTCTGTTTAATCATTGACCATGGACGTTAGTCGTCGGGATGGAGATGTACCAAAGTCCATGTGGGTGCATCCATGTTAAACGGTGCTATAGCTGCCAAACACCAATAGACATTGAGCAAGCTCTCTTATATCGATGTACAGTAAACATTCAGCTGCTTCTGTAAGGACACGTTTTACTTTTGTGTTATGCTGATTCCTATGGTAGAGGGATCAACCACCTTTTTTCCCCCTCCTTGTTTTTGCCTTTCTCAGCGCAGCTAGTGCGATGGCCCCCAGCTTGTAGGGGCCCCAAGCTCTTGTGTTTTTTGTACTCCTTTTGATTCCTACTGGTGAACAGCAGAATATGTTGGCGCATGTCATGACCTTGAGCACATGTGATCAACCACGATCGCTCTGAGAACTTTGCGCTGCACTTCTGAACTCTCTTTGCCTCACACGACTGCAAGATTTGGCTGAGACGTTCATAGCAGTGTCTGCTATCCCCAGCATGTGTTTTCCCACCAAGTTTGAGGGTGGGTTCGTGACCCCTTTAAAAGGAGTATACGGGTGGTTATATTTTCTGTATTTTAAGGCTGAACATGATGAAAATGAAGACACTTGATTAGTTTTTCATACTGATTTTTCTTCTGGGTCAATGAATGCAGGAGATAGGCAAGGCTGCCACTCCTCTTTCTGGAGACAGTAGGAAAAAACTTGCTCAGCTCGGCAGAAAGCAAATATATTATTCGATAGCTATCTACTGGAATGTATAATAAGTGCAGTGCTGTTCACAGTTTTGAAATCAAATCATAATTATTCATTCTGCAGATCATGGAAATTCAGTGTAACTTTTATCATGGGTGCAAAAAAAAGTATGTGCAGAAAAAATACACATGCACAAAATTAATATCCTGCTCCCAGCACTATGTGATATGCATATTTGGAGTTACGTTAGAAAAAGGAATTATGGCGGCAGCTGTTCTATATCATGAGACTCCTATGAATAAAAAGCATTTCAGATTCAGCTCACACTCACATTGCAAAAGGTACATTGCGATTGAAATGCCGATCTTATAATAATTAAATTAGGAAAGAACAGCCAGACATTTAACTAATGCATTAAAAGTAGGGGTGTGCGAATATTCGAAACTTCGAATATTTTTCGAATAGTGTTTGCTATTCGATTCGCACTGGAATTTTGCTATTCGAACTATTCGAACTACCCAAAAACAAATACAGTCAACGTCCGATTGAAAGTGACCCCTTCAGATTTTCAATATGCTTCACCTCATTACACTCTCGTATTGTGGCAAAGCTGCCTTTCAAGCTCCGTTACGGTCGAACTTTGCCAAGAGACAGTCAACGTCCGATTGGAAGTGGTCCCTAGATTTTCAGTATGCTTCACCTCATCACACCCCGGTATTGCGGCAATGCTGCCTTTCAAGCTCCGCTACGGTCGCAAATTTACTAACTCAAGAAAACGCTGGTTCCAACATGGAGATGAAAGATGTGGCAGAGGTGGGGGCTCAATTAATGCTGTTTTGGACCTGAAATTTGGGCAGGAAGTCCTAAAAATCGGAAGCCGAAGCTTCTTAGCATCCAAAATTTCAGATGGTCTTATATATTGACGTCTACGAGGCAGATTTGCAACTCCGGACTTGAAGGGAGGACACCCTTGTCCGCCACCTCAGTTGGGCTTCCTCAGAAGTTGAAAGAGGAGGAGAGGCTGAGGAAATGGCATCTTTGCCTATAACGTGTAAAAGTGTTGTCGGCAACACTTTGGTTGCACCAAATCATGTACATAAATACAATTCGGCCTCTACATTGCCTCATTCTTGATACGACAACTATGAAACACCACCCCACCAGCGCTTCATCAACCTAGCAAAAAGAAACACTTTCATGTTGCTGTCTTGTAAGAATATGCTTAGCAATCCTCTCTAACGTTTTTTTTCTGCAATTGCGCTTGGAACTATTCGAAAAATATTCTAGCAATATTCGAGAAATATTTGAAAAATATTCTATTCGATTCGCACTCACACTTCAATATTCGAATTCGCTTTGCACCCAAAATTTTGCTATTCGCACAGCTCTAATTAAAAGTGATCCATCGTTGACGTGGCCGCTGCCTTCTAAATTTGTATAGGACTACGGAATCAATTCAGCGGTAATTCCAGATGTTAATGTTTCCTCTGTTATGTTAATGTTAATGTGCACCACTGTCAAGCAAGCAACTACCCCGTACGTTTTAAATAAACTTTTCTAAGACTACTACTATCTCATTCTGCGGCATAGCCCTATTAAATCGAGTAAATATAGTTTCTAACTGTTTGGTGTTACAGAAAAGTAATACTTGGTGCAATTACAGGTTCTTGTAGGACAGCCGCTGTTTGCTTGATTGATTCCATTAATTACAGTGAGCAGTGTGTCTATGTGCTTGGACATATCTTTTTTTGTTCCAGAAAAATTGGTAGTACCATTAATACGAATTAACTTCAAGAAGAGGTCATGCAGAGTGCTTGTTTTAAGATGGTACTGCGGTCAAGATTTATCAACAATTCCACTCGTGGCAGAGGCCTGTGAAGTTTTGCTGAGGAGATGCAGAGTCACAGCACATATGTACTGGTGCCTTGGTCCTTCTTCTCGACTGCAGCAAAAGTTCGTGTCAAAGAACTTGTCAAATGAGATATGGAGCCTTCCATTGCTGCAAATTTCATTATTTCAGGCACAAAGAACCAATTAATTATTAAACCCCTTATTTTATTGACTGCCCAACAATTCTGTCCTTGAAGCACAACAGCATTTACTTTACCATACAACATAGGCCTAGGTTGTACTGAAAGTACGAACTCATCAGAATAGATTTTTTTCACCGTAAAAGAAAAAAGCATGGAATATTTACGCAGCTCGCGCTCCTATGCAGTAACTAAAGCGTCGGAGAAAGCCTCTTTTAATTACAAATATGAACTGTATTGTGGGCAAATGTGAGGTGACAAGCAGTCATGAGACTGAAGAATATGATATTATCTGGGGTTTAATGTCCCAGAACCATGATATGATTATGAGGGATGCCGTAGTAGAGGGCTACTGAAATTTTGACCGCCTGGGGTTCTTTATCGTGCACCTAAATCTCAGTACATGGGCCTCAAGCATTTTTGCCTCCATCAAAAATGTGGCTGCTGCGGTCGGGATTCGATCCCGTGACCTTCGGGTCAGCAGTAAGAATCTGAGCGTTAAGCACAAGCAAACGAAGAGCAGTAGGTTAATTTCATATTTTGAAATTTTATAAATAAACATGCATTCAGCTGCACATATATGCACATTTATGGATTAAACATGGTACAACTACTCCTCTGTAGAGACATAAATACGGTAGACTCTCGTTAAACGGGACCTGAAGGGATGAGGAAAACATGGACGAGGAAAACTGCGGGTGAGCGCACTGAAGAAAACTGTGTAGTTGGGAGTGCGTCCGGAAAGCAAGAACAAGTGAGAAATCTATAATAATCCTTCGTCTTATGGCCAACGAGATGGAAGCGGTTTTTGCGAGTCCCCAAAACAGGAAATGCAACCACGGTGGGATCGTTTGTGTCAGTCAGCGCCTGCGTGTAATCGCGCCCCAGGGAGGAATAAATGATGGAGTAACAAAGCGGTCACCCTTTGAGAGATTGTAAACCAGACAGCTATGAGTTTTGTGGGCGCAAGAAGTGGGAACCACCCGAAGGATGAAACCGAAACTAGCCGCCGCACGCCCGTGTGCGACCAGGTGCACGAGCGATAGCCGGGGAACTGCTGTAGTAAAGCACAAAAAAAAAACAAAAACGGAGAGGCATTGGCGCAAGGAAAAAATTCCATGTATTCGTGCAATGTGGCAAGACATGCCAAGCAAGAAAAGTGAATGAAAGAGGTGCACTTTTTAAGGGGGGACGTGGCTTTCGGTACCAACTTTCTTATTTCTTCATGGATTTTGATGAAAATTGGCACACTTATTTGAAATGTTGTTTTAATGCTACTGTAGAAATTTCATGAATATATCTTTACAACTTTTTGATTTACAATATATTTCACCTTCTGCTCTTGTTCCGAGTCTGACTCGCTTAAAAAATGCGATAGGAAACTCGTTCAAAGTGCTATACATTCTAAGATGTCTGATTGCGGGCGTGACATTCTTAGATTTTTTTATTTGCAACAGATTTTTTTTTAGTTTTCATTTTTCATGAGGTGACTGCGCAACAGGCATCGAGGCTTTGTGCAACTCGTCAAATAGCTAATTATCAAAACGCCATACTGAAAAAGCAAGAATGTCACGCCCTGAACTGTGCTTCAAGGAATATAGAACAAAAAACGGAACTGAAATAGACCCAGCGGCCAGTGAGAAATTAGCGGAACAAGCGAAGCAGGAAGCTAGAAAAGTCGTTTTGAGAAAACGGCTTTTAAAGTTGTACCAACGATATTACTTCATCAAAAGGCACTGGGGTCGTAATCTTTTGAGTCCTTCGTAATGTGCACTTTCTTGAGTGCCCTGTCTTTAGTTTGAGGTGCCTTGCTTCTCTAAAACACAAGAAGATTGTGATCTTTAAGGTGTTTTATAAGGTTGGACCTCCTGCACATGTGGCCTTTCATCGGTTGTGCCTTTGTTTTCTTTTTCTTAAAATCCTTTTCTGATATACAAAGAACATGCAGCATGAATTTTAAACGAAGTTATGAAGTGGTGTAATAGACATGACAAAAAACAAGATATTGTAATTCAAGTAGGTCATGTACTATGATGATTTGCCAGCTTTCTTGTATTCATGCTCTCATTAACATAATTAACAGTCTTGATTGCAATTGATCATTGAATCATTTTTATAGGATACTAAAAGCGGCTCTCATCATGGCAACCTATCACTTCCTCCTAAATAACAGGCAGTTATGGCCAAGACATTGGTGGAATAGGAATTCCTTAGCAGTTTATTCAAGACGCGAACTGGGCAGATATGAATTCATCTCCCTGTTTCACTCGTCAAGCTAATTTGTAAACCTCGCCTGCGATGCGCTTCATCATTCACCCGGTCGAGGACACGGTTTTCTGCGAGGCTTTTATTTTTTCAGATGATTCATGAGCGCTTACGGCGATACCACACACGGCTCCAAGCGCGCCTAAATTGCATCAACAGTGCTTTATTTCACCTCTAAGTGCTCGGCCGCATAGTCCGGGAAGTCGGCACGCGATGTGCTGGGTGGCGGCATTCGGTGTCGATGCGCAATATGCCTAGGTGCGGCGACGAAAAATAGGCGCGCAACGTGTTTTGCCTCGCATTGCGGGACGCCGACGCGCGCCCGCTGCACGACGAGCTTGGCCGTGGGGTCCGCTGCCGATGCGTAAAATGACCATCCGCTGTACCGAGAAGCCGGCGGGGGAAGCGCTTCGTTCCTTGCGAAGAAGCACACTGCCGCGAATCCGCTAACGCGTTGCTCTTGCCCGCAAAGTTCGAGGTTCGTCTCGCGTGCCGACGCCGTGAGCGGAGTTAGGCCTAGTGACGACTCCGAGCAGTAGACGCGCCGGCCGCGGTGCCCGATGTTTCAAAGTACGTAATGCGTGGTCGCGAGTACAAAGAGTCGTCCTGCGATCATCTTCGTCACGACGTCCGAAGTGCGCATAAGCAGAACCTCCAACCACGGATCCGCCGAGTCAACGCTAGAAAGTCGGTCCGAGACGCGCGTTTGCGATGTTCGCTACGAGTGCGGCGCGCCATCGTAATCCCACCGAGCTTCCGCTAGTAGCTACAAACTAAAACGTAGTTCTTTTTCAAAGTTATCGTCGAGCCGTGAACACAGCGCGATTGCGAACACGCAACGAAGTAGCGCGACTTTCGACAGCCGTGAGCTCGAGACGCACGAGCTGCAGACGACGATCTCCCGGAGCGAGCATCGGACCAATGGCGAGGCGCGCTGGGGCAACATGGCGGACGCGGCCAATCGGAGGGCTCGAAACGACCTTCGAACATTTGCTTTTTGTGCGCTTGTTTTCGAAGGGAGGAGCCAGCTGCGGCGGGGAATTTGAAGACGGAGAAATGCGCTTTCCGATGAGCCCAAGATATCGGCGCCCGGTGGCGTCGTTGCGGAGCTATGATTTTTTGAAAATCAGTGTTTTTTTGCGATTTCCCCAATAATTTTCGCCACCTCGGCAGGCGCAACAATTTTTTTATAGCACTTCTACGCGGTTTTCGGTGAAGATATTTTGGAATCGGATATAAAAAGGGCTACAGAAACTGAAAATGTGATTTTCAAAAAATCGATTTTTTTGCCATTTTTCGCGATACGAAAGCCGCGTCCCCCCTTAAACATAAAAGTGGTGACGTACATGAACATCACTGACCCTGAAAGGGTTAAGAAAGGATACTGTACAAAGTTGCAGTTCGATGATTTCGCATAAAGTGCAAGCGGGCTAATCTAAAGCTTGTTGACCACGGGTGATTGAGCTAGAAGGTCCTTTACGTATAAACGAAGGTAGGCGCGCGAACCGTTGCACAAGAGACGAGATCAAGACAACAGAAATGCTGCTTCTGTGTTCTCTTGATCTCTCCTATTGTGTACGTGTTTGCGCACCTACCCTCTTTTATCATCAATCCTTAACAAGCAGTTGAACCTTTTGTTCTAAGGCCCTTTACTCCATTGGCTCAGTTCTGCTTGAGTTGCGAAAATAATGCTTTTCATTCTCTTTTCAGGTGTACATATTCTTTGCCAAAGAAATGGTGAGTCCTTATGATATTCCAAAGCAACTTGTCTTGCACTTGGGGCGTCTTTCTCAACAATAATAGTCATCTATCTAGGAAAGTACAGTTTTCATGAAATGAAACAGAAACAAGCCAGGTGAATTCAAATAATAAATGAACAGGTTGTCCTGATCCCAGATTTTGATGAAGCTTATTTTCCGCACGAGTTCTTGACTCGGAATAATGGTACCAGAGTCCTTCAATGCTTTTCTGGTAACGAAACTCCTCCCGCAGTTTCATACAGGGACAGAGGCTGCCACTAGGGTCGCCGCGATCAACGCGGGGGCATTCGAGTGCGCGCGCTGTGCTCGATTGAATGTTGTGCCGGTTCGAGGCAGTGGTTTATCTTGCCCCAAACTGCAATAATTCAACTGCCACTCATACTTCACCTGACATACAATGTGGTTGTTGCATACGCGTGTAAAAAACTTAATTTCGCGCATCTTTTCTTTAAAATATCAAGGCTGCGATGGATCCAGTCGCGCCGACGCAGCAATATCTGTATATGTTGTTCCAGCGAGGTTCCTTACCTCAGGCACTGGAGCACGATAGTACTATTTATTCAGGCACGGGATATTTAATTAGACACGTGACACTGCACAAGCCTTACCGACCCACCAACTGTAGTCTCACAGCGCGAGTTGAGCTGCGGGAGTTTGACACAGCCGCATTACAAAAAATAAAAGCTCTACGTTCCTGTGTTTACAGATTATAAAAGCTAACCTCACTCCGCTGCAGCCTACCTCACAGCACTCCGGCAACACTTGAAATCGTGAGCGACGAAGATTTCTCATGGTAACGTCCATGTGCCACGAAATACCCACTGATCTCTAGGACATATAACCTAGCCTGAACTCTGAGTTTGTAACCACATTTTGTCCATTTTATATAAGTAACTTTAGCAACTTCATGTTACGTGGACATTGCACGAGTCAAAGTGTTTCGCGGTTTACATTGTGCAGCGTCGGCATTCGGGTATCTGCAATCTTCGCGCTGGTGGCACCTTCACAACTCACAACGTGTGTTGCTTTGACTGCCTTGACGGATTACGTCTGCACTGCGTCGTGCAACGATTTTCTTAATGAAGACTGTATAAGGGAGACTTGATTAACTGCGATGGAGCTGTGTTTCACTAACAGGGTGTCTACCGACCGGGAAAACCGGGAAAACCGGGAATTCTCAGGGATTTTGGGTAGTCTGGAAATTCTCAGGGAAAACTCAGGGAAATTGTGCTCCCATCAGGGAAAATCCACAGTATCTTTATTGAAAGGCGACGAAAGTCGCGGTAGCGCTTGCTCGATATTTTGTGAACGCATTTTTCAAATCAAACGGCCGCTGCGGCTGCGGGGAAGTGGCGCACCTTGATGCTGTCATCGCCTTCGGAGCGGTGAAGTGGGAGAGAATCCGGCTAATGCGTGGCATGCGGGAACCGCGAGCCACGACACATCGTATCGCGCAATGTTGTCAGGATGTTCTGGGAGTACGCGGTGTAGTTCTGTAATCTTTCTCGCGCGTGCTGTGCGTTAGCGCCCGATATGGTGTTTTTGTTATCGCCGCGTGTCAAGTAACAAGCATGATTAGTTGTAGAAGCGGTAGCAGTAGATGTAACGAGCTTGAGTTATCTTGCAAGCGATCGCGATCGCGCAGGAAGCGGATGTCTTCGACAAGGCTCGTATCTGGCAAGCCATCCCGATCGGCGAGAATAAAGACGCTTGTTGGCTGTTATCGGAGAGCTCACTCGCTCTGATCCCGAGCTTCAAAGATGCTATTTAGGACTCCGTGAAGAATATAATAAATTTCCAGGCGAGAGCTAGCGTAACTAACGGGCCCATTCACAGCAAGTGAAAGCTTTTTTATTTCTTTTTTCCCGATGAGGGCACTGCTGAAACAAGTTTTAGGCAGTCGACTGAAATTTTTTGGGGCTGCAGCTGGCAATTACCAGCCACACCACGTGGGTGTTTGCTACAAAGACGAATTACAAAACTTTTTAGAGCCATGGCATAGCGGCGACCGAAATTCGCGACACCGGCACGGGTCCCACATGCTCGATTCGGCGCGCGATGTCGGAAAACAGTAACGTTTCCACCATAATCGGATGTGCCGTAATTCAGGCTGTTGCCGTGCTTTCATGCGATCTTAGCCCGCAGCTATATTGCTTTTTTTTTTGCGATAGCAATTATATAGACACTCCGACGCGAATTTTTTGCCTTCGCCATGATCTTCTCTATCAAGTCCAAATCGCGATTACATCACCCCGCGCGTCGCATGCTCCATGTGCGAGTGAAAGTGCGCGAGCGCTGCCGACGAACGGGGCTTAAAGGGGCCCTGCAACACTTTTCGAGCATGCTCAAAAAGCGCTGCCGATCGGTAGTCGAGGCTCCCGAGAACACGCGAGCCAAATATTACAGCGATGCGCACGGCCTGGAATTTACAATAAATTCTCAAAGTCAGCTGAAAATCGCTCCCTCTTCTCTCGACAAATGATGTATTAGTCCGCAAAATATGACGCGATTGTCGGCAGTTCCACCATTGGCTGATGTTATAATCACGATAACACCCTTATTATTACTTTCGTTGTTAATTTTGAGTTCAATAAGTAGATAATATGTATGTTTATATTCTGTTATCGCGTTAAAAACACCGAACAAACATTAATATTAGTACTTCCGGTCTCACCGACAGCTCGTCTGCTCGTAGTTGCGTGGTTCCGTTTTCTTCTCCATGCGCAGTGCCGAAAACGTGAATATTTCTGTGCTTTTGACCATCGCCGGTTGCCGTTGAGAGTGGCAGCCATTCGCGTGTTGCCTCGTCAGCTGAGAACTGCATCGTCGGCACGTTCTCACGACCGACCGAGGCACGGGCGCAGCGTGTCTCCGATAACAATGCTGGCGTCCGGTAATGGCGGCGCTTCGGGGTCGTCTGCCAGTAGGGTCCCTAGAATATTGGCTAGTCTGCCGTCCGCCGAGGGGAGCGAGCACGCTTACCGAATGATGCGGGTGGTGGCGCTTCGAGCAGTCCTCATGCTGGGGAGCGGCGCTCCGCCGACCAGCTGCGTGTCGCCGAAGCGCGGGCGCACGTTCAGCATAGTTCAGCTTGACAATTTCTTGCAATATTTTTTGCTGCAGCGTAATTGTGCCCATGGCAAATACTAACCGGTTCGATTAGCACGTTCTCACGTGCTTTCGTTCGCAAAGGCTTGCTTTGCCGAGGCACATATATCAAAAGAATGCATGGTAGTACTGTGAGTAGGTTGTT
The DNA here is from genome assembly GCF_013339695.2 of Rhipicephalus sanguineus. NCBI lineage: Eukaryota > Metazoa > Arthropoda > Arachnida > Ixodida > Ixodidae > Rhipicephalus > Rhipicephalus sanguineus. Next base: position 18,601,889 of record NC_051178.1, on the reverse strand, counting down.
TCTCAGGTGGCACGGCACCAACTGACATTGAAAGAACCAGTTTACTTTTTTTTTTTTTCAAAAATTTTATTGACATGAGCATCAAAAAAAAAAAAAACTAAAACGGGGAAACGAAAGTGGTTATGAAAGCAAATAAATATGAAGAATTGCACAGGTAGGAAAATTATTTACATCTTCTCATTTTCAAATGCTTCAGCTGCTCTTTTTTGCTGTTCTCTCATTGTTAATGGGCCTTCACAAAAAAGCGCAGCTGTAGAAGAATGTAAAACTTCACTATTTGGCAAGTACTTTGCTGTGCATGCTCAATGCATGTTAGTGCAGGCCGCTGTACCCACGTAATGAAAGTGGCAAAGTCGAGAATGCTTTGCTCGTGTAGCACACTATTTAATGAGAATTAACAGGCAATAATGCCAGAGAAACGGGATGTTATTTGTAGTAATTAGGATATAAATGTGAAATAGTAAAGTCCTTGCCGGCGGCAAGTTATCTTTTCGTCCACTTTACTTTCTTCACATTTATATCCTAATTACTACAAATAACATCCCGTATGCTTTTCCTGGCATTATTGTCTTTTAGTTCTCATGAAATAGTGTATTTCACAAAAAAAAGGGGGGCCCTTAAAAGAGTCATCTTCTTTCCTCGTGTAGCTTATTTACGCTGAAAAATGTCGCTAAGCTGTTCTCAAGGATGGTTATAATATCCTTAAGAGGGCCCGAAGGGTATATCAAACCTCCATTGTCGAAATTTGACGTGGATTCAGAAGCATCATACACAGCACCACGCTTTTCCACAGAGAGCAGCAGTGTACACTCATTACAGGAAGTATCCTTCGGGATCTTCCGAGGGATACTTCCTGTAATTCTTACTGTGTACCCTGCCACATCATAGCATTTCATGGCTTTTTGCCGTCACAGAAGACGCGTGGTCCGACGAACTGATATTGCGCAAGGCGCAACCTTGCAGTGCATTTTCAGCATCACCAAACATTCCTCCATCAATCAAATTATCCAGTACAGCAATCTTGCTTTCCGTTTGTACCTCACGAAGAGAAGCCAGAGCAGTGATAACTTCTGGGGCACAATTTCCTGATTTATGTGGTTTTGCAATGTTATAAAATGCTGGTGAACTATCACTAAAAATTGTGCTGCAGTTGGATGGTCATTCGTTCCCGCAGACTGATGTGGTGAGGTCCACGTAGTCCAGCAAACACACCGTCGCAGTTGTGGTCATAGTAACACAACGGACGATCCACAGCACCACAACACAACGAACAAGCAGGCGAAAGCAGAGGGTGACATTCCGAAAGCGCGCAGCGCCCCCTGCGGCGTCATTTAGAAAGCGTCAGCCCCTCTCCATACGGTGCGCCATGCAGACGGTAGACTAGCCAGTATTCAAGGGACCATACTGCCAGTGCCGTCTTACGAGGCGGTGTATCGGAGTATGGGCCGAAACCGATCTCAGCTGTCATTCGTTCCAAACGAGCGCGCAGGTTTGCTTCCATGGTTGGCAGAGCGATGAACACACTACGGCGTTCGAGGTGCACACCCAACATTACCAAACCGACGCGCAGTTTTCAAGCACGCGCGATATCGGCTCCGCTCGACGAGAACGACGCAAGCCGACCAGAAGTGGCGGCACAGACCACGTGGTTGCGCCCAGACGTCAGAGAGAAAAAAATGAAGAAAAAAACTCCGCCGGCGCTCTTGGGCGGAGCCTCGCTCCTCTGCGCTGCCTCCCTCGACTCGCTGCCTAGCTTTCCGCGCCCTCGCGGCGTTGAGTTGAGGGAGAAAGCTGCGGAACGTGATCTCTATAATTTGGTAACACCACTTAGACTTGACGGATTCGAAAAATTTTTGCGGCATATGACTCGTGAAGAGTCATACGTCAATAATGAGACTATTCAAATATAACTAAGAAAGGTGTTGCAGGGCCCCTTTAAGCAGAGATGAAACGAACCGACTGTCTCATTCGCGCGATGGGCACATGGATAGGAGCCGGCGCGTTGGGAAGGGGGGGGGGGGGCTGGCTGCGTGAGTCCGACAGGAAGTGCGTACTTTGTACCAGCGGGCGTGGTCGCGTGCGCCGCGGTATCTTTAGTGGGGATCAGCATACGGCTCATACCTTTGTAGGTGTTGTGCTCTAATTGCAGAACTTCCGTTGAAGCCATAGGAGTGGCAGATCCCGGGGGGGGGGGGGGCGGTAACGGCGATCGTCCCCCGCCCCCTCCCTTCAGTGCCTGTCGTCCACCTCCTTTGTCAGGCTTGCTTGTCGAGTTTGCCCCCTTTGTCAGGTTGCTTTGCCTGCCACTGTCCAAAAGGGGTAAAGAGAATCTTGTCCCTGCTCTCTACCTCTCATTGCTCTACCCTTTCCTGCTTCGCTATGCACATTTCCAACGAAGGCTTCTTAGGCACCGCCATAATCCCCTCTGGGCTGTTGTAAATATGCGTGACCCACCAAAATGCACTGCTGAGCGTTGGATTCAGCCTTTGTATCCCCCCCCATTATGTACCTGAATCCGCCCCTGAGCCATAGATCATAGATAGGGCACTTCTCTTAGTGCAGCGGCTGCGTTTCCTGAAGGAGCGAGCTGCTAGCCTATATTCATATAAAATTCCTCTTTGTTGCTGTCGGATTTACTATTTTGCTCTCGCGGTGAAACTGACTTTTTTTCTAACGTGGGATGGTTTTCGATGTTGTGCGTTCGTGGAGAGCAAATAGTTCGGTTGGGCAACATGATAGCAAAGGCGTTGCATTGCTCTGGGCAACGCGCGAGGATTTGACAACAACTCGCAGCAGCAGAACAAGCGCAATTCCACAGTGCATTAAACCCGCATTTGTTTCGTCTTTACATGTGACACTCTGGCAAGGCATCTAACTGTGATTGCTGCATCTCAGACTCAACAAAATTGATTTTTTTTCACGCAAAAAATAAAAAAAAACGTTTTTTTTATGTTGCCATATTAGTCGAGCATTCTTGTGGCCTTTTCAGTTTAAGATTAATCCTTCAGTAACTATGCTTTGCATGAAAGGTCGAATTTCAGTTTAACGAAGTTTCGATATAACGAAGTGAGTTGCCGCTTTTACCAACTTTGCTATATTGAGGTTTATCTGTTCCATGTACTATTCAAATGGGATTAAGTCGTTTTCATTTTCTAAAATGCGTATTAGAGAGTGACATCACCGAGCGATATGGTCTCTACCCATCTTGACATAAAACAAAGTTCTGTTTCACTCAGGGAATTTCAGCAAAAACACTCAGGGAATACCTGGAAAACTCAGGGAATTTAGAAATGTCAACTCGGTAGACACCCTGCACTAATCTAGAGAAAATCAACACATGCGTTCACACGCAGAGCTCTGTTGCGCTTTTGAATTATTCAGAACGTGAAAAACGTAAAACGGGGCAAAATACCAAAATACGTGTCAAGCTGAGGAAACACTAATTCCCACTGCGTTCATACTTCACTAAATTGCTTATTTCAGTGCACATGTTTCAGAACATCAGACTGTCGAGACACTAATTTAGAATAAACAAAGCAACAATGCTACGATTGAAAGAAGTGTAGAAAAGCTTTTATTGGAAAAATACCTCAGAAAACAGAAAGCTATGAGCGAGGTTTTCCTAGCGTAGGAAAACTCTCTGCAAGGCCAGTACATGAGCAAGTATTACAAAAAACAAAGCAAACTGTGAAGTACAGCATAAAAATAAAAACAAAATTTTTTAGTTGACATTCAGTAAAGAAAAACAAAAAAATGCGTTTTTAACAATGGCAAACAAGGAAACAATGCAAAACACTTAATAAGCTGGAAAGAACCTAAAAAACTATCAAGCTGCGAAAGAAACAGTGCCGGCCTGCAACTTTGCCTTCTCGCGTTGCAAAGACACATTTTCTCCATTGGCTATGAACTTGTCCATTCAAATGACGTCGGTGGCGTCAAAATGTTTCTCGCACACTCCAACGTGTTCAGAATCGAAGATGAATCTGCCAGGTTCCTGTCGCGGTATTGCACGCTTCCATTTGTCTCTCTCATCAGCATCCCTCGGCAAAATAAACGACAGCGCCTTTCCACTCGTACCTCTGTAGCCGGAGCAACGACCCGGTACACAGCAAGACTTGGGCATCCGTGTCCTCGCACGCGTTTCTCACACCTGCCAGTCGCACAAATTTAGAAAAATGAGGAAAACTGAACACCGATTCCGCCGGATTCCTCAGGCCTCTCCCTACGCAGCGAAGCTCCTGCGCGCTCCTAGCGCCGTTGCGCGGCAGGTGCGGCAACATAGTAAGCTCCCCCCATAGCGTTACGGAGGAGTTTCGTGACCAGAAAAGCATTGAAGGACTCTGATGGTACTAAAGCTCTGATGGTACTAAAGCTAGCTTTGCGAGAAAAAAAAGTTTCCTTTGCTAAAAAAATTTGTGAACTTTGAATGTATTTAGCAAAAATATTATGCAGTTGTTGAGTACAGTCTCTCTTGGTGAATAAAGAGTGTTTGAAGTGCAGTGTTATGAGTATTTTATTCCACTTCTTTGCTGAAGCACAGACATGGTAAATGGGGCCAAATAGCTCTGGTCCAGGAATTTATTCCTACGTACAACTTAAACTGAGAGTAATAAAACACTCTAGATCAGGACTTTCATGTTCAGGATTCTAAAGTAATTTTTTTGAAAAGGGCCATTTCTGTTTATTTTAATTGCTCGGTTAATATCAAGGACATGGTCTATCATTCTGCCTTAAAAAAGGAAAGATTACATTATTGGAGTTGCAGTACCGAACGAGTTACAATTGGTTGGTCATAAATAATGCAATATTTGTTTAGACAGAATGGTAGACAACGTCCTTGACTTTAACCACAGTAGTTTTAAAAAAAAAATTAAATGTGGTCTTTTTTAGGAAACTTTGTTTTAAGCTTCGACCTCTGTGGTAAACTGCATACCAGCAGTTTCAGCAAAATTAATGTACACTCAAACCTCGATATAACGAACATGGATATAACGAAATATCGGCTATAACGAAGTAATTGAAAAATAGGCTTACAATAGATACAGTGTTAGGAATATACTTTATAACGAATTTTCGGATATAACGAACTTATTTTCATGTAAAAAGTAACTTCGTTATAACGAGGTTTGAGTGTATTACGGTGCTTTGCAAATACAAAATGCCAATGCCATTTACCACGGTTTAATTTTTTTCTCAAAATTGCGTCTTTCAATATGAGTAATGAAATAGTACTCGTATGGTTGCAGTTCACTTCTTCTTTTTTGGAAAAAAATATTGCGATTGAGAAGGGTACCATTTTTTGGTAAATGTGTTAACAAATTATGAACTGTGTGAAAAAGTGTCTTTGATGAACAAAATTTGCAAATTTTTATGGCACAGGAAATTTTTTTTCTGAACCAACTTCAGAATCATTGTTCCAAGTTGAAAACCTGTGCCTAAAATCATAATCACCATCATCAGCCTGACTACGCCCACTGCAGGGCAAAGGGCTCTCCCGTGTTCAACCCAGTCCCGTGCTTCCTCTAGGCCACGTTATGCCCGCACCTAACTTTCTGTCTCCCCCTCGTGCTTTTGCCATCTGTTGGAATCCAGTCAGTTACCCTTAATGACCACCGGTTATCCTGTCGACGTGCTACCTGCCCAGCTCATATCCGTTTCTTGTTCTTGATTTCAACTATGATATCCTTAACCTTCGTTTGTTCCCTGACCCACTCTGCTCTCTTCCTGTCTCTTAAAGGAGCACTGACATCAAATTTCAAGATCGAGATGTGCCCATCATTCGATCGCTTGGTATTCATAGGTCTTCTTGGCCAAATTTGAACGGCATCCGTCGCGTGGAAGTTATTTTAATTCGATGTCAAACAGCGTAGGAGAAAAAACAAAAAATCGGCTGCCCTGCAACATCGACACTAGTGCTACGTGTTCGGTGTGATACATTGCACAAAAATCACCCTGAGTGACGATACGCTAGTAACAATGACGTCGACGATCTCTGAGTGTGTTTGGAGCCGACTGCCAGCCATGCTTTCTCTCTTTGCTGTGTCGAAGCGTGCGGCGTGCGTTTGCGGGGCGCACATGCACAATACGACGACTGGCACCCGGCGAGGCCTATTGTTCCGCACCCCTCTCGCTTTGTTGTCGGGCTGCTCTCGAGGTAGTTTTCGTGAGGGGTCACGCGCTTAACAGGTTTAACCCATACCGAGGCACCCACATACTTTCAATCTCTACCGCGCGCGGGGCCCCGATTTGAAAACCGCGCTTTCTACGTCACCACAGCTTGAGTGCACGTGGTCTTTGACGCTCCCCGCATGGGTCGCTAGTTTCTTGTGGTTTTTAGGCGGGCGTTTTGAAGTGACGCTAAAATGGTCACAATTAACTACGCTAGAATTAGTTATACGATACGCTAGAGCATTTACGATTTAACTTAGGGATTACCAGACCCAAAGCTACAAATTACAGTAAAAAAGTCACCAACAAAAATTTTGCTGTCAGGGGTCCTTTAAGGTTACACCTATCATTTTCCTTTCCATCGCTCGCTGCGTCGTCCTCAATTTAAGTTCAACCCTCTTTGTAAGTCTTCAGGTTTCTGCTCCGTAGGTAAGTACCGGTAAGATGCAGCTGTTATATACCTTCCTCTTGAGAGATTGTGGTAGACCACCATTCATGATTTGATAATGCTTGCCGAACGTGCTCCATCCCATCCTCATTCTCCTAGTTTCTTCACTCTGATGGTTCAACTCCATGCTTACTTCCTGTCCTAAGTCTACTTTACAAATTCCAGTGCCTTGCTACCTATCGCAAAGCACTGTTCTCTTCCGAGGCTGTTGTACATTACTTTAGTTTTCTGCATATTCATTTTGAGACCTATCGTTCCGCTTCCCTTGTCCAATTCAGTAATCATGAGTTTCAATTCGTCCCCTTGGTTACTCATCAACGCAGTGCCATCAGCCAATTGCAGGTTGCTAAGGTATTCTCCATTAACGCGCATCCCTAATTTTTGCCAATCTAGGTCCCTGAAAACCTCCTGTAAGCACGCGGTGAATAACATTGGCGAGACCGTGTCTCCCTGCGTTACACCCTTCTTTTTTTTAATTTTGTCACTGTCTTTATGGAGGACTATGGTGGCTGTGGAGCCACTGTAGATTTCTTCCAGTATGTGTATAGTATATGGTTTGTCAACACCCTGATTCCGCAGTGCCTGCATTACTGCTGATATCTCGACCGACTCAAATGCCTTCTCGTAATCTATGAAGGCCATATTATAGGGGTTGGTTATATTCTACGCATTTCTCTATTACCTGATTGATTGTGTGAATATGGTATATTGTCGAGTAGCCTGTAGGAAATCCTGCATGGTCCTTCGGTTGATTGAATTCTAATGTTGTCTGAATTCTATTAACTACTATCTTTGTAAACAGCTTGTAGACAATGGAGAGTAAGTCCTTGACCTCCCCTTTCTTATAGCTTAAGATGATGTTAGCATTCTTCCAAGATTTTGGTACCCTCACCGTTGGGAAAGAAGACTACAAATCCAGCTGAGAAGTCACTGTGGTGTCCTGCGTCAAGGTTAATACATATTTCACGTGTGAATTCGCTTAGCCGTGTTAAAGTACTGAATTTGCGTCAGAAACTTTAGATAGCAGTTTGTGACTCAATGTGCTTTGCTATGCGCTTGGAAATAATGTGCTCTAGCATTTTACATGCATGAGAGGTTAGAGAAGTGGGTCTATTAATTAGCTGCCATGATTCGGATGTGGGCATTGGTTTTAACCGGTATCTCTAAATGCAGAGTTTGCGGTGCTGGGCCACATGCATGTGCTATCTTACTTTGTTTGCCACGTATCTTGTAGACAGCTTCAGTGCATTGTGGACAGGCAGACTACTCTTCTCAAAGGAAAGGACAGTGAAAAAAAAAATGATTTTGGTTCACGTACAATTTGTGCATGAGCACGGTATGTGTGGCGCTTTACTGGCGACGACCGTCTACTTTTGTGGGTGCAGAATGTTGTGCAGTGCCAGTGTTGCAAAGGGGCTCTCGAGTCCTTCAGCTAGCACTAGTCCAGCAGCTAGGAACATTCTTTTGGTAGAGAGCACGCAGACGGAGATGACGGTGCAGAACATTTAATACAGGAATAACAATCGGCCCTTCGAGTTAGTGCTAACAATGAGCAAGTGCAGAGGCTCCTAATGGGCACTGACCTTTGTAGCTTACCAGGAACACTTCTAATTACGAAAAAAGCGTAACATTGAATTGCCACTGTCTTTTGCTTCTGGCACGATGTTGCCGTCTCGTCCACGCGTGTCGCACAAGTAGCTCAGTTTTTGAGGAAATACTGTCTGGTGAGGAGGACGAAGCCAGAATAATGGGAACGAGGGCATTGTCAGGCCCCTGTTGTTCAGAATAAAGAAGTGCACAGTCTTTGCTTATGAACCAGGAAGATATGGTGTGGTGGGGTGCCTGGTGAACTAAATGTATGATGCAGTGCATTCACTGGTGCAGAGTGACTTCCGGGAGAACTGTCTCAGCATCAAGGCTCAGAAGGCACTTCAGAAGATCCGTGAGGACCTCTGCGAAAGCCCAGACGGTGAAGGGCAAGAGCCCAGCTCTAGGGTGGGTCCCCGCAAGGGGGTTAACCTGACTGTGTTATCACATTATTTACATCCATACGCACAGCTAGGGTTTTTTGTGTGCTTTTATTTCTGAACAGCTGCTTGACTGACACGTAACACAGTGTGTACAAGTCATTAAAAATCTTTGAATTTCTTGAGCAGTACCTTACACAAGGGGGTTGTAACATTTCTGTGGATCCGTGCCACATGGATGCCACTCAGTCATTGATGCCTTTCTGCAGAGCCACATTTAATGGCATTGGACCTGATGATGTGAATAACAGCAGCTTCTGAAGTGAGCAAATTTTCACTAATAGCAAAACATAATTTGGCATTTACAAGTTTACTCTGCCTCTAAAACAAGAGAAATTTAGGAACAGACATACTACTATTATGATAACATTTAACTTGAGTTATTTGCTCTTTTTTACAACACTGCAACCAACCATAGTAACAATGGCTATTGCATGTCGAAGCAGTTGCAATGCCAACCCGGAGAAGTTTGCGAAGGGCATGTCCTCACATGGGAGTTCTTGATACGTATAAAATATTTTTTATGTGCTAGACAAATGCTTCAATTATACTACTACATCACTCAAGTGAAGGTGTGCATTTAAGATTCAAATGAATTCTGGCCAACGCATTAAGTAGTGATTAACATTAAGGCAAGTGATATTACATTTTTACATGTGGCGTCGTGCAAACGACATCAAAACGTAAAGAATTAGCAAGCGAATGGCATTTTCTCTGCCCACGTTGTATGGGTCTTCCAGAAACACAGGCCTACATTATCAAAGGCATGTAAGACATGGATAGGAAGTTACTATATCGATGACAACTTTAAATGGAGGGTAAATGGTATCTCACATTGTTCTCTTCAATGACTACCAAATATGCTAGTTACTCTCGTGGTTTTTTTTTTAGGTACGTGTTTTCTCGGGCAAATAGTATTGGTTTACAAAGTGTGTCTTTGACAGTAACATGGAACTTTCCCTTACATCAAGTAATTTGTCTGCACCATTGCTGCAATGCCTGAATGATTTCCAGATCCAGGTTCCACAGCTGTCTACAGTGGTGGACTTGACGAGCCCCGAGAAGCTGTTTGGCCTGGCACCTCGTGTTGTCGCTGCAGAGTCCCTGTGAGTGCTAGCATACGGAGGAATATGTAAATGGCTGTGCAGCCACTGGCTGCGTTCCTGGGTGACTCGGCGAAACAGGGCCATTTCTTATATATAGCACTCGGGATTTTGTAAATGGTTTAATTTTAGAGTGTGTTAAAGACTCAAGTAACGTAGGTATAGATTCATGTCGAAGCGTAGCACGAGGAAAAACAGGACACAGTAAAGAACACACAAGACAGGCACTGCCTTGTCGTGTAACGCGCCTGTCTTGTGTGTTCTTTACTGTGTCCTGTTTTTCCTCACGCTACACTTCGACATGAAAGACTCAAGTGTTGCGTTTTCTTACTGCACCATGAGATTGCCATCGTGACTGCTACAAATTGACTCCAAATTTTGCAACATTGAAATTTCAGATGAGAAGTGCTCATTCTTAGAGCAACATATGTAAGAGCGCGCAAAACTGGAAATGACGACAACAGAGTGTAAAGAGCAGAGGGTAAAGAGAGAGTGTAAGAGTGTAAAAAAAGAAAAAAAACATCGCTCTTTATAATCTGTCTCTCGTCGTCCTATCCAGTTTTGCGCGCTGGTAGTTACGTTGCAATGAACCAACTAGCCCAGCAAGCAACCATTTTAGAGCAACTAGAAGAGTACTGAGATGTGGAACAGAGACGGACGAATGGCATGGCTGCCTTCCTCTTCCACCTTTCATGCCACACTAATCTTCTTGAGGATTGTAACCGCGTGGTGTGCAACCACCGTCGTCTTTTATTCTCAACGGTGTCTATGTTTTCAATAATGATAAATGGCAGAAGCAGGCAGCGGCCAGTCAGAGTAAGTGCAAGCACCACCAACAGCAACAGTCTTGCACTTTTCACTGGCACCCATAAAATACAGTGCCTGGTTGCATTTAAAGGGTCATTAAAGGCAAGCAACAATTTATGCCAGAGTGAAAGGTTAATGCCTGAGAACATTTAAAACGTCAGTATCATGTGCATCAGGGCTTTAGTAATTGAGAAATTAAGGTAAACGTAGGACACTGTTCGTGCCCCCAATGGAACATTCTAGTACTATTTCGATATGACATAGTAGGGCCTTGGTATGTAATCACACTACCTGCCCATAAAAAAAAAGGGTCTCTGCAGTGAATCAAAAGACTATATAAAATGCTACTTGTGCATTTCTGTTTGTTTCATACAAAAAATAACTTCTTGACATTACCCTTGACGACGTGGATGGCTGGAAGGTTTCGTTCTCGCCGGGCTCTGCTTGACAGGCGTAGTCTCGTTGCAAGAGTAGTTTATTATCACTTATTGCTGCGTGGACTTTGCTGGCTCAAGAAACTCGCTCTAACTGCAATTTAGAGAATATGCCACGTCCACGTGATGTCTCGGGATGCCCGAATGCCGTACACCACTTGAGCAAGAGCAGCTGCAGCAAAAAAACCAACAGCTTTTGAATGGCCGCCACGGAAGGAACTCCTGTGCTCAAAGTGTCCAAGTGCTGCTGAGTTGCGACAGAGGGGTGAGCAACAAAACAATCTACTCATGTGCTTGCTGCACGGCTGTTCCAAACGCGCACATCAAAGGTTCGCTTGAGGCCAACTGAAAACTAAGTGCTGAAGTCCACTCCACCATAGTCATAAGTGAACAACGGGAACGCCAAAACTCTTCGTGCCTTTTTACGACTTTATTGAATCTACCGCTGTGATAGCCACATACCTTCAGAGCTGCATAGCCGCTATCAGTGATCACATAGATAGCGACCACGGTGTCTTGCGCAGCGGTTGCAGCTGTGGTGGTGTCGTTTTGCTTAGTACTTTCTTTTTGTTATTCATTGCCTTTTTGTTGTTAATCGGCCTTCGCCGACCCCCGGCGTGCACGGCCTCGCTGTACCCTTAGCCGTACGTGCCGACCACCACCGCGGGTTCGAGCACTGTGAGCTTCACGCAGGGTACCGCGTCCTTGTTTGCCTCGCACCGTGTACCGTTTGCACTGCTGCGCATGAGAGCCTGATCCATCATCATGAAGGGACGACGAGCCCACGCACGCAGCGAGGGAGACCCTAGACGACACTCTCCAATTCATCATTTATTACCTGGGATTTTAGTACAAAGAGATCAAAAATTCAATACAAGCAATCGTACGCAACATAATTATACATGATACCAAATGGCTAATACCAGTTACAAATTATATTGATTAGTGGCCACGGATAGCACACCTATAAAACAAAGAACCAAGTTTGGAGGGCCGACTTACCCTTCGGCCAGCGCTCCCGCAATCATAGGAAACAGAACAGGCATAGGAGCACTTGTGAGAAACATACGGTGCACGATCGCGAGGCGCTGCCTCGGGACTTCAAGACTGCGGAAAGGAGCGCGCATGCGCCGAGGCCGGGGCCTCGACGAGACGACGTAACCACCGGCCGGCGACGAAGAACAAAGAACAAAGGATCACCGCCAGCCGGAAAGGCAAAAACACATACGCACCCTCCAATGTCCCGAAGTGGTCTCCCCGTCGAGTCCCCGAACCCAGTCTTGCGCCCCCGCTTCTCTGGCGAGTGCGAGCAAGGCCCAAATCCTGCCAAAATTAGGCTAATGGGACACCGTGTTAAATGTTTGAGGGGCGGGGTGGCAGCGAAGTGAGGGCGATTTACGACCAACTGCCACCCGTCCGGTCAGGAGGAGAGTGATGCGAGAATTCTTCAAGGGAAAACGGTGTTGAGCAACTAGTGCGGTTGCCTGAATTCCCACACAGCAAATGGTAGTTAGGTTTGCAAACTGTGTGCACTGATTGCGCTGGCCGCTCACGTGCCTTCAGAATTGCATCATTGCTATGATCATGCCTACCACTGTTTTGTCTGTAGTGTTGGATGCATGTATACTTTCAGCTCCTTTGTTACCATATTCCACAGCAGTTGTGGCAAACAATAAGCACAGTTTCGACTCCATGTGCGCTGGCTGCGTATATTTCTGGAGCTTCCGGAGCACGCTGCTGTCGGCCATCACTCGACGGTGTTGGTACCCAAGTCGGCATCACCTGTCACAACACAGAAAGTTGTTCGGAACATCCCATTTTTTGGCCCATTGGACTCAATGAAAGTTGGCCAGGGAATTTTACGAATGCGTATCGGATCGAATTTCGTATCAGTAGGGTTTGTATCACCGAGATTCCACTGTACATGGATCGATTGTGTTGCAGTTTGGTGGCGTGGCGCACCAATGGCATAAACAGAACCTCACCAAACGTCGGTACAAATGTATACACGCACACACACATGGGCCCTCCGTACTCCGACACTGATGCCCAGATCGCATGCGGCTTCCTTACAATACACAGCAGTGCACGAGTATCAAGTGCCTCGTAGGAAATATTTCGTCCACGGGAAACATTGCATTACAATGCAAACAGCAGCAGCCAGCAAAGTACAATTGAAACTCGATTTAACAAAGTGATGACCATGCTCGAATTATTTAGTTAAATCGGGAAGTTTGTAAAATCAAGAAAGGCATTCTTTGGTCCTCCGACATCTAAAATTGTAACATGGCGACAGCCAAAAGCTACCACGACATTGTTTTGCCGCCAACCCACGTCTGTGCATATGCGCTTCAGCGGCGGTGTGTACCGTGTATTTCTTCAGATGGATGGAAACGGTGTGCACATTTGTACAGGCTTCGTGAGTGGACAAGTAGCACTCATTTAACTTCATTGGGCTGCTTATTGCTGCAGATGATCACATTGCTGGAGACACTACTATGTTCGACGATCGTTTGACGTGCCGGGACCAATGTCAAGAGTATTATTTTTCTTTGCTCGAAACGAAAAAACAAACTGGGCATTCATTTTGAGCCTAACATTTGGTTCTTTTTATGCAAGAATTAAGCCTCACTGATTGCAAAATAATTAGATATTTAATTGCATGCTAATCATAATTAATGACTCAAACTCGCACAAAACAGCATATTATCTCATTTTCTTTCTTGGGGTCTAATATTGAGCACCTTGCAATTTTGTTGCGTGAGTTTGATGCATTTTCACACAGTCCATCATAATTCGCACCTGAAGGGGATATAAAAAAACTTGTGAGGGCAGCCTGGACATACAGGCGATGCACGGCAGGTAGGTGGTCTCGGGAAGTTATGACTGGCTACCAATATGCAGCGACATGCTGAACGAATGTAGTGATCATATGAGCTGTCTGAGCAAGAAATTTGCAAGACGACGATCAGTGCTATCTGTCGCATAAACCATGCAATAATGAAATCAATCACCATTTAGTACATGAAAGCGCTAACAACTGCAGAGTCCATTGTTATGTGCCTGGGCACGGGTGTGCTGCCTCGTTAAAATAAAGCTAGGGCCGTGTCTATGGCACCTTAATGTTTTAACACAATAGTGTTAGGACAGACACTTGACGAAAAAGTCGCCTGTGCCGCAGCGCTCTTTTACTAATCTGTTTCAGAAAAACTTTGTTAAATTGGGTTTGGTAGCCACTTTCCTCTAATTTGGATTGATGACAACATTGAACTGTATGTATACATGCTGGGAAATCAAAAATTTCTTCATTAGATTAGGAACTTGGTAAAATCGGGTTTTGTTAGATAAAGTTTTAACCGTATACGAAAACAAGCATAGCAGGAAGTATTGTTGCATGTGTTTTTGGTGCAGGCACAAAGTTGCCAGAGAATGGAAAGTGCTGCTGTAGCACCCGCTGAAGGCAGCTTTGGGGAATGCTTACGTCATGAGTCCTTCAGAGGCGGGCAGTTTGAATTGCACTAACGGTATGCAGACCACTAAAATGTGATTTTCTTTCGAACTAAGCATTTCCTTCGCACAAAACAAGCACTACAAGGTTTCTGGAATGGTATTTTAAAAGTCCACGTCAACTTTATATTGGCCTTTAGTGTCTCTTTAAAACTTGAGTCTGCAGTGAGTTATTCATCGCGCTAAAGTAGCTTGCACTAGCGTTCCTTGAATTTTGACATGACAAAGCATATATTTGAAAGAAAACACATGGTGCTATAACTGTGAAAAGAAACTTGTGTACAACTCTAGTGAATGGCGAGCTGTGTACTTGCAGGCAGTTCCTGGCCGAGCAGTTTGTGTTTCTGGCACCACACTTGGAAGCCTTGCTGCCCAGCAGCAAGCGATCCTGCGTCCAGGCACACCTCCAGGTAAGCTTTGACTCAATGTGAACTTGTATTGCTAGAGTGACAGAAAGTTGAGCTAGTTCATAAGGATTCAACATAAAATAAGGCAAGACATGCAAACACAGACACAAGGGAAGGCAACAAGACTACATGAACACTTGACAAGTTTCTTGCTTTATAGGCCTTATGCAAAAATGCTGCCATTTGTCAGAAGTTTTGCAAAGCTATCGACGTGATGCTATGTTGGAGGCATGTGTCAGAGTCATACTGCCGTCACGGCTGTAACTACTCGCTTGTATCTGCTTTTTAAGTAATCAGTCGGTGCGAGGGAAATGGACAATAGGCCGTTCGTAGCACGAAGCCACAAGGAAATTCATACAGATTTCTCAGAAAGAGCTTCTTTATTTCAGAAAAATTCATCCTGGTTTGGGGACCAGGACAAATTTTTCTGCAACTAAGCAGCTTTCTGTCTGAGAAATCCGTATGGATTTCCTTGTGGCTACAAACGGGTGGCTGTCTATTTTCCTCTCATAACCCTTCCGCCACCTTGCAGGATTCCGTAGAACGGGTTTGCAATCAGTTGGTGCATAAAAATGCCACACAAGTGTGTAAGGACCTGTCCGTGTTGCTGACATTTCCTAGTCGCTTCTTTGACAGTTATTGCGGGTAAAACACATTGAGAATGAAGCTTGCGACCGAGTCGTATGTGTGCCTGCCACCATTGAGATCGAAGCTAATGCACGTTGTCATTCTCTTTTCTGTGTAGCGAATAAAACGTTCCTAGAATGTCAACGCGGCATTAGTTGTAAGCAGTAGCCGGACGCTGTGCTGCTTCTAGTCGGCAGCGAGTAAATACAGCAACACGGAGGTAACTTTTCTGCACGCTTTTGTTTTAGCATCCTGATTTCCGCTACCGATTTCCGCAAAAGTATGTAGGCATTGTGGCTCCAATCATCCGCCAAATGATGTTCCATACATGCACACACGGAGCATGCTCAGCCTCGAACATGGCGGAAATACATGCAACAGCTGCCAGACGGAAGCAAAGAAGAAGAAAAACGGAAAGACAGGGAGGTTAGCCAGTTCTCAGACCGGCTGGCTACCCTGTAGATTTGCATAAGCATTTGCATAAGCAGATTTTGCATAAAGTCTATAGGATAGTTTTTCATTTTTTACAAATAACGAAATGACTGCGATATCTAGCAGTAGTAATGCAGTTGAGTCCCTTTATAAAAGGGACATATAAAGATTTTTTTGCTTCTAATAAGGGATGTTTTATAAGTAGGGTACCATGTTATCATTTTCTGGTCAACCCTTAATTATATGAACTTCACAATGGCGGTAAGTGGGGCTAGTTGGTTGTTCATGATCGTAAAATAACAGTGCAAAAAATGACGGACGCTCGTTTGTTTCTGTGTGTTCGTCCGTCGTTTTTGTGCTGTTATTTTACAATCGTTAATTAGATGTAAGCCCCCTACGACTACATTAAGTAGAAACGAAGGTTACAGCCTGTTGTAAAGGGCTCATTATAGTATACCATTTGTTTTATTATTACGTGATTTGCTTTGTGGACAATTCATGTTTTTTCTACCACAAATTTTCCACACTGCTTGGCAATTTCCTGACTTTCCTGGAAGTTGTCTTAATGCCGTGCTTGTTTGAGCCAGTAAAGATGCAGCTGATCACTGTGCTTGCATTTGCCACGTACAGCGGGCTCTCAATAATTTAAACTCGAAGGTCCCTCAGCATTGTGTTTGAATTATCGGAAGTTCTCATAGACATGACTCAGGTCAGCTGCAACAATATAGACAGCTCTGCATGACTGCCAGTAATGTTCTTAGACATCAGCAGTGTACTGGTACTGGTTATTATATAGCGCGTGTATGCGTGTGAAATTGGGGGAAAAAATGTGCCGTCTCCCGTGACGGCTGGAAGCCATCTTGGTGCTTGTTTTCACATGACACCCGTGTACTGCAGCGAAAGTGGCTCAGGTGGAACAGCCCTTACCTTTCTGGATTACTTTTTATTACGAAAGTGTTTTATGCCGGGGTCCACCAAGACTTCAGTGACGTATTTCCGTCACGGAAATGACGTCAAAAAAATATACACAATCAGATGGCAAAGAAAAAAAGCTACCGTCAACGGGCATCGAACCCGTTTGGGCATCGAACCCATCCATTTAACATGGACGTTAGTCCTCGGGATGGAGATGTACCACCAATCATCAAAGTGGGTGCATTCATGTTAAACGGTGCTATAGCTGCCATACATCAATATACATTGTGCAAACTCTCTCATATCAAGGTACAGTAAACATTCAGTTACTTCTGTAAGGGCACGCTTTACTTTCGTGTTATTCCAATTCCTATGACGGAGGGATCAACCATCTTTTTTTCTCTTCCTTGGTCAACATACATTTGTTTGTGCACACGATTTGGCCACTTTGTAGGCAGGAAATTCACTTTATATGCGAGTGTTAGCAGTATAAATGCCCAAATGTTGAGCTAGAAGTGACAAAGGCAGCAGATATTTTCATGAACAGACGAGCAAAAAATATGAAGTAGCTGAATTCACGCAATGGGGCAGTTCAAATAAACCGAGCCGGCTTTAAAATAGTGCATTGAAAACTTGGTCGGTGAACCAAAAATTTTTAATTTGTTTGAATTAACCGAAACTTTGAATTATTGGGAGTCTACTTTAGATTTGTCATTAAGGGAGCACTGGTGTCTGCCACGTATACCTGTGGGCTTGAAAACACCATAACCTCTGCGATGCTGTGTGGTAGTGAGATGCATAAACGAGAGATCTCGCAGTGCACTTGGTGTGTTTTTTTCCGCACAGTTGCCTCTTGCATGTGCTTTTTATTGGTACCCTTGCTGAAGTTGAAGGGCTTCTGTACATCATGTTTCCATTGCAGGGACCTGCCATCACTGTTTCATAGCTGAATGATCCACTATGCATTTGCCGAAGTTATAGTAAATACTAGATAGAGTGCACGAGTGTGTCATTCTCCTTGGTTCCCACAATGGATGCAACAGCAGCTCGCAGCCAATGATGCTGCCTCTAATGTTACAATGTCTGTGTTGACCAGTATTGAACACTAAGTTCTCCTTCACAGCCAGTGCATCCAGTGTCTGTTGCAAAATAACTCCGATTATTGGGAGAGACGGGGTGGTCAGCCAGGTGAGTAAATGGTGTCTCCAGTTGTCTGTCAGATCACTTGCCTCCTGTAAAGGGGTTCAGCCCTCATAAGGACCCTGTTTGCAAAGTATTTGTTAGTTTCACTTCCACAGGACATCATCATAGCAGTGCTGTAAAACCTGTACTTGGCTCCAGAGCTTTCCGCACTTTTTATACGAATAAAATGGTCCTCACGTTGGGCATTACTGTTATGTCATCTAAAGGTTATGTCACTTCATAAAATATCTTTTAGGCAAACATGTGAAGATATCTCGGAAATAAGTTTGTACTGGATACGCTCAGGTTGACAGAAGTATATTGAACCTATAGAAGATTATAAACATTAACTGCTTGCCTGAGAGAATTCACACTGTCTGCTTTAGAAGGTGTTGTCTTACTCTACTGTTGCTTGTTGTACACCTTAACTGATGTACTGCGCCAACCATCTGACGTGGATGCAGTTTTGCATTGCAGGATTTCTCAACTGTCTTTTCCCACATTTGGGACTGAGAGGTAGTTGAAATTTGTTGCAGACGGCGTCCCTGTCGACTGAGCTGCGGCAGCCGACGTACATGACAGTGACGGCTCGTGCCATTGGCTACGACCAGGTTCTCTCGCTTATGGAGCGTGCTCGTTGGGACGTCCACGAGATTATGTCTCAGCACAGCTACTATGTGGACGTCCTTGTCCGGGTACGTGGCTCGCTCTGGTTGAGCCGGAATCGCGATTACTCTGCGCGTAATCAACTAGACTGCCATGGAAAGAAGTTTTGCTTTTGACTGGCCAACCACTGACCACATTCGTGGCATGTCCATAACGTTAGTCTTGTGTACGCTTTTTGTGCACCTGCCTTTTACTACAAATAGTCATTTGCTAACCACTACCTGTGTTTAGCCAGCCAAGTGCAAAATTTTTACTTTTTTCTCACGTACCACCCCCACCTAAAAGGAATGTTTTTGGCATGGATTTGTCATTTTATGTGCAGCCGCTCTAGAGTAATTTTGCTTTGTCATCAGTGCAACTACTGTTTCATTGAATATTTGATTTCTTATTGGAGACTTTTCTTTGTGCACTTCATTGGCGCTTGTCACATAAAGTTTCATCGTTAAATTGCTGTTTTATTTTTTTACTTGTGTCTTAATTAAAAAACTCAGACAAGCTAATGCTCAAGCTATATCTGCTTGTTCGGGAGACTGCATGCCAAGTTGCATAACAGCAATGCCAAAGGGTCCATTAGGAACAGCTTCGCTATTAAAAGGGGCATGTTGTTATTTTTTTACAGTTATGGCAGTGAATCGTGTGTTTGGCTGATGACCAAGTGTGTTGTGCACATTGGCACTTGCAAACAGATCACTATCGTTTGCAACATATCTTTTTTTCTTTTGCTGTTTTTAAATACACAAATTCCTCAGTATAACAAAATCACTTTATTCGAAATTTCTTCTGGTCCCGACCAAAATGCATGCGTATTAAGCCACATTACTCGAAGCGCACAAAGAGCTTGACCCGCTTAGAACTAAGTGGCCAGCGAAGGCGGCGGCAACTCTTTTGCGCATGCAGTGTCAAATTAATGTTGCCGACGAACTGGTCTCATGCAGGCACCGAACAGGCCCCAAAAGTGCCACACCCACAACCAATGACTGCCTAGTAATGGGTACCGAGCGAGTGCTCCCAGCTGCTTATTGCGGATCGAATGGGAGCTGTCAAATTCCATGGTGCAGCATGCGCAAACCATTAATTTCAGTTGTAATCACATCGCTGGTGTCCCCAGGATAGAACTCACACGAAAATAAAGTTTTCCTGGTACTCTTTGACGCCAGAAAACCGCGGTCTCTTGGATGCCGAAAAGTGGCCAAAAGACCGCATGCTGACTTGCGCCGTAGCATTCCATAGGGTGCGCTCGAGCAAATTTTTAGCGCTCCAAAAGAGCACTTCTATCACTGAAATGCGCCATCCGACTTTAGACAAATGGTCCAAATGTGTGCTAGGGTCATTGCATTTTGTTCCCAGGCATTTGTGAATGTCATGGACGCCTCCAAATGGGCCATAAAGATTTTAAGTGCAGCAATGGTTGGCTTGAACAGTTCAAGAAACGACACGGCGTGACTTCGAAGTCAATCGTTGGCGAAAACACGGCCGTGAATCGCGACACTGTAGACGTATGGTGCCAACGTCGGCTCCAGACTCTACTTGAAAAGTATAAGGACAAAGTCATCTACAACCTAGATGAGGCTGCATTTTTCTACAAGATGCTACCGATCTTCATTCGGAGGAAAACAGAGCAAGGAGCGTGTCACAGTGCTGTTTGGTGCCAATGCAACAGGCGAGGACAAGCTTCCATTGTTGATACTGGGGAAGGCTGAGAAGCCACAGTGCTTCCGAAATGCAACTGTTCCCAAGGAATGCATCTGTATAAGTAACAAGCAAGCATCAATGACTGCTGCTGTTTTTGAAGACTACGTGCACCTTATGGATGCGGTTCGACGCAAAGAATTGGCAAGTGCTTTTAATTGATTGATAATTGTCCGAGCCACTGGCAGGTCGACAATCTCAAGGCGACCGATCACTTTAGGATTTTTGCCTGCAAACACAACCACAGTACTGCATCCGATGGATTAGGGCATCGTTGAGACTACCGGAAGCTGTACCACAAGGCTCTCTTGCAGAGCATGCTCACAGCGTGTGACGCTAGCAATAAATACAACATTCATTTGCTTGGTTTGATCTATTTGCTGAACTTTTCATGGAAAGAACTCGCACCTTCGAAGGTCGCCAACTGCTTTGCGCACGCCGGCTTTTCCCGCACCGTCGTCGGCGACCCAGACGATGGCCAGACTTGCGGCAGTCTGTACAAAGCCGTTCATAAAATTACTGGCCAAGAGGTAGAAGGTGACTTCGAGACGTTCCTGATGGCTGACTCTGCTGCTCCCGTGGCCGCCCCAGTGACGGATGCAGAGATAATTGACACCATTGGTGGTCCCGACGAGGACAAAGAGGCGGCGGATGAAGAGCCACTTGAGAGCCAACTATGGTGCAGACGCTGGAGTACCTACGCCTGCTGCAAAATAAAATTGAATGCATGGGCGGTTACCACGGCCTCATGCAATGTTTGATCAAATTGGAGCAGGGGAAGTTGTGCATCTTAGGAAGCGCAGCAGAACAAACACAAGAGACACGCAGACAGGGGTTGCTCGCACGCAGCAGGAACTTGAAACAGCCAAAGCTCGTGGCCTTTTTGGCACCTGATAAAAGTTTTGCCTCACTGAATACATTCCGTTTTGACTTCGTCGCAGTTGTGGCTAAAGCTCAACTGCTTTAGCATTTTTACAGTGGTCACTTATATTGATATACCGCTTTTAAAGAATTTTTTCGCCGTCCTGGTGACTTCGTTGTAATGAGAGATTACTGTAAGTAGGCTGCTAGTTTTTTGGCTAAGTTGATTTTTGTGTTTGAAATGACATATTGACACCTACTGCTCACAGCAGCCGGGAAGAGGGACGACAACTTGCGAAACGCGTCGTCTATGTGCTCTTCGTTGCCGTCTTCACGGGTTTCCACAAGTTCCGCCGTCACGAAGCCTGCCTTCCAGAAGTAGTTGGCCACTGTGTTCTTGCGCTTCTTGACGCTGGCCATTGCTACACGAGAAGTAGAAAATTCAAGCAGTCTGTAGCGCCTTTGCACATCACGCACGCAAAAGAGGAATGCAGTGGTATGTGACAACTCACGGAAGTGAACTCCACCAACAAAGCGCTCGCAATCAGTCGCGATGGCGGCAATGGCTACCCGGGCTACCTGCGAGCTCAGCAGCGATGTACAAAAGGCGCGAGCTGTGGTTGGCTGATCAAAACTCACAAAACAGCAACAAAAAAAAAAGAAAAAGAAAAGGCGAATAGGAGGAGGCCACCGGCTCCTTCATTCCTGCTGTCCGAGCCGACAGCAACGCGGAGAAAGCATAAGAAAGAGATAGAGATAGAAAAAAAAAGAAAAAAAAAGCCGTTCCGCAAGTTGGAGAACGCGCCCAACAGGAGTACAGTCCGAGCCCTCTTGCCCTCACGTTTTTCGGGCATTTCGGGTGTCAGCGGAGGCACGGTGCCACGAAGGTTGCGGTGTGCAGCGAGTGCCGAAGCACACCTTCCAGCTCACACGGCGTTCGATATATCCAATGGCTGGTAAAAAATACCGTTCGATGTAAACTTGCGAATTTCTATACTTTTACAAACGATTTTCAAGGGGATAATTTGCGAGTTCGATATAGCCGAAAATTCGATATAGGTGGGTTCGATATATCCGTGTTCGACTGTATCATAGTTTTGGCATGTAAAACCCCATAAGCTATTATTAAGCATGTTCATGTATGGAGTCTTAGTGAGGCCGTGATCCCTTGCAGGAGTTGCAGCTGTTCCTGATGCGCCTCTCGGAAGTATCCAAGCAGATCCCTCTACCACCTGAGGCCACAGACATTCTCTGGGAGCATGCCATTCGCATCGCCCATCGGACCTTCATAGAAGGGTACAACCTTGTCGTGGTTCTGCTTTGTCTGCTAGCTTTAACACCACTAGGTTCTATTACCTCGTTAAAGCTATGAGTAGTTCTTGTGTTGGGATACCATTCTGGTACGTTGATAAGTAGGCTATGCCAGGTGTTTCAAGAGATGTCTGAAAATTCTGAAAGTATGGGAACTGTAGCATTTGCTTGCTACTTTGGCCATTGCTCTGTCCGTGATGGCAGACATCTTAAGATGGCTAGAGGCATTAATTAGGGCAGAAATTATAGAAAGTAAGTTAACGTTTTTAATTAGAGGAGGCAGGCAGACTGTTAAGATGTGCTAGTTGAAGTCATTCCTGGGAAATGCTGATTGCCACTTTGAGATTTCCTATAAGAAGCTGCTGGTAACTTTTGCGGAGTGATGAAATCAGACCATTTTGACCAGCAAAACTGAAACTGAAACACTGAAGGGTGCAGTCGCCATACTCTACCAAGACTTTCAGATTGAGCGAGAAATTGTTATATCAACCATTGATGCCCTCCGCTTCGTGCATATGCCGACCATATTGGCACGCATGGTGCACATATGTTAACGAATGCAGAACAAATGCCACTGTAAACGTTGTTGGAAAGAGTGGCATCATTCTAATCGTCTGCTAGGGTACGGCATTTGTGCTCTTCAGCACTTCTGTTGCACTAGTGAACTTGGTTGGGTTTCATTACTTCGCAGAAATTACCAGCGGCCGCTTTTGAAGAATCTCACTGCGGCAATGGGCTCTTTGCAGGAAGTCTGCCATTTGACCCGGCCACCTGTATCCTCTAATTAAAGAGATAATTAATTAAATTGTATAGTTAGTACAGTAATCACTGTCTGTAGTCATCTTAAGATGTCTGCCACCATTGAGAGAGAGAACACAACTTTATTGCTGTCAGACTTTATGGAGGTAGATGATCCGCCAGGCTGAACCTGGTGGCCGCCTCCTCTGCCCTCTGTGTGGCCCGGAGCTGAGCTGGTGGAGGTCAAAACCTCCTCCCACCCCTCGGGCGAGGGAGTGGCCAGGAGAGGGGGTGTCCTCCCTGCAGTCCCAGAGAATGTGACGAAGTGTGGCTATTGACCCACAGTGCGAGCAATTCGGGTCAGTCGTGTCGGGGTATATACGTGCATAAATTTGTGGACACAGGAATGAGTGTGTTTGTAGTAGGTGCCAGACAACCTCCTGGCGCTCCATCGGAAAACTCATTATAAAGGTAGCAAGCATTGTATTTGCCTTATGTTTAGAGATTTGCAGACACATGTCTTGAAATATCCTGTATGCTCCGTTACTTATGCAGCAGACTGGTAGCAGGAGCTGCATAAGAAGAATGGACTGATTGAGTCGATATCGATTCATGCAAAAAAAAACGTCATTGCAGAAACAGATGAAGGTGTAGAGAAAAGAAGCGACTGCCTTCTCTTCCCTATATCTTCCACATTTTTTTATTGGATAAAGAAAAGGTCAAAGCTGGGGTATGGCCCCACTTGGTAGCCAGGAGCCCTTGCATCTTGCTCGGCTGCCTCAGCTCTTGGTGGCATTTCCTGGACCTGGAGCTTTGGGTGAAAGTACACATGCTTCGCATTGGTCAAGATGTGATTCCTTTCTTCAACACGCATTTAAATTATTCATAACGTTGGAAATGGATGGATAGACGTATCATTGGCCACTTGTAACCCCCCCCCCCTGTAAAGGTGGTTTCACTGCAGCGTAATACTGCGATGCCGTGAAACCACCTATTCAAAGGAAATCCACACTGCCACAAAGTCACACTTTGAGGTTAAAATGTGAATATTACCTGCCCCTCGATTAATTGTTTTTAAGCTTAAAAGTGTGTTATAAGGGCTTATATACGCTAAGTATAGCAAATTTTAAAATGTAACGTAATTTACCACTTGTGCCCTATTACAATTCAAATCCTGCCCCTATTTGAGTTTGTTTCCACTTCACTTCGAACCAAAAAAGGGACACTCGAATATGCCTAGTTCCAATAGGGGATGATGATTATGATAAAACATTGGCTTTCCTTTTGCATCGGGTGGCCGCAAAAAAAATTTTGCATCCTAGCCTTCAATTAGAAATGAAAAGAAATAAAAAGAACAAGCAAAAAAAGAAGAACATGAGAAGGAAACCACTCAGAGAAGAAGAGAGGTAGGGACCTTCTCCTAGTCCGGATCACTGGGTGCTTCAAAAATGTACAGCGCCATCTGTCGACAATCCCATGAGCTCAATTCGCCATCTTTCGTTGGGCGTGAAAACAAAACCAATCGCGTATCGCAGCCTTTCAGCTGCTAGCTACTGGTTTTCTATCTTCATTCTGGGATGGCTTCCCAATGCTTTGTGCACTGTTCAGGCAACGTGGGAGCCCTGAAAATGTCGGGAACAAGGTAACAAACACTATCTTTAATCGAATTTATCAGTTACTTGAACGAAGAACAAGAATGTACCTACGCAAACTTGCTTCGTCAACAACATCGGCACTGTGCTTTGGTTCAGAAATGACCGACGTTCGCAAAAGCGCTCTTCAACTTCAGTTCATGTTTCTCCGTGCAATTTAATGAGAACTGACAGACAGTAATGCCAAGGAAAGCACAGGAGATGTTATTTGTAATAATTGGGATATAAATGTGAAGAAAGTAATGTGGACGAAAAGATAACTTGACGCCGGCAGGGACAGAACCTGCGACCTTCGAATAATGCGTCCGATGCTATACCACTGAGCTATGGCGGTGGTCTTCCCCCTGTCCACTTTATGGGGTATATATGTGCATTTAAACCAAGGAGTGTTAGCACCGATCGCAGCCATGGCAGCGAGTGTGGGACACTCTTTTTTCTGCCTTTTGGCATCACGCCAAAAGGTCGCAGGCGGCAGGTTATCTTTTCGTCCACTTTACTTTCTTCACATTTATATCCCAATTATTACAAATAACATCTCCTACGCTTTCCTTGGCATTATTGTCTGTTAGTTCTCATTAATATTGTGTTTAAGAAAGGAAGACAAACCCTCAAAAGCCATCTTCTTTCCTTCATTCATAGCAAGGGACTCGTTCTGGCAGACTTGATGCCTTCAGGTAGTATGTGAGGTATTATTGGTCAGCTGTCAGCTTGTAAAAAAATTACGTGCTATGTGACGCCAAAAGGCAGAAAAAAGAGTGTTCCACACTCACAGCCATGGCTGCGATCGGCGCTGACTAGCACTCCTTGGTTTAAATCCACATATATACCCTATAAAGTGGACGGGGGGATGACCGCCGCCGTAGCTCAGTGGTAGAGCATCGGACGCGTTATTCGAAGGTCGCAGGTTCTGTCCCTGCCGGCGGCAAGTTATCTTTTCGTCCACTTTACTTTCTTCATATTTATATCCCAATTATTACAAATAACATCTCCTATGCTTTCCTTGGCATTATTGTCTGTTAGTTCTCATTAATATTGTGTCTAACAAAGAAAAACGAGCCCTTAAGAGTAATCTGCTTTCCTTCATCCATGCAGTTTAGTTGCTCACCTGCAACATGAGCTAGACTTGCAGAACAAGATATTACGATATATGCATTTTAAAAGAGATTGCTGACGTCGCACATGCGCGAGAGAGCATGATTGATCAACAGTAGCTTGCTGTGTTGCAGATCGACAAAAGCAATGATTTACGTATATAATCGCGTGTAGGCAGTGCCGCATATGCTGCTGCGCGCGTCCGTGGTAAATCAGTGCCACCACACGAGACTCGATTAGCACAAAGATTCCAACAGGCATCTATGTGCAAGCTTCGCAAGGCAGTGTGCGCCGAAGCACATAGTCCGCATGCCACATCTGCCCTTCGCTATGCACCCCCTTATCCCTCCCTCCCCTTTTACTTTTCTGTTGCTTTCTTCGGTCAGCGTGCGCTGCGAACACGTAACGAAGAGTTACGGAGTCATCCAGTATATGGAGCTGTTTGTTCAATAGGTCTAGAGTTATTGTATATGCCACCTTTAGGTAGCAGAGTTGCACATCTGTTTTCCAAACGCCGCTAGCAAACGTGCATTGCAGAGAAGCTGACACTCGGTGCAATTTCTGTATTTTTCGACGTTGCCGCTGCAGCGAGCTGAATTAACACTTGTCTTCTACAGCCAATGTTTATTGCCTGTCTTCAACGCACCAGACATGTTGATCGGTGACACGGTAGGCATGTTGCCTGCAAAAACGGAGTGCGACTTCCCGCATAGCTGTGGTTGCTAGCCAGTCCTATGCGCAACTCTGCTACTTAAAGGTAACATATAAAGTAACTCTAGGTAGATCTAGAGTCACAGGAAAATTTTCAGAGTATCACATCTGTTTTCCGCGTGCCGTTGCCGCCCCGATTGGCTTACTCACATCACGTGACCTCTCGCCTCCATACCCCTTCCAAGTGCTTCGGGTGCAAGCGCGTTAAATGCAGAGCGTGGCCGGACATTTAGCAGTGTACCACGGTGTCTAGAAGTACTTCGTCGCTTTTTTAAATGCATAATTCAGATGCCAGAGAGTAGCTCACCAGCAACTGAACGCAACCTGGGAATCTCGTTTATTTTTGCATTCCGTGTGGGAAAAATTAACATCAAAGAGAGTCGTTTTACGTGGCTGCATAGTTGGCCGGAATGAATTCACCCCCCTCGAAGAACCCTCATTTCTGCAGTGAACTACACATACTTTGCTGGAAAAGCTCTCATGCAACAGGATACTTCACCTTTTCATCATAATTGATGGTAGCGCAGGCTAAGGACAAGGATAAAAGAAAGACGTTGTGAGAGTATATACACTAGCGGGATCAGTGAGTAATAAAACAGTTGTTGAAAGTTAGCACTGTGTGGTGTCGAATGTGTCTTTATTTTGTCCTTGTCCTTAGCCTGCGCTATCATCAATTATACCAACAAGCCCAAATTGCCACCCTCATCAATTTCACCTTTTCGGTTCGCCATGCTCAGCAATATTGAAAACTACAAACCTTTCTATTCGCTTGGCTGTTTATATCTCGATCTGTTGGAACAGATTGTGCATGCCTTTCGAGTTATAAGTGTGTCACGCATGAGAGCGAAATCGAAGATTTAATACCTTGAAGGCAATTGTGGCATGATCATTTGCCATTGCACAAGACAGACGCGTGGAACTCTGTTGATAAACTTGGTGTAAGGCAATGTTATTAAGTGCATTTTTTAAGTTTTCTGGAAAAAGAATGTTGCTAATGCTGCATTGCACCAAGCGTACTCTTACAAAACTGTTTAGTGGCTGAGAAATGGTCACAGCAAAAAAAAAAAAAATCGGCAGATTCTACGCATTGAGGGAATCGATTTCATGCGAGCCCTAGGTCTATATACATACTGTGTTGCAGTAGCATGCGCTGTAAATATTTCCAGGATGTGCTATTTCTGATCAAAAAAACATAACGCACTGTGCCGAGGAAGTTTTAATAGGAGTGCATTATGAAAAAAATGTTGACATTAAAAGCAGTGCAGAAACTGAACCCCAGCTGTTTACATGCATGCAACGTCAACAAAAAAAAAAATTGTTTGTCGAAATGCAGCAAAATATTTGCAAGTGCACTGCAAAGTTGGGAATGTGGGAGACAAAAAATAGGAAATGAAACAACTAAGTAGTGATGTTTTTGGCGGCCTATTTTCTATGTATCTGTTAGGAAATGACAATGTATTCGCCAAATAAGATGCACCTTACCTACCGCACGCCGATTCGCCCATGCGTTCAGCTGCTGGCGTTCCAAACCGAGACATAAATACGTCACACTCAACTTCCACATACCATACACACACCACTTCTATTCCACATAACACCCAGTTGAACAGCAAGCGTGGTACGCAAGCAAGGTATGCGTCAGCGATCAGTCAAAGAACGCAATTGATGTTCAATGTTCTTGTTCGATAATGTTCTCGAGTGCGCTATGAAATGAACATCAACACCGACTGCAGGGGTAGCGCAAACAGTCAAGATTCAGCAAGTGTCGAAATAAGTGGCATCTCGCATGAAGTCAGAGAGCTAATGCAACTATGTTTACAGCTCCGGACCTAGCGAGCACACCCGGCCGTGCCACGAAAAGAGACCGATGAAGCCATGAATGGTTCGCGAGCACATGTCAACATTCGCCGCACATTTCATTAATTACACTACTTACTGCGCAGTCTATTCATAAAATCACTTCTAATATCCTCTTGAAGAAACACACACATATTGCAGTTCCGCCGATCGGAAGGATAATGGCCGCCGCCACCCAGTGTTGCCCACGTGCAGCCTACCTTTGCAGTACTCTGAAATTTTCTAGTGACTCTAGGTAGATCTAGAGTTACTGTATACGCTACCTTTATACAGTAACTCGAGGTAGATCTGGGGTGCCTCGATGCCAGCGTCTCCTCTTCCAGGCTGAAGACACCCTTTGGCCCACTCCGCCGCTTCTTCGTGGGGAGCCATATTGGTTCTAAAGTGCCAGGTGGAGTGCGGTGGCTAGAGCGGGAACGGTGCTGCAAACACGTTAATGTTTAAGTTATAAGATCAGTTCTTTGACCGTTACGACACACTGCTTTGTGCCACTGTGTACTGGTTCACATGCGAAAGGCCAGCGGATGTGGATGTCTTGCTTCCCTTGTAACAGCTAACAAAGAAAAAAAGTTTGAGGCGCCAGTGAAACACGACCACTGCCATCCGATAAACAGTACCAAGATATCAGAGATTAGTTCTTGACTTGTCACAGCGTATGACTGTGCATTTTGATCGCTCGCCGTAAACATGCTGGTGGACAAGTTCATGCATGAATTAAATACGTGCCTCGCTATAGCTGCACAGCATAGTCATTGTGTGAAGCTGCTATAGAGGAGCCCCGCCACGGTGTGTTGTGTAGGGCAGGAGCGCGGCGTAACCCGCGGCGGGCCGACGGAGAGGCCGAACGACGGGAGGGCGCGCGGAGTGACGACGCAGAGACCAAGCTTCGGCGAGACTGACGGGAGACTGCTCTCCCGCGTTTATTGCAGGCGGTTTTAAGGAGAGAGAGGAAAGGCTATTGGTCAGCGAGGCACGGGTCACATGACCGGCATGACCACGCCGGATTGGTGGTAGCACAGAGGCATGGCAGAGACCCAGCTCCCCCCAGTAGCATGAATAGAAAGCACAACAGCACTGGTGTCTCAGCATGGCACCAGGGGTCACACGACACAACACGGTGGTCTAGTGGTTATGGCGCTCGACTGCTGACCCGAAGGTCGCGGGATCGAATGCCTAGCCATTTAGATGATTTAGTATGGCCACATTAGGCCATTCCAGAATAAGCTAATCCAGAATAATGTAATCCTGAACAAGTCAATTTTGAGTAAGTTGAGTTTGCATAGCCAGTTTTATGACTGAGTATAGCCAGATTAAGCCAATTCAGATGAGCACGGATTAAGCTCATCCATATTGACCTGACCAAAGCATCACTGACAAAACCATGTTCCCGCCAAAACAATGCAAAGCTCAGCCATGCTATCGCGAAGCTAACCACAACACCAGGTCCCGCCAAAACCCTTCAATGTCTAGAGCACCATGACCTGGCCATGTATGTCATGATGTGCATGACATGCGTGACATGTTTTTTGTGTTATGCCCAGTCAGTTATGTTCGTCGTACGCTCGTGTCATACCATACAAATTTTGGTACACATCAAGTTAATCAAACGGCCATGAGAGCACGAAGACCTAGTCGGCCAGTCAGATAAATATATACACTCAAAGTGCTTTTGGTTTGACATGAAATGCTTCGTGTTTAATATTAAATGCCCAACCTATTGCTTACTAACAATATATAAGCAAGCCCTACCATCAGAATGGATAAAATTAGCCAAATTTTCGCGCATTTTACTGAAAGTGTTCCATCGCTGCATGCCAGGCAGTGCCAGCGAATGGGAACCTTTGAATCAATATGGCCAAGTAGAGACACCGCCCACAAAGGCAGTGTCTCTGCACTGTAGCGGAGGAGCCGTACACATCGAAGCACCCTAGGTAGATCATTGCACTCTTCTTTCTTCTGATCGCGGTCCCTCGCGTGCCACCGCGCATAACCAAGGAGGCACAGTTATGAGCCACGCGAAAGCAAAGAGCGCAATATTTTAAAAAGATATTTCGATGAACGCACACGTATAGCGTTCAAGAAAACTAGAACGACAATACTATATCTGCGCGATAGATTACGACCACAAAACATTATAAACAACCAGTGTGCAGCAAAAGAGCATTACTTGGGCCGCTGTCTTTGTATACAGTTGAAATGTGCGATCAGTATTTTTGTTTGGGTTGCGGCGCACCGCTCTTGCACATGTCCATGCCTTGTTTATTTCTAAAAAACTACAACACATGCTACTGCGGAGGGTGTAGGCATACCTGTGTCTAAAGAAATGAGCCTAGGAAAGCAGTGCAGCATTGCGCAGGTCACGCAGAAACAATGTGGTGTTCAAATCTGACAAGTGTTTCTGACGCGCGTATGAAATCACAGTGGTAAATAGAATGGAGATGTATTGCAGTGCAAGGTTACCTTAGAAGTTTGTCAGTCACACGTCCTCTGCACAAACACTTTTCTTGAACGCCTTCTTCAGATTGGAAGTGCACGCCGCTAGAGAATAGTAGTTCGGCTTTGCGAAGCGGTGCGCCTCTTGCAGCTGCCGTTCGGATGATGAGTTTTTAAGTGCGCAGCAACGTTTATAGAACCACGTAAGTTGCAAAACTCCCCGCGTCAGCCAACCCGTCGCGCGGCGCCGGGGCAGCTTCCGGTTTGGTGGCGCTGGCGGCGCAACAAGCTTCCGCTAGCAGACAAAAACACGTAGTCTGCGTGGCAAGACGCCGCGGCAGCCGTTCAGAAAGGGCACCATTGTTTACTCACTCACTGTGATTATCGAGATTTTCCGTTGCGCTGCCGCTGCAACGTAAAACTGAGTAATATTTAGCAGCGGAAAGGTAAAGTCAGTTAAGCTATGGCTTTCTAGACTGCCCACGATAACTGATGCTTGATAGCGTAACGTATGAATCGGTCTATTACCCTATAAGGAATTAACTACCGTAAAAACCCGCGTATAGCCCGGGGTTTTTTTCTAGATTTTAGGGTGCGAAATTTCGGCCCCGTACTATATGCGGGTCCCAAGAATTTTCGGCCCAAATTCAGTTTCGGTTTCGGCATAGCGCGGTGCTATCATCATCATCAGCTGTCTGCGCGCTTCTGCGCTAGGTAGTGTTAGCGGCGTTAGTCTTAACCACTGACCTCCATTAAAAAGGCTGGACGGCGCATCCCCGCTCTGCGAGGCGGGCGCTTGTGAAGCCACCGGAAGGTCCCCTGTTTGTCCCGGAAGCTGGCGTCTTCTGTCCGTCTGAGTCGCGCAATTCAAATATTCTCGGGTTGCAGCTGTTGTTATGATCGTTTTTCTTTTTATTTTTTCAAACTCTGCGATTACGCCTCACTTTAGACGCCGACGAACGCTACACGAAAGATGACAGACGCCGTGCCGACACCATCCGAATACGGCGGAGTGCTGCAACGTACAAAACGCGTAAAAAGTAATGCAACTTTGAGGTACTTACGCGTGAAATGTCTTCCCTGACGAATTTTTCGGTCGATTCGTACAGTTTACTGCGCTACAGGCACGTATTTCTTTAAAAAAGAAGAGAAAAGCTCTCTTCCGGGACAAAAACGGCGGTTTCCGGTAGCTTCACGCCCGCGTGCTAGATACGCTATCCAGCTCCTCCTAGTGGAGATCAGTGGTCTTAACTGGTCAGTTGGTCAGTGGCCTTTGCTTCAACTTGGTGCCCATAACGACGGCCTCGATTTTGCTCCTGTGATTTTACGCCATGTCAGGACCGCGCAGGCAGTACTCTGCTGCTTTTAAAAGAAAAGTTATCGCTGCTGCCGAAACCATCGGCAACTGTGCCGCGGAGCGGCAGTACGGAGTCAACGAGCGGAGCATTCGCGGTTGGCGGAAGCAGAAGGAAGCCCTCTTTGCATGCAGCGGCCAGCGAAAAAGTTTCCGCGGACCAAAAAATGGAGCATTTCCTGACGTGGAACGAGAACTCACAGACTTTGTGCGGGAGCAGCGAGCTGCACATCTCGCTGTCAACATCGAGCTGCTACAAGCGAAGGCAAGGGAGATCGCTCAAGACAAAGGCATTCAGCCGGAGGATTTCAAAGCGAGCAAGCATTGGGTGTCTCGCTTCATGCGCCGCGCTGGGTTCTCCCTACGTCGGCGTACGTTGATCTCCCAGAAGCTACCAGAGAGCTACGAAGAGCACCTTGTGGCTTTTCAAAGGTACATAATTGCGTTGCGAAAGGCAGTCCCCTTTCAGCTGGGCCAGATCGACAACGCGGATCAGACGCCGGTCTACCTGGATATGCCCTCGGCGCTGACGGTGCATCAAAAAGGCTCCAGGCAAGTTATCGTGCGGTCGACTGGAAACGAAAAAACGCGGGTGACTGTAATGTTATCCTGCACGGCTGACGGTCGCAAGCTGCCACCCTACGTGGTGTTCAAACGAAAGACGCTGCCGAAGGGGGAGAAGTTCCCGAAAAATGTCGTCGTCCGCTGCCAGGACAAGGGGTGGATGGACGAATCGTTAGTCCTTGACTGGATAAAGTCCGTGTGGTGTCGACGGCCCGGAGCACTGCTGGGGCTCCCTTCGATGCTTGTGCTCGACGCGTTTCGGTGTCACCTGGCCGACTCCGTAAAGCGACTGCTGCGCGACTCCCGCACCGAGCTCGTCGTCATCCCGGGAGGGATGACATCACAGCTGCAGCCGCTTGATGTGTGCCTTAATAAGCCATTTAAGGACCATGTCAAGCGCCTGTACGTGGAGTGGATGAGGTCCGGAGAACCAGAAGTGACCCCTGCCGGACGGCTGAAACGGGCCTCGCCAGCGATGCTCTGCTCGTGGATAGTCGAGGCTTGGGCCTGCATTCCAGAGGCGCTCGTTTGCCGCGCCTTCAAAAAGTGCTCCATCTCCAACGCGCTTGATGGCACTGAGGATGATGTGCTGTGGGAGAACATTTCCGACAAGGGAGCTTCGGAAGAGAGTGCGTCCGACGACGACGATGAATGAAATGCCAATAAATGCATTTTTTCCATTTTCCTCGGACTATATTCGGGTGAAAACTTTTTTTCTCACGTTTGCTATCCCCGAATTACACCCCGGACTATATGCGGGTCCGAGCTATATGCGGGTTTTTACGGTATATGCCGCATTCCCGTAGCGTAAATTCTTTAGCTATAGTGGATGCTTCGGCGTGTTGGTACTTCTGTCTTTTCGTTTTGGACTGTGCAAGTATTGCGCGGTGTTAACGAATAAACCTTTGTTGCAAGTCAGCGCGGTTGTTTGTGTAATCCTTTTTTCTGGTGCTCCGTCTTTTTTTTTTGCGCTGTTTTCTTTCCAATAATTCTTCACTTTAACTTTTTTGAAGTGAGGAGTTTTCACTATGTATCGCGGCTGTAGTTACTTGCAGTTATTGAGTGGTAAAATCGCCGTGTGTGTACTGCACGCCACAATTTCAGTCCTGCTACATAAAGAAAAATTGTATTTATTTTACGCACGCAATGCAGAGAAACAATTTTTCAGATATTGCATGTATGGTGTGATGCACACAAACGGCACAACTTATTTACAGTCTCAGGCATTAAACCTTATCAAAAGAGCTCAAATTAATTGTAAAAAATTATTTACCGCACAATTTTTAGGATCACTCAAATCAAGGATCTTTGGGGCGCATCCTTCGACGAGGCTCTTTTCCGCTGGCGATTGCAGCCTTAATTCTTACCATAGACCATGTGAGCGAAAGTCTTCAGGATATCTTCCTCATGAAAGTGCATATCACATACACGTGATACGTCGGACACTTTCTTGTCCTCACGATCGAGAAATGGCGCGATTCCACGCCGCTCGCTGGTCGGGGTCACGCGGGGCACAAACAGGTTACGAACTGTCTCGAATTTCGTGGGACTGTCGCGACTTTTCATACAGCGTCCCGAGCCGTCCCTGTCGGGACAGCTATATGTCCAGGATTTATTTCGGACTGTCCAGTTAGAGATTTTTGTGATCCAACGCACACCCGACACCGCGCGTCACGCTCCAGAACACGAAGATCTCACGAATACCACGCACGAAGCAATGTTGCGGTGGTACAGCGCTGGCTGCGAAGGGCTTTGGTTAACTGTACTTCTGTGCGCAGCGCGACAACTTTTACGGGTACATTCTCCAGCAGGAGGAAGTGTTTCGAACAGCACGTAGCCAGCTGAAGAGGCCGAAACAATAAAGAAACAATACCCCCCTCCCCCCCCCCACCCACCTCCCTTCCCGACTCCCTTCATTGAAGAACCCTACGCCCAAAAGGAATGTCATGGTGTCTCGGATTTCCTGTAACCTAGCAAAACGTTTTCTTGGGCTAGTTGGTTCATGACTTCTGTGGGAAAATTGTAGCACAGTACAACACAAGGACCGACAAAGAATACGCCCCGTGTTCTTTGTCGGTCCTTGTGTTGTTTTGCGCTACAGTTTTCCCACAGAATTCCTGTAACCGCTCGTACAGCCGGGAACACATGTCGGCATGGTGAAGACACGCAGCACATCCGAAGCACAATACAAAGCGCAAAACTGCTCACGCAGAATTAAGCAGCCTCCACGGATACTGATGCGCCGCAACGCCGGCTGTAGAGAGTGGAGCGAGTGAATCCTGATGCGACAGCAGCGCCACATCTGTCGCTGATGGCGGCGGCGCCGCGCAACATCGCTTAGTTTTGCAACTGACCTGGTTCTATAAACGTTGGTGTGCAGAGCCCCAATATTGAGTTCTTGTCGATTTGTGGCAGCACAGTGAGGTCCACTGACCATTTGGCGCTGGATGACGAAAGAAATAACCGCGTTTTCTTGGTCCGAAAGCTTCGCCAATAACTGCGGCTCAGCCTCTCCATGGCATCTCCATAAGGAGAGGCCATGAACGCGCCCAGTGTTGCCGGAGCACCAGCATTATGAATATCCCCTATTCTTAAAAATATTCTGCAAGTTAGTTGGGTCAGGACAAAAATTCTCATTTTTGAAATATGGGATATATACTTCATAGCAGGGAACAGCGCAGAAACACGAGACAAGAGAGGTGACAGGACTTGGTGCCTCTCTTGTCTCGTGTTTCTGCGCTGTTCCCTGCTATGAAGCCAAGCCAACAAGCTCAAATTTACACCCTTTTAATGGGATATATACTATTTGAACGATTTGATTAGAAATTATTTGACAATGTTACTATTCACTTTGAGCCTCAAATTTACTATTCATCCATCCCTAATAATGACTACTTTTCTCAGCACTTTCGCGTTCACTGTAAATGGGTTCAGCTGCACCAATTTTCAACTATCGTTAAACTGAAGCGCATTAGGCCTGCCCTGCTGTTGCCAAGCAATGCCTTTTTTGATGTCAAGGCCTTTTATGCTTTTCACACTTGCTCACTGGCCACACTGACGGGCAGAATGTCAATCTCAGCAATAAGCAAATGCAAAAGGCATAGCATTGGAAAAGGCATCGCTCCAAAATAGCACCCCTGTACTGGAATCACGTTTGCTTGTCATAAATCTCGACACTAGCACCACTTTCGAGATATACAGTTTTGAAGTCAGCTGTAAAATATGTTTTCATTCCAGCTTACCGTTTCACAAAAGTGGGCCCTATGACTCCCTATGACTGTGGGTGGATAGAAGTCGTACTGGTCTTCGGATTCCAGCAAAGCTCACATGGCTTCCATGGTGCAATTACGTGTGCCTTAAAGTAAACGATTAACACTTTAACTAGTATGTTCAAAGTCATTAGAAAAGTTATCACAGAGATACCTCTTGTTGCTGATGTTGGGATAGCCACAGAAACCTATTTGCAAGAATGTCAAAGTACTATATACGACGTTTTTCTAAAGGATTTCTCATGGGAAAAAAGCACCTGGTATATTGCATGCATTTGTAGCCATGTGACCCAATACGAAATTTCATTACATTAGCCTCTAGTAAACTTCCTTGCTTGTTCAGCGAGTATGATGTTACTTCTTAAATGAAATGTTTAGCCCAATGCACTTTATTGAAGCTATAGGCAAGTACTAAGGGCTTTAGATAAAACAGGCAACCTCGTGTTGTCGCAGCTTCTCCCAGGCCAAGCGCTGCACTCCCGAAGGCCGTGCACAGATGCAGCTAGACCACCAGCAGTTTGTGAGCAAAGTGGAGAAGCTGCGGGAGCACTGCCAGCCCCTGCCAGACAAGGAGCTTGTCGAGGCATACATCAAGGCCTACTACCTCATGGAGCGCAACCTGCGTGACTGGATTGTCGACCACTCCAAGGTGCCGAGTTCGAAAAGTGTCATTAATGTGTTCTATGCATACGTTCACCAAATGAGATGGTAAACTGAGTGCTTGATATCAAAAGCCTCAGTGTAACACCCCTGTCACATGGGAAAACTTAAGTGCACTTCACTGCTCTTGTCATTCACATGATCTTATATGGGATGTTTAGTGACGCTCGCTGCACAATGTATTTACTAGTAAGTGCATTTGCGGAACTCACTTCACTGCATAAACGATGTATCCTCAGCCGCATGCACTCAAAAATGAACTGATATCAAAAGCTGAGTTCGTAGTGCTTTTAAACCATCATCTTTATTAGGAATATTGTCCCGTATTAAAAGGTGCGATAGTACAAGAAAGAACTGCCTTACTGACATCATTCTCGGGCAGGTTATGGCCACAGCCACCAAGGGCATACTAAAGCACGTGCTGTGTAATATCCACATCCACCGTGGTTGCATCGAAAGTGTATTGCAAAGGCTTATTATAACTGTAACACATCATTACGTAGTAAATATTGCCTGATATAAGAAATTTATGGTGCGCTCCTGAATTACCAATTGCCATTATCATCATTTCCAAGGTACGCTTCTCTTTGTCACATAGCAGCCTGCTGACAAAGTGACAGTTGGTGCACTCGATCAAATTGCACTTGAGTTTGCTCTTGTGACAGGGGTATTGCACAGTTCCACTGCCAGTGACTATTAGCGCAATGCCTGGTGGTGCCCAAAATGATTTTTATGCACCCTCCTTCAAAAGCTCCGCATTTTTGTGCACTAGCATTTCAGTGGAGAGCTGGCAGCAATTGTTTGCTTCAAAATTCATTCACATGGGCAGTCTGCAGAGTGCAGTGTTAACAGAGATGAAGTGCCATGCCATAACATTGTATGAAGACAAAAGAAAAAAAAATGGGCAGGTTCCACGCCTTGTGGAAACTGGTTTCATTCGAAGCAGTCAGCGAGTACTTCTATGCTGTATTTTATGGCTTTGAGCGAAGCGTTACGAGGTGGATCGACGTGTTTTTGTAAGTGTAGTGGCCTTGTGCACATCGTGGTCTTACCAGGCACGTCGACAACGCTGGCATTTAAAGGGTAACTTATGGTGTGACGTAACGTCAGCACTCATGTTAGAGTACATAGGTCAGTATTATCGAAACGGAGCGCACTTTATGGTGCAGTCACGTGAATATCATATGTAACTTCCGTTAATGTGTTCCTCCGAGGTCGAGCAATGCTTCAATATATCATGCTGAATCATGGGAATACAAATGTAATGTAATGACTGCCATAAAAGTGGAGCCAACGCTGGAACCAGAGACGTTAATCTGATATGAAGCCTGTATCCTAGGAGTACATATATAGTGTTTATTGCTTTCTTGTAAAATTAGATAGCCAGCACCACAACCACAACTGACATTGCACCGATATTATGCTGTTTTTCCAAAGCAGTTTCTAGACCTGGCGTGGTTCTGTGGTAGTATAGCTGACTGCCATGCAGAATGCTTGGGTTCAATTTCTGCTGGGATCTTAATTTTTATTCTCTGCATTCGTCAGGTCAACGCTGTCGATGTCGATTTTTATTTATTTATTTAGAATACCCTCAGAGCGAATGGCATTATTGTTCTTATTAACGATCTCTAATTTAAATTACCACTGTCTGTTCTCGCAGTTCCTGGGTAGATATAAACTGTCAATCACCTGTGCGCATACCCGTACACCACGGCCAGGGGCGTAGCCAGAAATTTTTTTCGGGGGGGGTTCAACCATACTTTATGTATGTTCGTACGTGCGTTTGTATGTGTGCGTGTATATATACGCAAGCAAAACTGAAAAATTTCGGGGGGGGGTTGAACCCCCCCAACCCCCCCCTTGGCTACGCCCCTGACCACGGCCCGTCGTAAACGGGTATGTGCCACACACGTCTGGATGAAAGGGTTTGACAACGTACGCGACAGGATTTTCACGTTATTCATGTCACGACCCGACAGCCATATTCCCATGCCAATTTCGGTCTACACCAAGTTAAGGAGGCGATCACGAGAGCACCCAGACGTAGGCAGCGAGATAGATAGATACATAGATACATAGATAGAAATGCTCAAAGTGCCTAAGGTTCGCTAAGAAATGCTTTGCATTTAAAACTCGGGACCATTCCACTTTGTGAAGGGGGGTGACGAGCGAAGCTGATTGGCACAGAATCTCCTTTGGGTGTTGTCTAAGTGTAAAACCATGTTGTAGGTTGTGGCCTTCCCTAGCACACTGTGTTTGGGTGGCATTAGCATGGCAAATTCTTTCTAGTGGTCGTTAGCATCACGAGTGGCACCTTAAAAGACACATTGTGTGACGACCGAAATGCAGGTTGGCATCAAATTTTTTTGAAGCTGGAATTTTCCTGATGTGTACCACCATGTCAAGTTGCCCTGCAGAGGGCTTTTATTCGTCCACCACTAATCATATTGTCAATATTGTCATATTGACTTGGTTTCCTGAGGACCGTCATTGGAGGTGGTGCCAGCTTGCTCCAGAAGGGGTGGCATCAGGAATATGCCATAGTCATCCCGCGTGCTTGCTTGCATCCCTGAGGGGCCTTTCTCATACACTGCGAGTCATTGGCCACACCTCCGGGACACCCGCATCACCATGAATGCCCGTCTCTTCCGTCACCAGTGCGTAGCTGGCAAGATGACCTTCTCCCACTGCCCACCTCGACAATGCTTTCTCGCGGCTTGTGTCACGCCCCAAGCATGTGCTCGAGCCCATTTGAACATTTTCCACATTTCTAGTTCTTCCACTTCAGAACTCTTAGTCATGACACAGGCCCCCCCTTTTTTAAAAGAGTTTTTTTTATCAAGACTGCTTCCCTCTACCAAGCATCTTTGTCATGGGCTTCCCCCGTATCTTCTTGACTTGCAGGTGCGTGGTTCACCTTTTCCAGAGAGATTTGCATAGCTGCTTAAGGTGGCAGTTATATGGTCACCATCTTGCGAGTAGTTCTTCCTGAGCCACCAGACGACGCCACTCAGTCATGTTTCGAAATAAGAGAGGAAAATGTGCTCTTCACCAGCGCAGCACGTGGTGGCGAAGAGCCTGCACCTGTTGCAACTAATCCCTTCTTTTCAGGGGCGCAGCTGTTGCCATAAGCTCCTTTGGGATGTTGCAAATGTGCCCCCCCCCCCTGGCCTTCCCCTCGTCTCTCAAGAAGAAAAGATGCACTGCCCAGAGAGCCTTTGTACTCCCGTGCAACTGTCCAGAAAAGAGGTGCCCCCTCTCTCTCAGGGAAAGCTAGAACTGCAAGACTCTTGATAATTCAAACTTTTGGTTACTTCAAACAAATCTTAAATTTATGGTTGGCCCACTATGTTTTCAATCTATTTTAATGCTGCTTAATTCAAACCGCCTCACTGCACAAATTCGGTTAATTCAAACTTTTTGCTTGCTGGAAATATCTGCTGCCTTTGTTGCTTCTAGCTAAACATTCGTGTTTTTGTGTTACTACAGGTGCAAATAAAACCGATTGCCTGCCTACGAAATGGCCGAACTACCCGAACCTTGCGCACCAATAATCGTGTGCTGACCAAGGAAGAAAAAGCAAAACTGTACAGTCTGGCCTTGATCTATCACGTGCCAAACGTTTAAAGTCACCTTCTCCGCAGTACGCCATGAGAGAAAGCGTCCTAAGAATTGGAGGGGGCTAGCAACTGCCGTGGGACGCAACACATTTCGTCCCTTAATTACGCACCCATGCGCACCTCGTATAATTGCGAGTACCAGTATTGTTGTCGATATCT
Source organism: Rhipicephalus sanguineus (assembly GCF_013339695.2). Classification (NCBI taxonomy): domain Eukaryota; kingdom Metazoa; phylum Arthropoda; class Arachnida; order Ixodida; family Ixodidae; genus Rhipicephalus; species Rhipicephalus sanguineus. The sequence continues at coordinate 18,561,196 of NC_051178.1, read as the reverse complement.
AAAAATTTTCCTGGCAGTCATGCAGAGCTGTCTATGATGTTGCTGCGGCACTGAGAAACAATAAACATCGCAGTGTTAGTTGGTGCGTTGCCCTGAGTTATATTTATGAGAACTCCTGATAATTCAAACTTCTGATAATTCAAATAAAATCCTGAGGTCCCCTCAAGTTTGTATTATTGAGTCTACTGTACTTACAATAGAGTGGTTAGGCGCTGAGCCATGCTGTCACGAGGGTTGCTGGAAATAGTGATTCTGTTTCTGAACCAACTCTTTTTCTCTCTCTCTCGAAAGAAAGAGAAGAAGACTGTTTGTTTGTGGAGGGACTTCTCGAGAAAACGGCAGTGTTGGCTTGCGTGGAACAGCCCGGACCGTGTGCATGTGCATAGTAATTGGTAGAGCTGTGCGAATAGCAAAATTTTGGGTGCGAAGCGAATTCGAATAATAAAGATTGAGTGCAAATCGAATCGAATAATTTCGAATAATTTTCGAATATTTCTCAAACATTTTTCAAATATTTCGAAGTGAAATTACAGAAAAAGTTGCAGAGAATCCCTAAGTATGTTCTTGTGAGATAGAAACATGAAAGTGTTTATTTTTACTAGGTTGATGAAGCGCTGGTGGGGTCATATTTCATAGTTGTCTTTCTTATCAAGAATGAGGCAATGTAGAGGCCGAATTGTATTTATGTACATGATTTGGTGCAACCAAAGTGTTGCCGACAACACTTTACACGTGATAGGCAAAGGTGCCATTTCCTCAGCCTCTCCTCCTCTTTCAACTTCTGTGGAAGCCCAACTGATCTGGCGGACAAGGGTGTGCTCCCTTCAAGTCCGGAGTTCCAAATCTGCCTCGTAGACGTCGATATATAAGAACATCTGAAATTTTTGATGCTAAAAAGCTTCGGTGTCCGATTTTTCGGACTTCCTGCCCAAATTTCAGGTCCAAAACAGCATTAATTGAGTCCCCACCTCTGCCACATCTTTCATCTCCATGTTGGAACCAGTGTTTTCTTGAGTTAGTACATTTGCGACCGTAGCGGAGCTTGAAAGGCAGCTTTGCCGCAATACCGGGTTGTGATGAGGTGAAGCATATTAAAAATCTAGGGACCCCTTCCAATCGGACGTTGACTGTGTCTTGGCCAAGTTCGACCGTAACGGACCTTGAAAGGCAGCTTTGCCGCAATACGGGGGTGTGAGGAGGTGAAGCATATTAAAAATCTAGGGACCACTTCCAATCGGACGTTGACTGTCTCTTGCCCGAGTTCGACCGTAACGGAGCTTGAAAGGCAGCTTTGCCGCATTACGAGAGTGTAATGAGGTGAAGCATATTGAAAATCTGAAAGGGTCACTTTCAATCGGACGTTGACTGCATTTGTCTTTGGGAAGTTCGAATAGTTCGAATAGTAAAATTTCAGTGCGAATCGAATCGAATAGCAAACACTATTCGAAAAATATTCGAAATTTCGAATATTCGCACACCCCTAGTTATTTCTCCAGACTTCAGTGTTTAGTCCAGTGGCTAAATCTAGTCGCCACATCTTCAATGCACAATGTAACCCCATGGGGCTGCCGACAAAAAAAGCAAGAAAGAGAGGGATAGAGAGAGAAAGAAAGAAGTTAATAAAGCGTGTTCCACTGTACATCATGAATGCATAGCCAGCAGGCTATTGTGCCGAGGATTCCAGGAATTGCTTGGTTGCTCTTCTTTGTACTCAGGTGAGGTGAAGCCGAGGCTTTTTAGCATCCAAAATTTCAGATGGTCTTATATATTGACGTCTACAAGGCAGATTTGCAACTCCGGACTTGAAGGGAGCACACCCTTGTCCGCCACATCAGTTGGGCTTCCTCAGAAGTTGAAAGAAGAGGAGAGGCTAAGGAAATGGCATCGTTGCCCATCACGTGTAAAGTGTTGTCGACACTTTCGTTGCACCAAATCATGTACATAAATACAATTCGGCCTCTACATTGCCTCATTCTTGATAAGACAACTATGAAACACCACCCTGCCAGTGCTTCATCAACCTAGCAAAAAGAAACACTTTCATGTTGCTGTCTCACAAGAATATGCTTAGGAATCCTCTATAACCTTTTTTTCTGCAATTGCGCTTCGAAGTATTCAAAAAATATTCTAGAAATATTCAAGAAATATTCGAAAAATATTCGATTCAATTCGCACTCACACTTTAATATTTGAATTCGCTTCGCACTCAAAATTTTCCTATTCACACAGCTCTAGAAATAACCCATCCTTGTTTTGGCGGCTTAGTAATGTTTAGGGGTGCCACTTTTGACGAACCTTGCAATCGACGTGAAACAACTTGATATTTTTTTTTTCACAGATGGTGCCACCACCAAAAAATCTTGGCGAGATTTATTATTTCTTGAAAATCTTTTGTTTCAAGCATTGCTTCATAATGTTAGTACTGGTAATTACAAGACACTACATGGTCCTGCTAATACTCGTTGTGAAATAGCTTGTAAAAGAAATAAAAAGTAAATTTGTACGAACCTGGCAAGCAGAAAAATGACCTAAATTCACTGCTGTCTTAGAAATTTTCTAATTAACTTACAATTTTCTTTTCATAGAAACCTAGAGAAAGGCTTGCTGCTTGAATATTGAAGATTTCAGAGTTTCAGTTTGGATAGTTTTGTCCCTTCGTCAGTAATGCCTGACCAAGTTGAGCTATAAATTGCCGAATTGAAGTAGTAATTCATGAACTGTTCATCGGAACACAAAGCAACTTTGCATAGATGTAAAGTATATTGTAGCCTGGAAAAGCATTCAATATTGTTGTTCTACACTGAAAGAAAGAAAAGTTATTTACTCATAAACTTTCATTGTTTTGCCCATTTTTATTGGAGCCTGCATCAATTTCTAATTGCTTTACTGGCAATATCTCTTCATAGAAACCTTACATAACGCTTCATTAAAAGGCTCAGCAAATTTTTTTTCGTTATGTTGAACAGTTTTGTCGCACTGGCAGTACAACAGAGGCTTGTACAGCAAAAACGCTGTTTTTTGCTCACACTTTTTTCATTGCCATGAAATAACACTCCCGACTAGGCGACAATACTAGCTGTCATTAGAAAGTGGAGAACATAAACTTTCTAATGCAGTACAACTCATATTCATCCATTGAGCAGAGCAAGCACAGTGCGCCAGTAAACAATGACTAAAACGTCGAGTGCTTGCCACTGGAGTGGGACCGCCACCTTAAAAACCATAGGTTGGACAAAAGAAAGACCTTAGGATTATTTATTACACTTTCTTGGGTCTCGTGACAAACTTGCATTGGGAGAGGAAAAAAAACTTCTGTTTAAGGGTATGAGCACGTGTCCTCTCACGTGCACACCGTTTCATTGCAAACCTCCAAGTTCTCTCAGCGACCAGAAGAGTGGTCCTTTCTTCAAAGATGGTGGCACTCAATTTGCTTGAACCTGATTTTAGTGACACGAGGTGTAACAAAATAATCGACATATTGAAGTAAATAAACTTTCCCACGAAAACTCCTTGGAGAAACATGCATTTGAAACCTCATTTTGGTGAAATAAAATGGCCTGTAATTGGATACGAAGTAGAATCGTCTACGTAACCAAAAAATCCCCGTGCATTCGCATAAACAGTAGGCAAGGGGTTTGGTCGCTGTTAGGCACGGTGTTGCAAGACTTTTGTGTCCCAACTTTCCTGTTGCGCATTGACACACGTAGTCGTGCGCAAGTAACAGCACACACTATTTGCTCTAACTTCTGCCTTTCACCCAATATGCCCAATAAAGTATACGGGGTGACGACCACCACTCAATTGGTAGGGCATTGGACGCGTTATTTGAAAGTTGCAGGTTCGGTCCCTGCACATTTATACCATAATTACTACATATAACGCATCCATGTGCTTTCCTTGGCTTGATTGCCTGTTGGTTCTCATTTAATGTTCACCTATCACAGTCACAGCCTCCTCCACACACACCCCTCTTTCTATTGTTGTAACGAGCTGTGCAGGCATGGATGAGGCCAAGGCGTGGCCTCGATCCAAGGTTGTGGCAATTACACCCAAGGTTGCACACGACATCGCATTATGGCAAATGTATGTTTCACAATGCACAGTCCACTTGGAAAGGACTCGTGATGTGTAGGTGCATCTATTTAATGTATACCCTTACGGGGAAAATTCTTGTGCAGGACTACTCAACCAAGCAGCTGACCGGCCTGGTGAATTGCAGCCACCTGAACAAAAAAGGCCGGCAGGGGCTGCTTAATCTAATCGAGGACATTGCCGCATCACCACCTCGAAAGTGACCGCTCTCTGTACAGCCACTCTCGACAACTTTTATAATGAAATAAAAACTTTCTGTTTTCATTCGTGGCCAGCTTTGTTACTTGCTTATGTCACTTTGTCACCTTGCTTATGAGCAGCACAATACTGACCAGACACGCTAAGGGAATGAACCACTCAAAACGACAAAGGAGAGCAATGGCACATATGACGACTTCAACAACTTCTCTCCTTTGTCCTTTTGACTGGTTCATTCTTTTAGCGTTAGGTACCAACTGACCCTGACTTCAAACTTACTGACCAGAGTGAAACACACAGCGCGAAACTACGACGAGGACACAGGAAGAATCATAGGGCTGTTAAACCGGTGCTGCCTTTTCAGTCTGCACATTCGAAATTGGTGAAAAGAAGTGTTGCTTGTTTTTCTTTTAGAAATGCCTTGTCCAAGTCATGTCCTCGTCTAATGATGGAGGCAGTGCAGTTTCAGTCACAACACCTATCTCAGGCATGTACAGGTTTCAGTAGCTGAAGGACTACTCAAAAAACTGGTGCGACCACTGCAGCCACTACCAAGCAATAAAAATAAGAGAGTGGTCATTCCATACATTCACAAACTGGCACATAATCTTAAACGAATCGCTGACAAATCGCAGGTGTCAACTCTATTTTCGGCCCCGCTAAAGCTAGCCTCTTTGTGTAGGCTAACACAGCCCAACAGAAGTAGTGAAGAGGGAAATTCTTGCACAAAAGAGCACCGTGCTCCTTTTCAAGATTGCGCAGTTGGTATAGTTTATTCTATTCCGCTAAGTTGTGGGAAGCAGTACATCGGCCAAACTGGTCGCTGTATAAAAGAGGTTCAGAGAGCATGCGAGCAATGTAACGGAAGGTCAAGGGGGTCTTCTTGCTTTGCACTGTAAGGACTGCACGTGTGCGCCAATTTTTAATGAAGCTGATGTCATAAGCAAACATAGTAAGAAGCTTGTGCGTGAGATTATCGAAGCTGAGATGATTCATAGGTTGGGTGATGAATGTGTCAGTTCACCGTCAGTCGTGTTATCAAATAAAGAGCTAGCATTTCTTGGATCGGATTTTCCAAGATCATAGGGAGCATATCTATTTTGACATGCGCATTGGTGTGGCTGTTTTCTGTATATGTGCTAAGAAAATTCATCCAATAAACTGTTGTAAGTCAGCGCAGTGTGTGTTTCCTTCCCGTGTTCCCGTCGTAGTTTCGCGCTGTCACTATGTTACACCAACATGCGCAGATGCGCTCTATTACTGACCAGACACAGGCCTTCCATTTCTGGGATACCTTAAACAACGAACGTTAATACAATAGAAACTTTTAGAATACAGAAACGCATGTTCGAGGCCCCAAAGCACTTTGCATGTGCTGATGTGACGTCACGACATACGCCGGCACAGGCGTGGTAAAGTGTTTACATTTGTTTTCATTAACCGATGCCTTGACCAAAAGATGACCCCCCAAGGCGACGAAGACTGGCGTTTCGCAGCGGGGTGCCTGGAAGGTTACGTCGACGGCCCTCGCGTGGCCCGCCGCGCAGACCGGGATCGGGTAGCAGCAACTCTGGTCTGCGGTCACTGCAGCGGCAGAGCACCGCGCCTGCCCTTTGGTGGTGTGGCACGGGGACAGCGAAGCCCCTTTTGATATCTTCATTCGTGCAACGCCGCTGTCACCCCTGTGCTAGGCGCTGCCGGACCCCAGAGAAACTGGCGATGAGGACGGCCAGAGGCTTTTCTGCACAACACTCAAAACACTGCGTACGCGTTGACCATTAGAGACGGGGCGCTTTGTCTGAGTGTCCAAGTTCCTGGCCGCCAATATTTCACACGTCGGAAAGTGTGCCCGCTGCCCCCTTCCGATTCTGAGCTTGTGCATTTTGTTTGATCTGTTTTGCTTTTTTGAGAGAGGGTTTTGCACTGCTGCCGGCTATGAAGGCGGTCCTCGGGACGACACAAGCAGACCGACAAGGAGATAAGTCGGGACCTACTAAAAGCGACTGCAAGACCCTGATCAGGGAGATGATATGCGAGACAACGAGACGAATGATGGGGAGATGATGAAAGAGAGCACTGAGGGAGATGGTGACGAGACGATGTTGTAGGAGGACAGCGTAATTCTCAAATTCTCTCGAGTAATCGACTCGAGGCAGTCCGCCGTTTCTATTCCCTGACTGCATAGATGTAGGGCACTCGGAGCGCAAAGATCGAAGTGCGCCGCGATGACCGATTAAACTCCATTCGCCAGTGACTCGGATCCGAGCACAACCCCGACACGAACGACCAGCAGGCCGGCAACCGGATGGACTCGTGAGACAAGCTTTTCTTTGCCTTCAGACGAACTTTACATAGTAGGCACTTTGAGACATTGCGCAGTTGATTTGGGAACCATGTTGTTTTTTGTTGTTGATCACGTGATTGTCGCAGATTTGTACCTTGCGTACAATGTACTGTAGTTAGTTAACTACAAAAGAAGCCACAGAACGTCGAAAAACGGAAAAAGCAGAGCGGCAGAAGACAGAGCGCAGAGACGTGGCAACTCTCCTGAATGTACTGTCGCGAACGTTTTGCATTGTTGTATTTTTGTGTAGCTGGTGTTGCTTGCGGAGTGCTTGTGTCTGGCATTTATACCCAGAGGTCTAAATTTAGCTGTGGTGTGACAGTTGTGCACGAGGCTACAACGAACACGTAGCCGTGAGAATTTTTCGAAACGGTGCCCTAATAGCGGAGTTACACGCGTTTGATGATCGAAACGCTGCGATCGATCGCTCGTTTCACTCTTTCCTCCGCTAGCTACCCTCCACTCGTCTGCTGGTCTCCTCTCCCTAAGCCGTTGCTCTCCTCGCTGAGTGTCCTCACTTGAGAGACAGTTATCGTGCACTCTACACCCAATTTTCATTTTCATTTCCTTCTTCCTTTTAAGAATCACCCCCCCCCCCCCTCCCAATCTCACGTGACTTACCGTCATCGCTGACGCGCTCTTCGAAACAGCGGGCACTTCCGGTTGTTGCTGCCGTGCCGGGCCGTGCTCCTATGAATTGTGCCGGTGTGAACCCTGTGTTGCGTGCACACCTTCAAAGGATCGCCAACATGATGGAACCGTACGGTAGCACAGGTCGCATCTTTTCGTTTTAAAGACGATAGTCTTTCTTGGGGAACTTAAACGTAGAAATTTTGGTCTGTCTGTATGTCACTCGATCTGTCTGTCTGTCACTGCCATCTTGAACTGGTACGGCCGTTCCCAGGTAGCACAAAACGGATAATTGACGTTTTATAAACGTTTATCCGAGACGATAAAAACGTTTAGAAAACGTCACGGAAAAGAAGCTAAAGGTCTAGAAAACGTTTTATATCTCGTCTAATGTCCGGCTAGAATCCGTTTTTAAGACCATCTAGAAAACGTTTTTAAGACGATCTAAAAAACGTTTTTAAGACGATCTAGAAAACGTTTTAAAAACGTCGCAAAAAATCCCATTTTTAAAACAGATAAAAATATCCCATTGTATCGTCTTTGAAAATACGTTTTCTAAACGTTTTTAAGACGATCTAGAAAACGTTTTAAAAACGTCGCAAAAAATCCCATTTTTAAAATAAAAATATCCCATTGCATCGTCTTTGAAAAGACGTTTTCTAAACGTTTTTAAGACGTCATGCAGGATCTCTTTTCTTTTAGCTGTTTTGTTTTTGCGCATGCAATTATAATAGTGCACGTTTTTAGGAAGCCCTCTCTGTTATAGTAATTACAGCTACTTTATTCGGTAATTACTATTACAGAGTGAGAGCTGAGTCGATTCACAGACAAAAGTGGTCATGTCATAATTTATTATGTAAAACGGCAACGACTCCTGTACAGCATAGAAACGTAAAAACCACGAAATAAGATATAGCATGCGACTATATATCATTATTCAGAAGCGGCAAAAGAACACAAGATGTCGCGGAATTGAAATGCAGCTATAGTATCCAACCTTCAAGAACACTTTTTGTTGCACGATTCATCATTCGCAGAATTGTTGTCAAACAACTAACAGTGCAATATGACAAAATTTAGGATCTGGCACAGCCATTCTGCAATATGTAAGCGTCGTCTCATTAGCTTTACTTAATCAAACGCAAGGATGAAGTGAAGAGAAGTTGTCGAAAAGGGAATGTCGCTGAAGCCAACGACTCGACAAGGGGACTAGTTTCCATCAGGCGGGGGCGTAGCCAGAAATTTTTTTCGGGGGCGGGGGGGGGGGGGTTCAACCATACTTTATGTATGTTCGTGCGTGCGTTTGTATGTGTGCGTGTATATAAACGCGAGCAAAATTGAAAATGTTCGGGCGGGGGTTTGAACCCCCCCCCCCCATGGCTACGCCCCTGCCGTCAGGGCCCTGACGAAGACAAGCATTCATGATGAAACGTTTCCTCAACGCTTCATCTTCCGCTGAACTTTTTTCTTGTAGGAAGGAGAGAGAGAGAAGGAACAGAGGATAGGCAGGGAGGTTAACTAGCGTCCAGTTTGCTACCCTACTCATGGGAGGAGAATGAAGGAGTAAAAATAGAGAGAAAGATACACATTTCACAACACACACACAGAGGAGCGTATCATAGGTGGTCACTCAATTTTGTTGCCTTGAAGTACTGCAGGAGGGCTCGTATGGTTTTCTGGGCTGATGTGCTATGGAGACAGACTCCCAAGATCTTTCCTTCGGGAAAAGGCCGACCGTCAAGGCACACTGGCACACTGGAGAGTCCGGCGATGTGTTTGAAATAGCATGCAGCGGCACAAATGATGATCGAAAGTCTACACAGTTGCAGTTATCGCACATTGATGAATCTGCCCTACCAATCCGATAGGTGAATGAGTTAGAAGACCCTACACCGAGCCACATCAACACAACAAAAAGACGTGGACAGTAGAAGTGGACAGGACAGCGCTTACTCCTGTCCACTTCTACTGTCCACGTATTTTTTTCAGTGTGCTTCAACCTAATTTTCGAAACATGAACGTAAACCAACAGGCCCAACTCGCCATCTTGCTCCAACACAGCATTCAAAGCAGGCAAGGAGGCATGAATCAAGCACCTGGTGTGTGTCTCCCTTCGTTTCAAAACAATCGCTCAGAGCGCTACTTAAGACCACAGTTAGTGGAAATCGACTCCAATGTGTTGAAATCATTAATACCAAAACAAAACTGCAAAATAATATTTGGCCCACCCAGACAAGAATGCGTAATAAAAGAAGAACGTAAATTGCTAGCAAAATCACTGTTGCTGAAGTGTATTGCTCACAAAATGAAACTTTTAGGAACGTTCTTACAACATGTCTCTGTTGGAACATTTCTCACTGAAAAAATGTTGGCAAAAACTCTGGCATCATTACAGAAGTAAGACTAGACGTTGGGAACAAAAGGCGCCATTTTAGACGTTAGCTAAAAATATTTGTGGATGCAGCATCCGTGTTTCAAACGGCGCCCACTAAAGAAGTAACGGTTTCAGGCTTCGAAACGCAGCGTACAAAACTTATCCCAGAAATCATGGTCTGACATCCCTAGAGAGCATACAGTTAAGCTTAAATGTGCCATGGCTAGCAGAAAATATGAACACTGTAAATTACAGCGACATATAACAAAAAGTACAACTAAACCAATTGTAGAGCGAAAACAAAATGTATGAACAGAAAACTAATCGAAACGACCACAAAAATTACAATGAATGAGCCACTTACTAAAATTAATAAATAAAAATTAGGAATATGAAAATGCCAGCCTGATAAAAAAACATCTTTCTTTTATGATGCCCAGTATTAGAAAATATCAGGCTAAAAGAACAAATTAATATATGATAAGACACATCAGCTAAAGAAATTGGGACTCTTCCTCATTTTTTACTCAGAAAATTCGGCAGATCCCACGTACCGTGGGAGTCGATGTTGTGCGAAGCATGCGGCGGGTAGGTGACTGTGGCGTAACTTTTTTACTGAGCGGCACGTTACAAAATGACGCTAAAGATTTGTATAAATTTTATACGCACACATATATATGTTGAAGAGCCGCATATGTGTTATATAACCAGTTGTTTACGGTTGGGTAACGCTGCCACTGGCAACGTGGGTATTACCAACCCCAGAAGCGGTAAGCTGATATGTAGTCCTTATACGTGACCCGAGAACTCACGCACGTTTTACGAACCGGTGTGCATGTGTGCAAGAAGTTCTTGACAGTTCTTGAACAAGGGCGTCATCACCGTGATCAGTGAGCACCAGCAGCTGGTCATGACTTGTTATAGGATCCGGTCGTGATCGTGGTGACGAGGGGTCCATGTGTGGTGAAGTATGTGGTATAGTAGAGCTGTTGGAATTCGTGGATGCCTCGGTCATTTCATCGACAAATTGTCTGTCGACAGAGCCGGCGACATGTCGGAACCTGAAGCCACCCTTCGCGTTGGTGAGGTATAGGCCGTCGAGGCTGGTAGGCCTGGATAGTGCTACGTAGACCAAAATCAATGGATGGTGTTTGTCGTATTCGTACACTACCTGAGCGTATGTGTCCTACGTAGCCTAGTCTACAAAGCGGCTGTCAATCAATCTGGCATCATCCTCGGTCAGCATGAGGCCATCGCCCAGCCTCGTTAGAAATAAAGAGGCCACTGCGTCGTTCTGGTGGACGAAGTGTACTTTACGGTGCGGTGATGTGTATATCATATGTAACTTTCGTTAATGTATTCCTCCGGGCTCGAGCAATGCTTCAATATAGCTTGCTGAATCATAGAATACAAACGTAATCTTTATTAGACTGCTATAAAAGCGGAGCCAACATTGGAACTACAGACGTTGATCTGATATGACGCCTGTATCGTAGGAGTAGCCATCGTAGGAGTATCATGTAGTGTTCATTGCTTTCTTGTAAAATTAGATAGCCAGCACCACAACCACAATTGACTGTCACCGCTATTACGCCTGGGTAGGCTGTTTTACCAAACCAGTTTATAGACCTGGCGTGGCTCAGTGGTAGAGTACCTAATTGCCACGCAGAATGCTTGGGTTCGATTCCTGCTGCGATCTTAATTTTCATTCTTTCCATTCGGTTGAGTCAACGCTGCCGATGTTGGTTTTCCTTAACGCTCTAGCATGTAAGTTACCAATGTTCTCGCCGTTCCTAGGTAGATATAAACTGTCAATCACCTGTGGCGCATACCCGTTTACCACGAGCGCATACCCGTACACCGCGGCCCGTGGTAAACGGGTATGTGCCACACGTGACTAGTGGAAAGGGTTTGACGACGTACGCGACAGGAATTTAGCGTTATTCATGTCATGACCCGGCAGTCATATTCGTCAAATCCTCTTACCCTCCCATGCAAATTTTGGTCTACACCAAGTTAAGGAGGCGATTATGGGAGCACCCAGACGTAGGCGGCTAGATAGATAGATAGATAGATAGATAGATAGATAGATAGATAGATAGATACGTAGATAGAAACGCTCAAAGTGCCAGAGGTTCGCTAAGAAATGCTTCGCATTTAAAAGCACACAGCTGTAAACTCAGGATCGTCAGAGGCAGATCAGGGTATTGCACTTCATCATCATCATCAGCAGCAGCAGTCTGTCTACGCCCACTGCAGGGCAAAGGCCTCTCCCATGTTCCGCCAATCAGTTAGTAGTACATCACATTGCTCAGTGTCAAAATATCACAATGTGTGGCAAGTCAGTCTGAACACATGGCTTCATGACAGGTACTTGATGGAAATCACTAGGCAAATCCGGAAGTCTGCAAAGAACACTACAAATAGCATACACACGAAAGTTGTGCCATTAGCAGCATGGGGCAGCGTTCCACGTCAAAGATATTTTAGCACAATAGCCCTAGTGCGGTTTCTTGAAGATGCCGACAAACACAGACGCTCAAAAAGGTTAACTGCTTTACAAACTGTGACCTTTTGTTTTTGAAAGTTTCCAAGGGAAAGAGAAAAATGTCAATCTCTTGACATCCATCTTTTTTCATACTAAAACCTGTCAGTCAGCCCATCAAAAAGAAGAAAGTAATAATTTAGTTGGTGTAGCCTATGTTTCTAAACATCTAGGGCAAATACCATCTGCAATAAATAGAAGAAAAGATCATTTCAGTATTTGTTATTATACCTATAGGACGGTGTGAAAAGATGAAAACTCGATAAGACCGTACGGCGACAGAGAGCGAGCCTGCTATATTTAACCAGGCACAAGAGACGCGCAAGAGAACCTCTTGGTTCTACTACAGTGTACTAGAATGGGGCAGTGGGCTCACTGCCGTATCCCTGCGCCGCGCCGCCGCGGCCCTCTCCGCGTCGACAGCTTGAGCGCCCGCCAGGGGCGCTGCCGCCAGTTTCTCCTGAAAACTCTTGCGGGGTGTGGAGCGCGTCCCCTTGGTCGGTGGGGGTTAGGCTGGTTACGCTGTAGTTGCGGGGGTATCAACAAACGCGGGGTTGGTGGCGGGTAGAGGGCCACCACAATGACACAAAAACAGATCACAAAAAAAAAATGAGGAGCGGAGTGAGTCGAGCATTTTATTCTTTTTTTTTAAACTGACCCAAGTAGTTGAAGCTGTTTCCATTTGTGTGTGCCCTGCAGCGCATGTTCACGCCGTTCATTCGTTTGAAGGACCTTTGTCGGCACCCCGCGTGCCACTTTACTGCACTTATATATGCTTGTTTTTCTGAAGGATCGGCATCTGTGTCTATCCGCAAATCGCAACTGTCTCAAAGACGGCCCGCCGCTGCATCTGGACGGGAGGGACGCGCTTTTTTACAGCCTCAGGCGGTCGTGCACATAGAGCATGCAGCGTACGTGCAGAGAAAAAAAACAGCTGGACCCAACGAAGCTAGGAGTGACCGCAGAGTCAAGTGTGAAAGCAATAAAAGCAAGAAAACGCGCGAGGGTGGTGACAACAAAACCATACTCGTGCTTTAGTAAAAAAAAAGGGGGGGGGTTAGGGGTACTTCTAAAAAAATAATAAAGAACGCTGGTACGTCGCTGCTTGTTTCGCTATCGAAGTCCTAAGCACAGAACTATACTGACGGATGAAACGGGCTGGATAGTGACGTACAGAAAAGGAGATGTAGAGGGGGGCTGAAGTAGCTCTCATTAGGAAGCGGGGGAGGTCCAAAGGGATTGGGCTCTTTTTGGGATGCCCCAGTTCCTGGTAGATCGACGTTGTCGTCGGCTGTCGACTGCAAACATCGCCGGCGTTTCTTGCTGTCCTTTATTTTTCATTTTCGTAGTCGACTAGCAGATGTTCATACACGTTTGTTGCATCTGCTTATTGTTCGACCACGAGTGACATTTTCGGCATTGATAATTCATATTGTGATATGGCAAACATTTGCGCATACATAGGCAGGGTTTTGTGTACATAAAATCAGTATGTCAGTGCGTGACACTGTCGAGTGTTTCTTCGTGACCTGTTTTATCCGCGCTGGTGCAATTCCAAAGTGCAATAAAAATGTGTACGCACGTGATACATGTTACTTGTTATGTACTCATATTAGCTATGTATAAATATTTTTTTTATTGGGTATACGAGTCCAACTGCAGTTTTGGTAACCTAGCTAGCTTGTACGATCTAAGTCTGTAAATAAAAATTTTTTTAAGCGTACGGTGCGGATACATTTATTACGAAGCCGAGTGATTCCAACCATTATTGATTCGCGAAAAAAAAAAAAAAAAACATTAAGTGGGTTAGTTACACAGACCAGCTAGATCATATATACGCGAAAAAATTTTAAAAATGAGGCGTTGTTTATATTCGGCATAGTGGGGCTCGAAAGGCGGGAGTGAAGTCGCTATGATAGCTACAGTGGCGCAAGTGCATTGAAAATCGTATCGATCAGCAGGACAAAAAAAAAAAAAAGACGAACGCCCCCAACTACACACCCTGTTATTGCAGCGGCTGCGTGGAGGAGCATTCATTTATGCAATAGCCGCTTAAAACATCGCTCGCCCTCCGTAAATCAGTCACAACGACAGTAACTTATTTCACAACACACAGAAAACTTGCATCAAAAGAACTTCCGTGAGTTGCGCACCGTAAGATTGACTTTTCTTGCGCGCAAAACAACAACGCGCGCTATCCGCGCCCTGCAACCCGCCGGAAAGTTTCAGGTGACGCTGTGAGCCGCGCCGCCTGTCGGTGGCGACATGAAGTGCGTCACGCTCCGCCGCTCAGTGAGCGCACTATAAACTTCTAGAACACTGTAGTTCTACTAAGAGCTGCAGGCTTTACCGAGAAAGGAGAAGGTTAACAGAGTAGGGGAAACAAATCACAAGTCCGAAAGCGCATCGAGATAGTCAAGGCAGCACTGAGAAAAAATGCTGAACTCCTCCCCGTGAAACGCGTCTTTGACTCTCATGCCCTCAGAAATTCGCAACTAACAGAAAAGCGTGCCCAGCCTCTCGTTACATGCAGCTAGTACAGTGGAAGGAACCATGAACCAGTACGCTGTCGCTGCAAAGATTCTCTCGTCCACAAACTTCAGTGACACAATAAAACAGATGACACATGCCGTAACTTCCAACAATGCAGTTTTAAAATTGGGTGCGCGAAGCTCTGCGTTCGTTCATCACCATGGCAAAAGTGGCTACTCCGCATGCGTCGTACGCCATCCTCTTGCGTACTCACGTTAAGTGGCGGAAATAGCGTATGCGCCCAACGAACGCTATCTTTGCGTACCCTATTCTAAAACTGCTTCTTACGCAGCACACGTAGCTTAAGCTAATGTGTATCTTGAAACTCATCATGCGGCCAAGAAAAGACAGTCATTTTACTAAAATTAGGTTAACAAATATAAATATGGCTTTCGCCGATGTTCGTTCGAGCATGAACGGAAACCACGACGTGCATTTACGTTTAGACAGCTTTATCATGTATGCTGAATAAATTCCGCAGTAACGTACTGCTGAAACATGTCGCACATGCAGCCCGTGATGCAATGGAACACGCTTTTTCATTTGCCATAGTTCTGAAACACTGAGCGCAAATGCAGTAAAAATGAACTTACCTTCAAAAATGACAGAAGCCCGTGGTTTACAGTATGCGCAAATCCACAGAAAACTAATCGCACATCAAAGTAACCACGCCCGTCCCTCGAGCATAGAAGAAAGGAAGTTGCGAGAGCGTCCCGCGCGCAAGCTGATGAGTGAATTTTTCCGCAGAGAATCTTACGGGACTGTAACCGTCAGTCAGCGTAACAGTCGCTCCACAGAGACATACTTGCATTCGGGTCCACAAGTTTAACACGCAGCGAAGTAGTTTCTTCGCAGCCGCGTTTATAGCCTCCACGAACCACGACACAAGCACGAAATATAGCAAAAGAGTGCATGACCGGTGAGCTCGACCGCCCATGCGAAATCGGCGAGCTTAACTGAGCTTGCAGAAGCAACGGCCGCGCGGATGGATACAGTCAGCGCTAAGGCGTTCGTGCAAAAGTTAGACGGTTATCGCTGCGAGTAAATTACAGTAAATGACGTAAAGTTTACTGGTTAACGAACTTTGAAGTCTTCATTATTGTTGATGCAATGTAGACACCATACGCCTTTATCCTTTTGCGCGCTACTTTCTTTATCGCAATGAGAGATGGCGTGCGCAGGCTCGAGTTCAAATTTCAATTCGCGGTGGTTCATGCATGCCCATGCATGCATGGGCCAAGTGGCGCGCGGCCCGCTGCTGGGCGACAAAACGTCTTATAAAGTGCGTCTTCTTGACGTCACAAACAAGACGTTTTTAAAACGTCGAAATTGGTTTAGGATCGAACAAACGTCTTGAAATATACGTTCCAGACCAAAATGGTCTTAAAAAATGCGTTTTCTATCTGTTATCAAAAACGGATGTAATACGGATTTTCTGTGACGTTTTTAAAACGTCGAAATTGGTTTAGAGTCGAACAAACGTCTTCAAATATACGTTGCAGACCAAAATGGTCTTAACAAATGCGTTTTCTAGACGTTATGAAAAACGGATATAATACGGGTTTTCTATGACGTTTTTAAAACGTCGAAATTGGTTTAGAATCCGTTTTATCCGTTTCATCCCTAAAAAAAACGTTTTCTAGACCATGTGTGCTACCTGGGTTAATACTTGTGATCACTATCGATAAAAAAATATTACGCATATCTGAGGCGCATCATCAATACATAAGTATTAGGTGGTGCGTTCCTTTACTAGAAAATACATAGATAAATAATTCTAAAGACCCTAATGTTTCTTAGACGGCGCTGAAAATGCGACGCTATGAGCCAGATGCGGTGGTTCAACGTAGACGAGGAGGACTGATGTAGTACGGCCGGCACAAGACTGGTATTTCGGCGACATTTGCAGCGAAGCACGCAGATACGCGGCCAATTTTTTTTCCAGTCGGCGCTTTTGCAGCCAAGAACTGGTGCGTGAAAGCCATCCCAAAACACTGTCGGACTTAGTCCGCGCAGCTTATCAGACCGCTAGGCGTGACCATGCAAGGAGGTTAAAGAAATTTTTTATAACCTCCTTGGGCGTGACCGTACTGGTACGCTAGCGATTTGGCTGTTGCGTTACGGGCCACAGTTGCCGATTCGCACACGCGCACGCGCGGGCAACACGACGAAGAACACCAAGGAGCGCGGGCAGCTGCTTGGAGACTAACCGGAAGTCGTAGGTTCTTGTTCGACCAATTACAGCATCGCCTGCATACCGCATCACTCACAGATAACACGCTGACGTCACACACGTCACTAGGCAAACCGGAAGGGCCCGGAGAGGAGCAGAAATTGTTTCTTGGAATTTGTAATCGTTGATCGTGACGGCATTCTCGATGCGCGTGTTTACTTGAAAATTTTGAACAAATATCGGAGGTAGTGTGGGGCCTTGAGATGTATTTGTAGATAAGGAAAGCTCGTTGCCTCTTTTTCGTTCCCGGCCCCAGCACGAATCCTTTCGAGGAGAAAGTTGTTGAGATGAGAGGGGGTGAGCAAGAGGAATCGAGTACAAGGGACAGAGTGGCTCCCCTCTTTGGCGGTTTGGTAGAGGGCGCTACGCGCCATGCTTTCTATATATGGTTGAGGGGAATAAAGCAATGGGCATTCGTTCGGTCATCATGGCTCGGAGTCACTTGTGTAGACGCGCCTAGCGTCTGTCAGCTACCGGTATCGTACATGGTGTCAGAAGTGGCCGCCGTTCGCTCTCTGTAATGGCGGACAAGCCCGACGCTGCGTTTGCCGGGGTACCTGGACTCCAACAGCCACCAAACTTCGACTTCAACGACCCAAGTGCGTGGTCCAGCTGGATTGAGCAGTTCGAGGACTATGCCTACGCTACAGGAATGCAGCGAGCTGCCGACGAGGTTCGGGTACGAACGCTTCTTTACTGCATGGGTGTTCAAGCTCGACGCGTGCTAGCGTATTTCAACTTGACGGCCGAAGAAGCTCTGTCGTACAGCGTTGTAAAAAGCAAGTTCACCTCGTATTTTGTTCATCCGCTAAACGAAGTTCACGAGAGTTATCGTTTTCACAAGCGGACGCAGCAAACAGACGAAAGCGTCGATGCTTTTTATTCTGCGTTGCGAAACATGGTCAAAAGATGCAACTATGGCTCAGCGTCCGTAGAGGATAGGCTCGTTCGAGACCGATTTATCGTCGGCTTGTTGGACAGCAGGTTATCAGAACAACTCTGCCGCACCTCTGACTTGACTCTGGACAAAGCGCTCGTGCATGCACGGCTGCACGAAGATGCCGAAAGAGAAAAACGTGAACGCGCAGACGAGTTATCTGGACCAGTTGCCGTTGATGCAGCGAAGCACAAGCCAGTGAAAAGACAATTCCATAAGCGAACGTCAGCATCAAGAGAAACCCCCTTTTCTGACGCGATGCACGGATCGTGTCACTTCTGTGGACGTGAAGTGCATCAGCGGGAATTTTGTCCTGCCAAGAAAGCCGTTTGCAATTTTTGCAAAAAGAAAGGGCACTTTGAAGCAGTTTGCTTAGCCAAGCAGCGTTCGCACAGCCGACAGTCACATGCCATCGAGATGCATGCTGTCAAGACCAGTCGTGAAGCAAACGCCAAGTTCGTTTGGGTTCACGTGAACGGCGTCCCGCTCAAGTTCAAAGTCGACTCAGGAGCGGGAGTTACCGTCGTTCCAAGCACTTTTCCGGGAGTACCGTCTCAACTCGAAAAACCGGAGTGGAAGAGCCGCACCTGCGTACAGCCAGTGTATGTCATGCCTTCGCAGTCTACGCCTCTGCTAGGCTACCCTGCTATACTCGCATTGGGAGTTGTGACATTCGTCGACGCCGCACAGCGACCTGAAAAGCCAGCCAGCTCTTCAAGCGACGCCACCCTTAGCCATGATATCTTCGAGGGACTTGGTACCGTAGGGGAGGAGTACACTATTAGGCTCAAGCCAAATGCCAAGCCATTTGCGCTCAGTGTACCTCGCAGAATTCCCATTCCTCTGTACCACCAGGTGAAGCAAGAGCTGGACCAGATGGAAAAACAAGGCGTCATCAGGCGTATTACGAAGCCGACGCTGTGGTGTGCAGGTCTGGTCGCAGTACCGAAGGCATCAGTCGGCATCCGAATATGTGTGGACTTGACAAAGCTCAACAAGGAAGTTCTCCGTGAAAGGCACGTGCTTCCAACGGTCGAATGGGTTCTCGGGCAACTGGGCGACGCAAAGGTGTTCTCTAAACTCGACGCGACAGCAGGATTTCACCAAGTGCGATTGTCCCAAGAATGCCAAGAGTACACCACATTCATCACGCCATTCGGACGCTACTGCTACTGTCGTCTACCTTTCGGCCTGACCTTGGCACCGGAGTACTTTCAGCGAGAAATGGCTCGCATTCTCGAAGGACAACCGAACGTCGTCAACATGATCGGCGACATCCTGGTTTTTGGAAAAGACCGAGAAGAGCACGACAAGCGACTTGTGGAGGTTCTTGAACGTCTGAGGAGAGCCGGAATTAAACTCAACAAGTCGAAGTGCTGCTTCGGTCAAGACAAAGTAGAGTTTCTGGGTGTAATCATCGATGCCAACGGTATCTCGCCGAGTCCCAGCAAACTCGAAGCCCTACGCAACTTGGAGCCACCCAAGGACGTTGCTGGTGTTAGACGCTTCCTCGGCATGGTTAATCATATTGGTCGCTTCCTGCCCAACCTTTCGCAGGCAGCCGCCCCTATTCGCGCCTTGCTGGGCGAGCAAAATGCATGGCAATGGGGACCGCTTCAAGAGACCGCTTTTAATCGGATCAAGGAGATGCTCACCTCGGACCTCTGCGTCGCGAAGTATCATCCCGGTCATAATACCATTGTCTCATGCGACGCGAGCTCATTTGGATTGGGAACTGTTCTTCTGCAAGAACAACCATCGGGGGGGGCGACGCGCGGTAGCGTTTGCATCACGGTCGTTAACCGATGCAGAACAACGCTACAGCCAAACAGAAAAAGAAGGGTTGGCGGTAGCATGGGCAGTGCACCGCTTTGACCAGTACGTGCGAGGCCTACACTTCACGGTGGAAACCGACCACCAGCCACTGGTGACACTACTTGGAAACGCTGACTTGGACACGATGCCTCCACGTATTCAACGGTTCCGTATCAAACTTATGCGATACCAATTCAACGTGGTCTACGTTCCGGGCAAACAGCTAGCCACAGCGGATACTCTTTCAAGGGCTCCAGACGAGAAGCCGTCAATCAGGATGTGGTAGAAGAGTTCGTGGAATTCCAAGTTGCAGCGATCACTGACACGAAGCTGGTTACTGCAGATGATGTCCGCAAGCACCAAGAACAGGATGGTGAGTGCAACCAGCTCGTCAAGTACTGCACCCAGAGCTGGCCTCGTCGAGACAGGCTTCCGGAGCACATGAAGAAATACTGGAACCATCGAGGTGATCTCTCTTTGTGCAACGGCGTCCTGCTAAAAGGCAATCGCTTTGTCATCCCGACTTCGCTGCAAAAGGATACGCTCGAACTTATCCATGAAGGCCACCAGGGAATTAACCGATGCCGGCTGAGAGCACAGGATTCCGTGTGGTGGTACGGACTTTCGCAGCAAATACGGGACAGAGTCAGTCGCTGCAGGCAGTGCGCAGCCACACGAGCGCAACTAAGTGAGCCATTGGTTGTAACGAAAACTCCAGCGCAACCATGGCAAGAAGTAGGAATGGACTTATTTAGTCACAGGGGACACAACTATCTACTAGTAGTTGATTATCGTTCTCGCTACCCTGAAGTCATATACATGCGAAGCACGAACTCTGAGGCGGTTATCAATGCTGTCAAAAGCATTTTCGCTCGTTTCGGCATCCCCGAAGTTGTACGAAGCGACAATGGACCGCAGTTCGCTTCACACGCATTTGCAGCTTTTGCGAAGCACTATGGCTCCCAACACATCACCTCGAGTCCAAACTGCCCGCAGTCTAACGGGGAAGTAGAAAGGATGGTGCGCACGGTCAAAGAAATGTTTGAGAAAGCAGATGATCCTTTTCTGGCACTTCTGTCTTACAGAGACACTGCAGGCGTCACAGGGTTTAGCCCAGCGCAGCTACTGATGGGCCGCAGCCTGCGAACCAGGCTTCTCAAGCCAGCGGATTGCCTGGAACCGAAGTGGCCTGCGCCTGACGTTGTCAAGTGCCAAGACGAGGAGGTAAGAAGGCGGCAGAAGAAAGACTTCGATCGCCGTCGCGCTGCGACCGTCCTTCCTCCGCTGGAGCCGGGGGACACGGTGTGGGTTCGAAATATCAAGGAAACGGCGTGCGTTCTCAGCCCAGCCTCGAAGCCCCGCTCGTACGTCGTGGAAACACCAACCGCGGTGCTTGTGCGTAATAGGGTGCATCTAGTGCCCTATTCGGACCCAACCACGAGCCAACTCAACGAGCCAGCATCGAGGGAAAACAGCGAGGGGCACGAAGACCAAGCCACCGTTACAGACGCCACGGCAACAGCGACGCCACAAGTCTCCAATGAATGCGGAGCGCGAGTCACCAGATTTGGTCGCCGAGTTAAGACTCCGAAAAGACTTGACTTGTGATGTGTCGTTGTGTGTCGTGTTTTTGTTGTGTGCATATCTCGGGGGAGAGATGTAGAGGGCGCTACGCGCCATGCTTTCTATCAGTCATGGGCACGTTACCAGTAAAAAGTAACAGTGCTACAGTTACAGTTACCTAAGCCAAAAAAGTAACTCTGTTACAGTTACAGTTACAAAGTTTCCGAAAGTAACTTGTTACAGTTACAGTTACTGTGCAAAAGTAACGTCGTTACTTTTCCGTTACTGTATAAAATAATAGATCACAAATCAAATTATAGAATTTATTTAATAAGGGTTGCACGTCGTAATACCCTAGACGAAGGAAACATAAAAGGGGGCCCAACACCAGCAATCACTTTGAACGCCTCTTACTTGAAGTGGAAAACGTGGTTGATGTACTGGAACGGCGGCAGTATATCCTAAGACGTTTATTAACTATACCCAGAAGCGCATGCGAAGAGCAGCGGGGAGTGCATCACGAGTGGTTACGACGTCCATTGTGTCTGTTCCATATGTTTAAGGTGTGTCAGACTCTGTTCGGAGAGCTTCCGGTCCGCTGGGCATACAAACCGCTTTTAAGTCCCGTTATTATACCTTGGAACATGACAACGTCTGTTCACGAAATCCTAAGACTGCACACCTGCGGATGATCATGGCGGTATCTAAAAGTGCGATGCGGGGATCGGCGAAACGGGCAGGAAATGATCAACGAGGCCTAAAGAACTCGAGCGGAATGTCGCTAAAGCAACCCATGCAACGCGTTCTAAGACCGAGCTTGTTGAGCACTGCTGGATGACAGGTAATAGCTTTGACCTAAACAATGCGACGACACCGGTTTGTGAACGAAGGTGGGGGAAAAGCAACTCGCCGCGGCTTGCAAAAACAGCCGCGGCCCCCCACTGGACATTTACAAGGACATGTGTGACTAGTGGACTGGTTGACCTCGGCTCATTTTTTTTTTTGGGGTCCACCTGCATTGGGGGTGAAACGTCTGTCATTTTGTTAATAATTGTTGCATAAAGTCGGAGTAAACATTTTACAACCAGTTACAAAGAAGTTTTAAAATATCGCTTCGCTAGTTCACGGAATTTTTGGCCTTAGCCGTTTCGCGTTCTGCTGTTTTCTAGCCACCTGTCAAACACGATTAGCTCGGAGCCTCAGACGAGGGAGACTATAACCATGGCATCCTAATGCTCCTCCGCCTGTACACCAAGAACATAGCTAGATGCGAAAAGGATATATATGCTGAAAAAAAAAAAACAGACGCGAACTTAGCAGGCTGTTCAGTTGAACCACGATTGATTTACATGTTGCGTTAATGACAGACCTCCAACCTCGGTCTTCTGCAGGGAAGATAATACGTTTAGTCACCTCCTCTCCTAAACTGCGAGGGGAGCCCTATTCTGGAAATTGAGGGGGGGAGAGGATATATGGTAAAGAAGAAAGTTCGAAAAAGTGGTGCTGTTGGATAATTTTTCATAAAGACAGAAGTAACTGTAACGGTATTTTCCGTTACAGTTACTGCGAAAAAAGTAACAGTGTTACAGTTACAAGTTCCTCTAACTTAAAAGTAACTAGTTACAGTTGCAAGTTACTGAAAAAAGTAACTAGTTACCGGTAACGCGTTACTAGTAACTAGTTACTGCCCAAGATTGCTTTCTATATATGGTTGAGGGGAATAAAGTAATGGGCATTCGTTCGGTCATCATGGCTCGGAGTCACTTGTGTAGACGCGCCTAGCGTCTGTCAGCTACCGGTATCGTACAGAGGACATCTCACTCAGTGGCGTACGGGGTGGCTGACCGGGTTACAGCCCCCCCCCCCTCCCCTCCCGAAATTTTTTCGTACTGTCGTGTACCGCCGACCAGCCACCTGCGCCTGCAGCATTTTTCCTCTTCTACATAACGACATCGTACGAATTTATGATCAGTGCCAGTACCTCATATATGCAGATTATTGCTCAGCCCTTATAGAAGGAATAAACATGAACGAAATAATACCTAAAGCTACGACGTTTTGTCAGTAACTATTGGGCGTGATGACATACCGCGGCGCCGCCATGCGGAGGCATCCCTGTGACGTGCAAGATTAGATTGCTCCTCCAGACTAGCCAGACCTCTCCCGTTAAGCCCGCAGCCGCTTTCGCGTCTCCTTTTTTATTATTGTTGTTGTACTTCACTTTAACGAAGACAGTTAAGTACTCCTGCGGCTTGGTCACGGACTGCGCGAAACGCTGAATAACTGCTCAGAAAAAATGTTACGTTTCTCATAATTCGTTAGACAACGCCCTGACTGCTGGCGTCGTCCGCTATGGCCACCGATGTGGAAACCACGGGGGCCGAGCACGCTGTTTTTGTAAAAGGTAACGAATAAATTAGCGTCGAATTAAAACTAAGCATCAAATAGGCTTTAGCGCATGCTTGCCGCAAACAAAGATATTTTTGCTGCAACAAATGCGTGCAACCGTGCAACTTCAGTCATTGTAGGTTTACATCTAAAAACGGGCTGCGATTGACACGACAAGCATGGGCAATTCTACATTCTCGTTTAGTACACATAGCCCTATGAAGCACGACGCAAGTGGTTTTTCCGCTTTGTGGGAAGCAATCCAGCATGCTTAGAGCTTCATGCAGCTGCAACCTTTCTCATATGATTGTGGAGACGCACGAGAGCCATATACGAGGGGCGTTCAATAAAGATTTCCCCTGACTCCCTTCTATTTATTGCAGGATGTTGAAACTGCGCATGTGTAATGACATATGTCACTATAGGTCACGTGCCAATATGCAACTCTGAACTAATAACGGTATTTATTTTACATGTGCTGAAGTGGTGTGAGGTGTGAGAATGGATGCAGTGGAATACAGCGCAGTCATCAAGTTCCTGTGCTTGAAAGGCCGCGCTCCGAGGGAGACGTTCGATGAGATAAAAGAGGTTTACGGGGAGGATTCCCCATCATATGATGTAGTGATGAACTGGCATCGTGAATTGAAATGCGGTTGGACTTCGGTGGAAACGTCTCCGATTGCAGGGCGACCCCACTCCGCTATCGATGAACACACCATCCAGCAAGAGGAGGCCGCCATATTGGAAAATCGCCGCGTAACTGTTCGAGACCTAGCCCAAAATGTCAAGATTAGTGTGGGGTCCGTGGAAAAATCGTTCAGGACCATCTTCATATGCGTAAGGTATCCGCTTGCTGGGTTCCCCGGCTGCTCACACCTTTCCAAAAGCAGGAACGAGTCGAATGCCCCCAGGCTCTTTTGACCACGTGCCATGGAATCCAGGAGGACTTTTTCAACAGACTGATTATACAGGATGAATGCTGGGTCCATCACTGTGATCCCGAGACTAAAGTAGTTGATGCAATGGAAGCACTTGGACTCACCGCCTCCGAAGAAGGCACGCGCCCAGCCCTCGGCGGTCAAGGTCGTGCTCACAGTCTTTTGGGACCAGAGCGGAGTAGTCTTGATGGATTGCCTAGCGAAGGGTGCCACGATTACTGAGGCATACTCAAGGAGGTTAAAATAAAATTTGCTGGAGTGGAGGAGGCGCCCCTCAGCTGAAGCCGCGTGCCGCCATCTTGTCATAGGCAGAAAGCGCGCCTTCCGCAACGCATGCTGCAGCGGCCGCATAGATGTTCTAGCTGTTCTCTGGCGTGGTGGCGTCCGGACGTTGTTGGATACATTGTGTGTTGCGTACGGCTGTATAAATCGAGCGAAAAGGTACTCTGGGATGAAGTTTCAGTTGTAAGCAGAACATTTCAAGCTCGATGAAAACTTGTCTATATGCCGGAACATATATATGCTGACAGCCCGCAATCTGTCTCTAATTTCCCATGTGACGGTCATTCTTTTTTCCTAACCGGTTTCGTAAGGACTCAAATGTTCGAAGCACGTCGGGGCAGGCTGTTTGACGGGAAGTCTTGAAGCCAAAAGACGGCGATCGCATATGTTAGAGGCACTTTTCGCCAAATTGTTTCGACCGGACTAGGCTGCGACCTGGGAGTTCTTCGACTAGCTGTGCTTGACGCATTTGTAAAACACCTGCAAAACGAGTCATACACATTCTTGTGCTTGTTGATACCACTGGTGCGGAGCGCGAATAGGAAAATAACGCACCGCTTGCTATTCATTGAAATTATATAAATAGGCGAGATTTCGTTATCGGTTGCCCTGTTCGTGCTATAAAAGGGTAGCTCGCAACTACGAGGTTAAGTAACGTCATTAGGGCAATATACAAGGACCTGTTTTTTCTTACATTCGTGCATTTTTTCGTTATATTTGTATTTGCTTTATGCAGTGCAGCGATCGAGTAAAACCAGCAGGTCTGAACTGTGCAGTGCTTTTCCAGCTGCAAATAAAGCGACCTAATTCCGATCGCCCAGGGGTACTCCGGCCGTTAGATGCGTTCAAATTGAAAAAAGTTGAAGATGTGACAGTTGCATCATCACCTATACGGCAGCATTACGAAGAAATGCTTCTTTTCTAAGAAGAGATAAAACAGCTCAAGATGAAAATTCTGCAGCAGAAAAATTGCACACTAACCAAAAAGAGCGAGGCTCGATCCTCAAGCGATAATAAAGGAGATCAAGGATCAAAAGCTCATGTCTGAGTAGGGCAGGGCGATGTTCACTGCAGCCTTCCCCCATACATACAGCAACCCCTAGGGCACGAAAAGACCAGAAAGGCACGTATTCCATCCGAGCTGCTGCACTTCTATTCTCCATCAGCTTACGAGTGTGTACGCAGGAAGTTTAATCGCGCACTGTCAGCAGAGCGCTCTATACGAGAACGGTGTACAGAATTCCATCAAAGGAAATGCTGGCTTCACAGATGAGTCACTGTCTCGAAAAAGCTAGCCCAATGCCGCACAAAAACTCTACTGTACTTTGATTGTTGATGACAAATGAGAAAACGTGTTGAGATTGTGGGCGACTAAACGGTTAGATATGCGGACTTTGGGACTGGAATACATGATGACAGACTATGCTCGTTGGCTTAAACCTATGACTTATGCCACTTGGGCGTTTTTAATTGATTCATTGACAGGGTAAGAGAGAGCGGCCGAGCCTACGAAATAGTATCGAAAAAGCTGTATCTATTGAAATAGTGTTAACTGCAAGCTGAATGCCCTTGAAGCACGTCCATGGAGATTTTGAGCTTGTCTTGAGAAAAGAGATGGCTTTCAAGCCTTGACGAATATAGATATCCTTCTCGATGAGCATATCGAGTGTGGTGCTTTGGACCCACATTTATATTCCGCTCAAAGAAAGTGGCCGAACTCCATATATGCATAAGACTCCGTCACATGACGAACGAAATAAAGAGGAAAATGAATGCCGAGAAGTGAGGTCTGCTCTTACGAGGATAATTATTTAAAAAAAAACAGTTATACAGGCCTTTCGGTGTGCATGCTTGCAAGGGAAACGCCAAAAGAAACAAGAAAACTGACCGCATTCTTATCTGCCATTTGGCTTCTTATTCTTGACAACTTCTCCCTTAATGTTCGCCATTATAACCATTAAAAACCACAGCGGAAAGACGCGGTCAGTGCGGCGGGCGCGCTTTGGCTCCCGTTTCTTGCCTATGGCAAGATGGCCGCCGCGCGCGCGGCGCGCCTTCACTGCGGCCCATTGGTAAGTGTAGGCGGCCTCCACTCCAGCAAGTTTTATTTAAACCTCCTTGGGCATACTATGGTTCACTGCTGCGGAAATTGCGGGAGGCCATCAAAAGCAAGAGAGGTGGCATGATCACCAAAGGTGTCCGTCTTCTGCAAGACAATGCCCCAGTTCACAACTCACATGTTGCCCAGATGGAAGCGCGCTGCTGCGGCTTTGAAATTCTACCGCATCCCCCTTATTCATAGCAGGGAACAGCGTAGATACACGATACAAGAGAGGCTGATTGGACTTGGCGCTGACTAACAACATGAGCGTTTATTTCGTATGTGCACAAATATATACGCTTCTTGGGAAAAGGAAATAAACAAAAGAGAGAGGGGGGCAAGTCAACGCATGCGTCCCAACTAGTCCATGACGGTGCTATGATCACGTGCGGAGATACTTAATTTCCTTGTCGGTTACTGCGATCGATGGTTTGCTTACACATGATGGTCCAATGGAATGAATTGCGAGTGCTTCATAGATTTCCCGGGCACGGCCACGGCTATCACGATATCTGCGCAAGATGCGCGTCTGATAAAAAAATTACAGTATATCCACGTGATCAATGATGATGAGTGGGGCGAAGCTCCGGAGGTAATCATCGGTAAACCGTGCATCTTCCTTGTAACGCCCATCAATCATCATATAAAAAGTGAGAAACACTGTGTGCATATTACAAACATCAAACTTTTATTTTTCTTAATTTAGACGATGCTTGGGTTGCATTGTCCCTTCATTATCACGGCTTTATGGTCCGTGAAATGAAGGGATAGCGGTTCCTGTACGGGTTGCAATTGGAAATTTGAAAATACCAGGTCTATACACGTCCCTCGGATGGTCGTTGGTTTCATATGATCAAAGGACGTACACGTGAGAGCATACTTGTCTGCCATACGTTGTATTAACCACTCATTGTTCTTTTCGGTAATATCGACATTCAGGTCGCCAACTAACACAAATGGTCTATTCTTGTACTTGTCATAATTACACAATGCCGTGTCAATGAATGTCTTGATATTCCCACTCGACAAATTGGGTGCCATGTACATGGTCATGATGACGCATCCATCAAAATCGATGGCAGCATATTCACCGTTGTGGCTCTGTGTCGTTGGTAGTAGTTTCAGATCTTGTGCCTTTTCTGTTTGTTTGACGTATACGGCCACACCAGCTGCAGGACGCTCTGCATCATGGATGCACATGACTGGAACGTATCGTTTGATATACGGTCTTTTGGCGTTCCACGTCTCGGACTGATAGAGAACGTCCACCGCAGTAAGTATGGAGACCCGTTCCACATCGTCTACAAGCTTGACATAAAACCAGCTAGGCTTACATGGTAGGCGGGAAACTACAGAAGGCAACAACAAGTAAAGAAAGCATAAGAGAACGGCAATCTTTTGCCAAGACGTTCGACCACTGCAAAGTAACGGCTATCTCGTGGGTGGGTCTCTAGTCATAGGCGTGCGCACAGGGGGGGGGGGGGGGGGCAGGGGGGCGCCCGCCCCCTAATCACATAAGAGGGGGGGGGGCAAAATCTGCTCGTACATTGACCGTTCTAGTCACTTAAGAGGGGGGGGGGGGAGGCGCAAACTCAGGCCCATTCATTGACTAATGGTACATTCGACTGGTCGTTTGAGAGCGCTCTGACTGTGTTTGAAACTGTTGAATTCAACAGCTTTAAACCTTTTCAACGAGAACAAGCAGGTATGCAAGTCATCTTTCTCCTTCCTGATTATGTTCTGACCCGATAATATTAGTAGCAATGGTTAGTTGCTATTTTGCACACTTTTTTCACCGCCTTCGGAGCGCTCGAAAACGACCAGTCGAATGTACCATTAGTAGGGTGGGGGGAGGGGGCGCTGCGATGAACCTTCGCCCCCCTGATGGGGAACCCTGCGCACGCCTATGTCTGTAGCCTTGTCTTCCAGCGAAAGAAAAAGCGCGCCAAGAGGGAGCCTCATGGCGCGTTACTTCTGAAATGTTGTCTTCGGGCGTCGTTGAAAACACGAGAAGTAGTGAAGAAGAAAGAACGCCACACAGGCGAACACGCACGAGAGTCTCCCTCGTCAACGTCGTCTTCTTCTTCTACTGCATACCAGAACGCGCGCTTCTCACGAACTAGAGGTGGCTACTACAAACAAACGAACAAACGGAGGATGGAGACCCACGGCATAAAGAGCTTCGCCCCTAAAATTAGGACTGCAGCCACAGTCGGCACAGTGAATAGCCAAATTGCTTCCAGTACGCGCCCTGAGGTTGGGCAGCGGCCCGTCTGCCCAACGTAAAGCCCTCCGCAGGACGTAGTACCTCGTACATCACTTCGGTCTTGCAAGGCACAAACTGTGTTGCATGATGCTTCTTGCAAGTGGAAGGACTTTGGCGAGGGGCATTCACCTTCCTGCACATGAGCCCAGCTTTATCGGTGCCAAAACACCACTCTTACGTTTGCACGTGCAGCTGCCTTCTTGATTTTGTGCGAAACGCCATGCATAAAGGGACACTAAAGGCAAATATTAAGTCGACATTGATTGTTGAAATAGCGGTCCAGGAACCTCGTAGTGCTACTTTTATGCCAAGGAAGTGTTTATTTTGAAATAAAATCACGTTTTAGTGGTCCGCATCGCGTTAGCGCACTTCAAATCACCCGCCTGAAATCAGATTTTCATACGTCACTGCTGCCGTGCCCAACGTTGCCCGCCTTTACTGCGCGGCCGCCGACACTAGTAGCAGCAGAGCGAAAGTAGCGGGACCCATAGCAGCAACAACAGCCATCGAAGCTTGCCGCAATCACCGCAATGGATGTGGACGGAGAACTTGACAACGAGTCATTGGCTCGCGACGCTAGGCTCCAATTCAGCGACTAAGCCACTGCGAGCGTAAGGGTTCATTCCGCGGCACTATATATTTATATATTTGAAAATATATATATATATTTGAACAACGCACAAAATAAATCAGTTGAAAGTTGCGCTTCGTCTCGTCTACTTCTGTTCGTCTCTACGTCTTCTTCGTCGGTAGTGTTTTCATAAAATAGCGCATAACCAAGACTTCGACATGAACCAACTAGCCCCAATCATCACCTTACTGGCATTTTGTCGAACTTTCTGTCAGAGCGACTTTCACGAGCGTGCAAAACACACGTGGCAGTACGCGATACTAAAACTACCACTGAGACGCGACAGCGTGAGCGAAGCAGGGCGCAGGGCGAAGCGCAGTTCGGCGAAAATGGAACCTTTGAACCACGCGCGCCGTTCCCCATGGCAACGCCACAGAGGTTCTGTTAAGGACGATAGTCTTTCTTGGGGAATTTAAACGCAGAAATTTTGGTCTGTCTGTCTTTCTGTTTGTCTGTCTGTCACCCGATTCAGAGACCCGGCCAAAGTTGAACCACTTGCTTACCGCCCACCCATCTTGAACCGGTACGGCTGTTCATACTTGTGAACGTTGTCGATCAAAAAGTAAATATTACGCATATCTGAGGCGCAACATCACTAGGTAAGTATTAGGTGGTGTGTTCCTTTAATAGAAAATATATAGACACGTAATTCTAAAGGCCCTAGTTTCTCAAGCCGCGCTGAAAATGCGGCTGCGCTGAAAATGCTATGCTATGTGCGCCGACGAACGCCCTCTGCCACGGAGGAAGGAAACCCTCTGCACAAGCTCATGTTTCCCGACGTATTGCCAGATGGCGTCCATATCTCACGCAGCGCCTCCTCTATCATCTTTATACGGCACTTGCAGCGGAGCACGCAGATACGCGGCCAATTTTTTTCCATGAACCAAATGGAAACGAACAAACAGCATGTTATTACGTCTTTTGATGCACGGAAGGTTCTTTTTTTATTGCTGCTAGTTTGATTACTAGTGATATATTGTAGGCAGACTCTCCTACGTCATCGGTATCACTTCGAAAATGTCCCACTCGTGGCGCTCATCATGTGATACATTTAGCTTAATTTCTCGGTACGTATAGGGCACTGCTGTTGATAATATTGCCGTTTTAGACGTTGTCATACATTGAGCTTTCACTCTGACATAAATTGTTATTTGCCTTTAGTGTCCCCTTAACGCGGCAAAGGCAAGCTGGGCTGAGTTTTCTGGTGACAACGTGTGGCGTCACCAGGAAACTTAATTATAATTACGCTTGGCTGAATTAGGTTATACGATGCTAGCTGCTAAGTTAGGCTAATTAACCGGTGTAAAGAGCGATGCGCGCCAAGCGCTCGAGCCGGCCCCGCCGCAGCCGCTACGTAAAGTAACTGCACAGATACGATGAAGCAAAGAAGGCGGCACCCACCCAGTTGACGTTTTGTGTACGAGCGCCATAACCACGTCAGACAAAGCGACATGAGACTGATGTGGGAGGCCACCTGATATGACGGGACGCGCATGCCCACCGCTGCTTCATTTGTGCTCTAGACAGCAGGCGCCGCGTCGGTAGATGGCGCGTCGATGCATTCTGCCACGCGATCTCGTGGTCCATATAGTTATGCTCAAGCCTGTATATATCCTTGGCAATGCACACAATGGCAATGCACTACTGTCGGTTGAGCTGTTACACTTATAACTTTAGCAGGTCCAACGTGGGATATTGTCTTGTAGGTCCGGAACTTTTAAGGCAACGTTCTATGCTTGTAAAAGAATGGTTATGATGGCTATTGCTGCTATATGTGTTGCGATAAAGAAACGCTTCTCTGTCTCGTGCGCTGACTTACTATGAAATGAAACGTTTATTTCATATTATATATAGAGATTACAAACCCCTCCGGACCTGTAGCGGGAGGCTGCGTATCCTGGCGTCTCTTTTTGTTTGGCTTCTCATGACTGCAGTGCTTCCTGTCCAGGCGAGCAGGGGTGCTACGCTGCGTGCCAGGCAAAGGTGGCGCCATGCGGGCTCCTGTGGCCACTGATTGTTCTGCGCACACACGACACCACGTGAGAAACAACGCAGTTTCAGTGCAACTGACTAGCGTGCCTGAAGACCGGTCGCCTTTGTAGGTCGTCTCTATGTAGCGGAGGTTGGTGCAAGGTTTTACCGGAGATGATTTCAGAAGCTGTGATTCTACTGTCCCGTAAAAATGTTGGCGTACGTTGGTGCAATACAGGCTCCCATACTAAAACTTTACAGGTAATAGGTCGAATAAAATTCAAAATAATTAAGGACTAGTTTTTGTAAAGATCTTGCTTTTTATGAGTGAATATGTGCTGTCCGCATATGCTTTCGCATTATGTGCGCTTGCTTTTTATGAGCGACTATGAGACCCCTTCGATCCCTTCAGTGATATAACTATATTCGTATACAAGGAGCAGACATCTAAAGTTAGCAGAGACCTGATCCGAGAGTGTTCGTGTTTCGTTTATGAAATCTACAATTCGAAGGAATTGAGCTGTATGTAGCAGATGGGTATAAAAGTTTCAAAGCGGCTCTAGAATCCATCCGATATCGGCAGATACACAACAAAAACCAGTGAGAACTAAGCCTTTCTTCTAGGAATTTCTGACCATTCTTATCACGAGAGGCCAGATTCTTAGGCATTACAAAAAGCGCGTTTTAGGCGCCAAGACTAGGCAGACAAAACAACGCTTTAGGCCTCCAACGTCGAAAATGTAGGCACAATAATGTTATACATAAATGCAAATGATTTCAAACGAAGACGTGCGCAAGCTGTACCTACGGGAGGAAAAAAAATGGTGTTGTTGGCACAAAAGCGCCAACACTTGAAACGAGCCGTGCAATTGTCCTTTCTCCCGTACGGTTCCCACATTATTCTATATAGCATGGTGAGAAAAACGTCCACTTTCGAATCAACACACTCCTGGGTGTCTTTCTTTTCGACAAGGCTGTGAAAGGCAGGGCAGGAGCAGATAGCCAGACCGCTAAAAGACTAGAAGGAAGAGCCAATTTCTCCCCTGGCGGTCAATACCCTTAAAGGCAAATTACGGACAAAAGCGTGCACATCACATTTTCTTCCTTCTTTTGCTCTTGACTATCTTTTCTCCTGACTGCTCTTCGCGGTTTTGCGTTCGCCAACCACTAGCGCCATGTCATCGCGGCAGTGCATGCTGCGCGGCGCGTCGCACTTCACTCCTGCAAGCGGTTGTTTTCCGGGAGTTGGTTGAATTAAAGGACGAAGTTGAGCCACTTAGATTTCCGAACAGTGTTGCCCAATAACGTGAATAACGGTCTAAAACTGCATCCGAAAGTGAAAATTGAGGCTGAATAGCAAACATGCACCGAATTTGAAAAAATAGGCATTTATAGGCCGGCACTATAAAACACTATAAAAGCCCTTGTAACCTTATACCAAAGTGGTGCGGTAGGAGCACAAGGAACAAAATAAGCACATGCCTCAAATCTGGTCTCTACTTATTACCGTGAAATTGTCATTGGCAAGTGGCGCTGACTTTTCGCAACCATGTTTCAGCAAAACACTCACCTCCCTTTGTACCCTTTCGACGCGAACCCCTCGCTTTCTTTTCCTGTTTTTGTTTCCTTTTGACTCACCCAGTTCGGCACGCCGGCCCCTCAACCACCCTCGCTTTCGCCCTTGCCCTCTCCTTTTCTTTTGTTTAGTTTGGCTGAGAGGGTACGAAACATGCACATACAGGCGCTAAGGTAAGCAGCTGCAGCCCGGAAGTTGGAAGAAGACACGGAAGTTGGTGAGGTTCCATGGTAAAAATGTAAAACAGCGCTTTTTTTTCCGTCTCTTCCTTCCTTCGTCCTGTGTTTTAAAAAAAAGCGCTGTTTTATATTTTTACCATGAAAAACAAGACCACTTGTCGAAACACCCCGTGTACAAGAATTTTTCATTTCTTTCAAGGGCCCCTCCCCAGGTCTGGGCTATTGAGGCTAAGAAACGGAATGCTTTCGTAGCGTGCTCAGTATTGTGTCTTACATCGCTACACGCAGTGGAAAGCGCTGAACGGAACGCCGTCTGCTCTCTTCCTCGCGGGCGCCGGGCTGACTGTGTGGTTGAAGGAAAGGAAGAAGGCACTATTTTCTGCAGCCCTTGCGGGAGCACGGCTCAGCGCCTTTGGGGGGGGGGGGGGGTTAGGGGGGATAAAAGAAAAGTAGAAAGAAATAGGAAAGGAAGTGAAGGGACGTCGACAGGCGCGACGAAGAGAGAAGAAGACAGGAAAGATGGGAAGCCGGTCACGGGAGTTCAAGGACGGGACCACGATCGGCCAGGGGCACGGTGCACATCGGTGACGAGGCGGCGAAGGCCCCGTCGATGAGAGACGCACGGCATAGCGGACGAGGCAGCCGTCACGGCGCGTCGACGGCGAGGGGCACGAGTACGCCCAGAACGGGCGAACAGGGCATCGCGGGCGACACTCCGTCTCGCGTGAAATCCTCCGCGCAACTACCCGCGCTGCATCAACACTCTGGGGGCTGTTGGTTCTATGATGGGGCGATGACGTACGACACGAAGTGCGCCGCGTTGGTGAATGTGCTGCGCCGCGCACCAAAGAGTGCCTCGATGTCCTCCTCGCCCGCCGCACATAGACGAGAGAAAGCGAGAGCTCGCCCGCGTGTCGTGAGGTCTGCGTGACGTCGATGTGTGCGGGTCACGTGATCCTCCGGCTCAGGTACGGGAGAACGCAGTTTGGCTTGCGAAGGCTGGACAGGGCAAGTGGCAAAAGTGGGAAGCTCGTCTACTCACATCGTAGTTGCGCGCCGCTTCATAATGTTATCTCTGCATGTTATCTCTGCATAATGTTATCTCTGATTTTTCGAGGGCGGAGTACCTTAGGGACCCGGGATGTCGTATATGCTGTCGTCGTCTCATGTCGCTTGGCGTAACGCAGGCAAAACCACGTATAACATAGCCATCACGCTCGAGTGTTCGCTTAACGCGAACACTCGAGCTTATTCTAAACCTTGCGCGACACACGTGGAATATTCGACGGCACATGTATAAATGCCGGCGCGCTTCACCGCTTGTCAGTTGATCGACGGTCGACGCTCTGTTCGCCGCTATCAGTGTAGTGCTGTAGTTTGACTTTCAGTTTCCGGGCCACAAGTTCGACCAAATAAAGTTTCATCTCTAACGTGCTGACTGCTGCCTTCGTCGACGTCACGACCACGTGACAATATGAAGGACAGTGGATGGGCAGAGATGTCTCGTTATTTGTATAGCAAGAGCATTGACATCCGGTGGAGAAAACGAACTAGGAGGCTCACTAGTAAATATACGGCTGGTAGTGTAAGCAATATGTCAACAAAGAGCGTTAAGCGAAAAGTCAGAGGGGCGGATATGATTTACTGGACGGCACTATGGAGAAAAAACTGGCTTTAAGTAACTACCAAAAGGGCAAAAATGAAATAAGGAGGGAGGCATTTTACGATAATTCAAGGGGCAGCGTTTTACTGTTTGAATCGAGATCGGGTCGCCTTAGAACGCGTAGTTATAAAGGGAGATTCAGTAAAGAAGATCAATGCACATGCTGTGGGGAAGTTAAGGAAACGACGGAGGATGTTCTGTTGGAATGTGGAGATATCCATCCAGGTGTACGTTTGGGCACGAGCCTACATGAAGCCTTGGGTTTTAGGGACAACAATGGAAAGCTGAACACACCCGCGATTGAAATAAGTAAGAGGCGGTTAGAGTATTGGCGGCAAAATATCACAGAGAAAGGACAAAAACAAATTTTGGAAAAAAAAAATGAGGACATTCTGCCGTAAAGGGCAGAGAACTGGGCTGAGAATTTACGTTTTTTTTTCCTGTAGTAAGATAGATTTAATCGAAGTAGAGGCATTAGGCCAACATTAAAGGAAGAAAAGAAAAATATTTTTTTTTGTCGAGCCTGGTGGCGCACTTCTCACCGCCCCGTTATAATGGGGACGCTCATAGCATCCATTCATCCATGCGTGGTACAGCCGCCGCCGTTGCAGATTACCCAAGAAAGCGTAGCACTCGGCCATGCGGTGTCGTTTTTTTCATCGTTCAAGTGGTTTTTATTGTTCGAGGGTCACGGATTTTTGAGGTGTGAGGATAATGCCTTATAAAACGAAGAAGAAAACTGGAAGTTGTTCCCCATTCCTGGCTTCAACTCTGAGCAGCAGTCACCGACAGTCTTTGTTCCGAGTAACGGCGTGAAAAGAGTTATTTTAGAAGTAAGCTCGTGCGATAACGAGAGCTCAAAGGCAGCTGGAAGAGAAGTCAGCACAATGCGAGTAGCATTTCGACGCAAGGCACGTAGAAGGGAACGACGTTGGGCTAGTTGGTATTGCGCAGTCTGAAGTGAACGACAGTGCGTACAACGTGATATGTTGTACGCTTTCATTGCTTAACTCCGGTGCATTTCTTTTTAAAAAGGTGTCAACCATAAGGAGGAAGTAAAGAAAGCCAAGCGGGCTAAGATTTGTGTTCTGTAGATTGCGTTTTATTGTACACCCGCCCGCAAAAGTTTGCTGAACGCGAAATTTCCGAGAAAGCTATATTCCGGCTTTGTCTGACAACTTAGCGTTCAAATAAATGTTACACCCTGAAGTAGTTCTTGCGACCTATACAGCTACCCGCTATATTACATGCGCTGTGCGTTAACAGAGCAGAAATTCGCATTTGCAGTGGAGCCCACGTTCGGTAAACATTTGTGGACGGGTGTACAGCTCAAATAAACTTGCTTCTTGTGCGAATGTGTTTTCTTTTCAACTAATAAATCTTTCAACCTGCCGACAAAACGTACATAAGACGTTTTCACCCGCAGCTAGTGAATAGTGATGGGTCCAAGTACGAGAGCAGGCAAGTTTTTCGGTATGTTGCCACCTTTTTAGAAATCTTGTTAGATTTTGACCCAAAATTAATTGTTTTGTGTTTGCATTTGGGAGGACAGTTTAAAAAGGCTCTACAAGTGTGTTGAGTAAAAAAAAAGTAAGGTAATTATAATCTAATTACTAGAGGCCGGATTTTTATGCACTAAAGAAGCTCGTTTTAGGCGCCTTTAGGCTTCCAAAATCGTAAATATAGGCACAATAAATTTTCACATAAATGCAAATAATTTCAAACGAAGACGTGCGCGACCTCTATCTACGACAGGAAAACAAAAATGTTATTTCTTAAGATGGCACAAAGGCGCCAACATTTGAACATAGCGTGCTTTGCCCCGCACGGTTCGCACTCCCGTTTTCTCAGAGTGAGTCAAGCGTCCACTGTCGAATCAACACATTCCTGAGTGCCTTTCCGGCATGGCTGAGAAATGCAGAGCAGGAGCAGACAGCCAGATTACTAAAAGACCAGAAGGGAGAGATTCCTCCTATTGGCCGGGTGAAATTGCGTAGAGCCAATTTCTCCCCTGGCAGTGAACCACTGGCGTAGCCAGGCGGGGGGGGGGGGGGGGGGGGGGGAGGTGCAACCCCTTCCCCCGAAACTTTTCAGTTTTGCGTGTGGGTATATACACGCACACATACAAACGCACGTACGACCATATGTAGAGTACGGTTGTCCCCCCCCCCCCTGAAAAAGAATTCTGGCTACGCTACTGCAGATACAGATACTAAATATGCATTTATAGGCATTTGTATGCATTTAGGCACGAACGCCAAAAATAGGCATTTATAGGCACTATAAAAACACTACAAAAGCCCTTTTTAACCTCTAATTAGCGCTCATGTATCAAAATGGCGCGATAGGAGCGCAGGGAATAAAATAGGCATTTGCCTAAAATCCGGTCTCTACTAATTACCAACATTACCCATAATACGGCCATCACGCCAATAGTCATAACGACCAATCCAACTATACAAACAGAAGATGGCTTGGCAGCATTATAGCCGTGTACGTAGGCTGTGCAATGACCTAGGATCCTTGCGCTATCATTATTATTAGGTATATTAGAGCCTAAAACCAAAAGTCGTGTCGTTTCAGAAATTTGCATTTCAACTGATGTATTATAACATCAAAACTTATTCATCGTTTTCAATGATTCTAGTGCATTGCACAGGCACAGGTAAATGTCTAAGCAAAAAAGCATGGAAAGTTTCATGGCAAAGTATTGACCTATTCAATAGCTATGAGCTTTTCCGCAACAACAACCTACTGAAAATCAAGTTTCGAGAAAAACAAGAATTAGATTTTCTACACATGTCATTTTGAATTTGAGTGTAGTCACAAAAAGGACCATAACTTTGGAACAGAACCAAATAGAGGTGTAATTTTCGTGAACCACAATTATGAATGTCCGTACATTTTTGGTACATCAAAAGTAAAAATTTTTAAACAAAAAGAAAACATCATTTTAAAGGGTGGTAACATACCTTAGCAATGTGAATAAGCACTAAAATGACTTGAATAAGTTGCAGTGACACATAACTGCAATTTGTAAAACGGCAGGACGCAAGAGAGAGAGAGACAGAGAGAGAGGACTTCGGTGCTTAGAAGTCGCGTGCGCGAAATGCCGCGAGCAATACTACTCTGGCTCGTGCAGTGCTACTCGGTATGCAGCCTGCTACCATGATAATGCATACATATTACAAACCCTGTTTTTTAAATGTGAAGAGGAAGTCTACCCTTTATGAGCGCAATCGCTGATGGAAAAAGACGATTAACGCTGCAAAGTGTTGCACGCAAAAAATACCGCGAGCCATATTCGTCGGACGTAAGTAGAGCTGCGCTGTACGTCGTCGGCTCAACGCCATGCGCCCCTGTG
Source organism: Rhipicephalus sanguineus (assembly GCF_013339695.2). NCBI lineage: Eukaryota > Metazoa > Arthropoda > Arachnida > Ixodida > Ixodidae > Rhipicephalus > Rhipicephalus sanguineus. The sequence goes on along the minus strand of NC_051178.1, from coordinate 18,522,574 downwards.
GGCAGCGCCCCTTGCGGCATCGGTGCAACTTGGGGACCGGTCTCCGCGGCTGCTTTTCACACCTCCCCATTCTAGCCACCCTAGTAATACCAAGCTTTTGCTAGAGATGCTGTTTTGGCCAACGTTACTAGAACAAACTCAGTTTCAAAGCTCCGTATCTCCGCCAGCGGAGGAGGGTGGTCCGAACGGCGGTCGCGAGAACTAGCGGCGCTGCAGTTCCGTCTTGCGCCACTATCGGCGCGTCGTCTGCTGCCGCGGCATAACGCTGCGGTCCGCCGCGCAGTTGCTCGCGGCAATTGTGCGGCAACTTTCTTATTGTACTAGTTAGGTGGATACTTAGGTGGATATGCATAAGGTCGTCTGTATGCATTGATTGGCTAAGAATCGATGTTCGGTCTATATTGCCACGCCCACTTCTTGTTTTATTTGGATGTATTCGGGTTTGACCAGCAAGGACGGTTATCAAAGCTCGACGCTGTCCGCGAAGCAGTGTTCGAGAAGCTTCGCGATTGTAGTAGATCGTTTTGGTAAGATTGCGCGCATGTTCCAGCTTTGTCGAGAGATAACGCCGCCACCAGGGATATCGCTGGAAAGTTCGATAGCGCCTGTATAAAAGCCGACGCGCTGGACCGCTTGTCAGTTGATCGACGGTCGGCGCTCTGTTCGCCGCTATCAGTGTATTGCTGTAGTTTGACGTTCAGTTTCCCGGCCACTAGTACGGCCAAATAAAGTTGCATCTCGGACCTGCTGACTGCTGCCTTCGTCGACGTCATGACCCTGTGACTATATTTGAGCTGTCTACATTGCGCTTAACTTCCAAGCATAGGAGTTTCTAAGCGAATGAAGGTTTTCAGCGTAATTTTTATAACTACCACTACAATTTTAGCCGCGGCCGTCTTATCTAGACCAAGAAAAACCCGACACGTTTGTAAAAGCCTTTATAGTGTACAAAGAAGCGTACTTACTCGAGATACAAAAACGTTCTAGAAAAACTGTACTCATGTTGTCTACAATTTATTGAAAAAAACTTTCTCGAAAAACATCACCAATGCTTCGCAATGTTTACAAGACACGTTTTCGCGACGGTTAAAGGGATACTGACCCAAAATCGAAAAATTTTACGAGAACTCTGTAAATGAAATCTCAGTGTGCGATTACATCGAATATATGTCGTCTCTGAGCAATTTTTTCAGCGGATAGTTGTATTTTCGGTGTCTCATCTTTCTACGTCGCATCCTTATACGGTGCCTTAAACAATTCGAACAGATCGGCCGTGATGTGAGCACCGAGCAGTTATTCGCGCGTACTCTGTCGCTAGAAGAGTCGTCAGTATTCAACTTCAGTTTTTCAACTTCACCGAGCAGATGTTCCATGCCCGCAGCACTTACACTGTACGACAGCCGTTTGCGTTTCGTGCTGTAGCCGTTCACCACGCAGTTAAACTGCTCGTCAACTACAATTATCTTTTGCACAAGTAAGTCTCCGTTCCCGAAGCAAAGTGTGGGATTGGGCTAGTTGGTATTCCATTATTAAACTGTTCAGCGCAAAAAATTTGACACGGTACACATAGAAAAGACGAGGACCAGCGCTGGTCCTCTTATTTTCTATGTGTACCGTGTCAAATTTTTTGCGCTGAGCAGCCCGTTCCCGAGCCGGCGAGTATAAAATATTCCGCACATCTTGTTCGATACCTCGTCGCAAAATCTCTCGAAAATCCACTGCTTTGAAGGCATAGCGACAGCTGACAACTGATCGAATGTCAGTGTGATGCAACTCTCAGTCTCGTTAGCGTATATAGGTAATCGCCTGCCTTTCGTTTTGCTGTTCTATTTCTGGCGGCTGCTACAAACTGGGCACTGGGCTTTCGCGGGACGCCGTGCGGTTTGGGGGGGATATGCGCCTAAACCCCGAACATTTTGGCTTTGAAATGTGGGGTGGAAGTGCTGGAAACAAGCGCGGCACGGCACCGGGCACGAGTTCCCACTTTCCACGTGGGATCAAAACTTCTTGTCCCGCAACGACACGACGATAGTGCTTTACAATGTCGTCACTCTCAAAATGAACGCCACAGACCTAGCATTTCGCAGTAACCTTCCTATCTTTGCGATGCAAAGCTTGAATGGCGTAGGGTCTTTTGGAGGTCCGCAGAAGTGTCGTGAAGCGGAGTCGTCGTTGCGGTAGCCGCTCTTGCAGCCCGGCGCAAAGCAAGTCGGCATACCGCATCGTGAATCTGTTCGCCCTCGTTACGCTTCGTACATCATGCACGTGTCTTCGTACAAGACGCTAAGCCTGGTCAAGAACAGTCGCAAAAATGACGAGCGAACAAAACGCAGACGTCGCTGTAACCCACGTGCGCTCGTACATCGGCGGCGCCGATCACAACAAGCGCCAGCCGCGTGAGCTAGACGTGACTGCAGCGCCACTAGTTCTCACGACCGCCACGCGGACCGCCTCTCCGGCGGAGCTTTTAAACTGAGTTTGTTCTAGTAACGTTGGTTTTGGCTAACAGTACTATTAAGTATGGCTAGACTTGGCTATTCTTCGGTTTCAGTCGGTTCCCACACTACGCACCTGTCACGTGGTTTTTGCGGGAACACGGGACTAGCTATTACGTGCTGTTACCTTATTTTAGTCATGTGACTAGTTCTTACGTGATATTGCTTGATTTTAGTCACGTGACTAGTGTTACGGATTTTAATCACGTGACTAGCTGTTAAGGTACGAACACACTGACGGCGTGGCACTCTCCAGCGCACCGCTCACCGCTCGCTCGATGCCGCTTTTCTCTCGAGGAGCGTCAAAGTTTTTCTCCCGCTGACCCAATCGCTCGGGGACCTATTTTCGCCGCTGCCGCCGGCTACCGCGCAAGCAAACCACCAATCAGCGCCTGCTTTTACTCCCCTTCCTTCTCACACGGGCTGTCGTCATAGCAACCAGCCATTGTTCTCCTCATCCGCCCCACCCCTCTCCGTCTTTCAAGGAGAAATCGCGAGCCGGAAGCGATCCGGCGGGAGGGCGCCTCGACATGTCCACTCTTGTCTCGTGACTATCGCGCCGGCAGTGTGGACAGCATGCCGCTGCTTGCCGCGCGGAAGTTCCGACGGAGGGGACGCCGCTGCGGCATGCTTTCCGCCAGTGTACACGTACCTTTACGTGCCTTTGATGGGAACGTGTCACGTGAATAGCTGTTACGGGGTTTTGACGGGAAGATGTCATGTGAATAGCTGTTAGGTGAGGTCACGTGATTTTAGTCACATGGCTAGTTGTCACATTGTTTATGGCAGGAACATGTCACGTGACTACCTGTTACGTGCTGTGATTTTAGTTACGTGACTAGCTTATACATGTTTTTTGGCGGAAATATGTCACGTGAATAGTTCTTCAGCAATGTTACGTGATTTTTTGTCAGGTGACTAGCTGTTACGTGACCTGACGTGATTTCAGTCACGTGACTAGTTGTTACGTGGTTTCATTCACGTGACTAGATGTTACGTGATATTACGTGGTTTTGGTCTCGTGACTAGCTGTCGCGTGGTTTTTGGCGGGAACGTGTCACGTTACTAGCTATTACGTGATGTTACGTGATTTTAGCCAGGTGACTCTTTTACGTGATGTTACGTGAATTTAGTCAGGTGACTAGTTATGTAATGTTACATGAATTTTAGCCACTTCAGTAGTTGTCACGTGATGTTACGTGATTTTTACTCACGTGACTGAACGTTACGTGTTTTAGTCACATGAGTAGATGTTACGTGATTTTTAGCCAAGTGAGTCTTTTTACTTGATGTCACGTCATCTTTAGTCAGGTGACTAGATGTTACGTGATGTTGCGTGATCTTTAGTTACGTGACTAGTTGCGTGATGTTACGTGATTTCAGTCCCGTGACTAGTGGTTACTTGATGTTAAGTGATTTTTAGTCCCCTTACTAGTTGTTACGCGATGTTACGTGGTTTTTAGTTACGTAACAGACTCGGCCATCATAATTATTGCCTTCCACGCTGGATAAACCGGCGCACGTGTTGTGGGAGTGAAGAAGTTGAGAAGAACGAAGCGAGTGCGTTCCGGTTCATGATGGTGATAATAAATTACACTGTTGGGCATAAACCGAGAAGCAGAGCTTTAGTTTTTCTACTGTATGCCCGCTTTTGTGATTTAGACATGCGCCGTAGCAGCATCAAATTCCGCTTGCACTGATAGCCATGCTCACTTGTGGATATTTCAGGGGGCCAGTGAAATCAGTCCGATGCATGGTCAGGTGCAGGAGCAGCGACGCGCCGTAAAGAACTGCTGCGACCAGGACGACCGGCCGACAACCATCGCTCTCTGCGGTCCTGCGCACATCACACAATTATGTTGTTGATTATGGTGCACACGAGACACACTGCTGTATTTTAAGAACACCGTAAAGCTTAGTTTTGAACACCCTGTACATACCGGGCGTCCCAGCTAACTCGGATCAAGATTTTTACAAAATTGATGCGCTCTAGGAAAGTTCTGCTTGCTGTATATTAATAATTGATGGGCTTTAACGTCCGAAAACCACGTTATGATTATGAGAGACGCCGTAGTGAAGGGCTCCGGCAATTTCCACCACCTGGGGTTCTTTAACGTGCACCTAAATCTTGCTTCCTGTATATTAGTGTTAGTCGTGTGTACATACAACCTGTATTTTTTATTACTAAAGACTAATTAATTAACCAACTTTAGTAACAACTTGATGTGGGCTAGTTGGTTCATAATGTGGTTCATAACGTGGTTCCCTGATTCCCATGAGTTGTGGAAAAGTTTATATAGGTCAGACTGGACAATGTTTCAACGATCGCGCGCGTCAGCACTGCAATAATGTAAAAAATGGATATGGCAGTCATTTAGTTCACCATTGTAAGAAGTGCGCATGTGTTCCCATGTTTGAAAAAACGAAATTTATAGGAAATGGAAAATCTAAGAAGGAAAGGGAAATTTTAGAGGCCTTTTGGATCCATAACGAAGGTGATAAGTGTATCATTTCGCCCTCTCTTCTACTCTCGGAGAGAGAAATAAACTTCTTAAAAGAACGATTGAGAGTGTGATTAGCGAGTGTTTGTTGTGCGCATGTTCATTCTGAGAATGTATAAAAGGCTGGTTTTTCTTGAAATAAACATTCAGTTGGCAGTCAGCGCTTGTCCCGTGGTCTTCGTTCCTTTGTCGTCCTTGTTTCATTCGCGCTGTTACTTTATTTGTTCTAACCAACTTTAATTAGGCAACTTTTTATTCTTGCTCGAATCGATAAAATATTAACTTTTTGTTGTAGGTCGCCTCAAATAACCCCTGAATTAAGCATTGATGTTTTGCTGAAATCTGCGTGGTTGTTTTTTCAGAGAAAAAAGTTTGGGAAGTTTTCACTATGTCACGCAAAGCTTGGCACAGCGAAGCGCGGGCCCGTCGCCGCTCGTACTCCCCTTCTACCGACATGTCAAGCTTCGAGGTGTGCGGCCTCCTCCTCGCGAGTACGCACTCTCTTAGGACGCCCCGTGGCTGTCTCGGCACGATCGGGCACAGCCAGGCTATCCTCTGTAGAGCGGAGGTTGCGCGCGATGCCTCCGTCGGTGGGCGTGGCTTAGCTACCGCGCATGCGCAGCTTGGCTAGGTGATGCGGTAACTGTCCGCGATGCTTGCTTCATTTTTCTTTCTATCGTATTTTCTCTCTCTTTGCGCCCGTGGCATTAAACTGCCGTGGGACGCTATGCGCGGCGTCTCCATCGGTCGCTATGCGGTTTCCATCGCAGAGAGCGGCTTTGCATGAAGTCACACGAGCTGTGCTCTTTACGTCTCATGCCTTTAACTCTTTCCGTGGTAATATTAGCCACATTTTGTAGGTCTTAGTAATATTTTTTGTTATGAATAATATTATAGATACAGTGTAATAATATATATATAACTATGAAGCCAAGTGACAGTACTTGTTAATGGTATTACCTTAGGCAACTTATTTTATGATATGATATGCAAGAATAGTTATGAAAAAACAAGATTGATAGAACATTGCATAGAGTGTTTCTAATGTCGTGCTCCCAGAAAAGAGAAGCAACGAAAAATAATCGGAAATATACAAAATGTTTGCTCACCAGTTATCTATATTGGAGGAAAGTTTGAATGATCTAGACGAAAAAGCATGTGAGTTAACATTTGTTTCGTCTGCCGAGTGAAAACTGCATTATTTCATCAGGTTACAGGGTTATATTTTTCCCTCTGCAAACTTTTTTTAACACAGTAATGCAGTGGATGTAATTTAGAAGAGGAATAAGTTCTCTATTTAGCCATAGGTATTTTAGCAAATTATGCTAAATAGCAGCACAGAAAAAAGAATCTGATATGAAACTGTAACACTGACCGTAGCACCAAAACATCCAAAGTATGGCTTCGCCGCAAACAATAAAAGTATTGGGTGTGTTCAGATAAGAGCGTCGGTGCATGTCCGCAGACCCCCTTTGATTTCGCAGAAAAAAATATATTTTGCTGTCCGAATCCCCAGGGCTATGAAAACAACCTTAGTTCTGCGAAAAAAAAATTTGCCTTAGTCAAAATATTTCGGAAGTCTGCTCAGCCGAACCGCTTTTCTGAGAATTGCGCGAAAATGGGATTTTGACGATATCCCAAAAAACAACTGTTGTAACTGTGAGTCTAAAAATTTTTTCTGGCATACTATAAGCAATGTGCGTTGACAAAATGTTGTTATCTAGCAATTTTGTTGCAATATTTTATTTAAAGAAATCGAAAATACGGCACATTGCTCAATAATGCTCTAATTTCAGATTTTTTCGCTCCACGTCTATAATACTAAGAATTTCCCAAATTTCTCAGAGTGTTGCCACACCTTAGTCTAGCAATTGTGCTAAAAATGATTGCCGAGAATGATGTGGACTGCAAGCCAAAAATGCACAAGTGAAGACATGTCTCTAAAAATGCAATATTTTTAAATGCAATAAAAAAAAGAACACCATCTTCGATTTTGTATTAAACTCCCTATAATTAAAGCCAAGCGCGTCCTCTAACTTAATCTGTAAAAACATGTTGCGTTATATTTGTGGGATTGGAGTTACGAAGCCACCAAATTGTCGAAGTTCACGTTCACATGCGACTACTTGAATTACCGAGCATGTAGGTATAGTTGCATAGTCATGATTTTGAGGTCTTGAACATGTTCTGTCGCGTTGACGAAGCATCAAATTGACAGATAAAAGACGAAGAGTTGCTTTAAAATGCAAATTTCTACATATACGTGTTTGTACTCGTTCCTGGCGAAAGCAATTATCCGGAAAAGATCGTATAGATGCACACTCGAGTCGGGTTTTCGCATGCAACAGTTTCTTCTGCCCTAATGCACACAGGACGCGAGACAGGCCTTTAAGGAAGGCTGGGTCCACGCAGCAAATGTCTTGGAGACGGCACCGACGATCTCCGCCTTCTTGCGACTGGCGTAGGACGTCCGACAATGACGTTTCCCGTTCTCGCCATCTTCGGAGAAGAAATTTCCTCAGCAGCATTTTGCTCAGGAACAAAATTTTTGGCAGACACAGGCGCATCTCCACATTTTACGCCGATCTATTTGAAGAGGCTGAATCAGTTTCCAAGACGGAGAGAGTTTCTTCTGACATAAAGATAACGAACAAGGCGTTATCCAAATCGTTTTTACGCCAAAAGTTCCGCTTATACCTAATCTCTTTCGTGTGCTTGTCCAGATAGCACTAGACGCTCTCTTTGAGCTGTCCAACTGAGCCATAAGTCTCAGGGGAGTACAAGAAGCGCATGCATGCTCACATAGGCTGCTCAGTAGAGGACTGCCGGGCACACTACGACGCGACTGACGGACGTGAAAGCTGATGCGCTGTTGCGATTTCTACCTTTCTGAAGCGTATTGAGCTGTTTATTTTTATTCTCATTTCGTTTTCATTTGTCATTTCGTGAACACGAGAAAACATATTTACAGCCTAGAAATTGCGGCGCTACAGGCTATGCTTTTGCAGCCCCAGCGCGCTGAAGAATACAAAAAAGGAGAGTGAATAAATAAATAACCTGTTCAATCGACCTCCATGCGCGAAGCAGCCTTTCATAATTCGTTTCACTTACATTTGATGGCACTAAAACCGCAGCGCCTTAGGCGGCAGTTACATGGTTTTTAAAAATTCGCGGGCTTTTAAAGAAAGGCCGGAAAAAAGAATTAAGCAGGGGAATTATCTTAGCATAGATTAAAAAAATCGATGCTTATGAACAAGCACTGTAACTCTTGTATTGAAGTTTTTTGTCGAGTTATATTTAAAAAGTTCAAGTTCATTAAGTAGTCTTTGTTAATTGCCGAGCTTGGCAATCGTAAACATTTTGATAACTCCTCGTCCGCGTTGCTTACTACTGTTACACTCACCGCTGCAATATATATACAGTTAAAGCTCGATCCATCGACGAAACCAACCCGATTCAACAAAGCTTTAGTTAGAAATGAATATTCGATTAAATTCCATTCAATTTATTCAGACAAAGCATTGCCAAGGTTGAACTCTGCCTGACTAGACAAGCGGTGATTTCTATCTCATTTTGACACAGACACCTTTTCTTCGAGTGTGCGCCCTAAAGTTATTGCGTTAAAACATCTCGCCGCCATAGTCACGACAATATTTTTATTTTGGCAAGGCTGCAAGCCGACCATACCGCGCTCATGAATTCCGGCTGCGGCGGCTGCATTGTCGATGAAGGCGAAAATGCTTGAGGCCCGCGTACTTAGGTTTAGGTGCACGTTAAAGGAGCCCAGGTGGTCAAAATTTCCGGAGCCCTCCACTACGGTGTCTCGCACAATCATATCGCGGTTTTGGGAGGTTAAACCCCAGCAACAATTGTTAAGCCGCGCTCATGCATGGAACAACGAACTCAGCAGTCGCATGCGCTCTTACGTAACGTATGGCGCTAGGAGTGACCGTGCTTTGTCGTCTTTGTAAAAGCTCTCACAAGGAACACTACGGTGGTTGTTTTCGTTATTAGATGTGAAGCATCTTATGGCGGAGTTCAATCCGGTGGTGGTGGTGGTGTGCGGCGTGACCACCCTTACTGCGCATGCGCAAACCCTCCGCACTTCCCCTCTCGCTTTCCCCCTCTCCCCTTCCCCTCTCCCCTCCCCCTCTCCACATCACATCTCCCCATCCCTTTCCCCCTTCCCTTTCCCTTACCCCTCCCCCTATCCTTTGCCCCTCTCCACTTCCCCTCCCCCCTTTCCCCCTCACCACTCCACCTCTAGAACGCGGGCTCTACATGCCGAAACACTGCTTCGCATCGCCTCATGGTCCCCTTTAGCGGGAGATGGTGTGATTTTTTTTTATGTTTATGCGACCGACGACACTGATTGTGTCTTGGAAACCTTCCTATTCAGCCTTCTCGCGCAATCACTGAATTCGTTCTCCCCGTGGTCGCATGTCGGCAGCATGTCACCGCTTCACGTGACCGTCTACATGACCTGCATCGCACGGATATGGGAGGCTCCTTGTCAGGAATGCACACGCGAACTTTCCACACGCGCAAATACCACGGCCGCAGTATAAAAAAAAGGTGCGACCTGTTGCGCGGCGCTGAAGCGCCGTCTCTGGTGCGGTTCTCCGCGCGTTCGCCGTGACGCCCCTGCTCGAGGACAGCTGCTTGAAGAAGCGCTTCCACTAGGGGTGTGCGAATAGGGAATTTCGGAACCGAATCGAATACGAATCGAATAGTGATGACAGCGAATTGAATACGAATACAAATCGAATACACTTCGATTAGTTTTCGAATATTTTTCGAATAGTAAGGCAACCGTTTTCAAAACAATCCTAGAATTCCACATTTTACTTGAAACAAAGATTCACAAACTTTCACCAAAGAATACCCAAATTGTGAAAACTTAGGTAAACTCGTATACAGCAGAGCCAGAGCCTTCGAAATATTTTGTAACTGTTGGTTGAAATACACCAGTGTCTACACTCTACAGTAACCAAGTTGGTACTTTGTCGCCAGCTTTTAAATAAAATTGAGACATACAATCTAAAGAGTATTGAACCGATGACCACGCATACAGCTAGTTATGTAATGAAACAGATAAACCTGTCGTCACAACATGGACCTTGGCACCAAGAGCATATAAACGTCAGTGTTGAAAGCTGTATCTGCAAGAACGATCTACGCAAACACAACACTTTCGTTCGTTGTTATTCATGAAGCTGAATGCAGCCGTAGTCCCCACCTTCAGTTATGACAAGATGAAGACAGCAACTCATTAATGCTAAGCAGCTGCAGCAAAATAAAAACTAAGTAAGAGTAGAGTTTTCAGGAAAAACGCCTTCATCCGGCAATCATTAGAGCGTCGGTAGTGTCGTAAAAAAGCTTGGGCTACATGCATGTTGGTAATTTAGTGATTAAAAGAAGAACAATGACTTTTAGCTGTCCCAAGGTTTCGTTGCTTTAGGGTTGCCCCATCGGGGCTGATTATTCGAAAACTATTCGAAATATATTGGGTATTTCGAGTATGTGCTATTCGATTCGAGTATCGAATCAAGTAGTATAATATTCGATTCGAAATTTTCGAATATTCGCCCACCCCTAGGTTCCACAGTTGCGTTGGTACGCGTGACACTGACCCTAGTCAGGACGCAAATAATGCGTTTTCTGGTCACACATTACAGGTGGAATATTTAAGTCGTCATTAGTAGTATCGAGTAAGCCCCAGACGCGAACAGGTTGCCACAGGTGTGGAAATCTATTGTAGAGCGGAATACTCTCCGTGGCCTGCGTGACACCGTTGCGGGATGCGTGAGCAGGTAACGCACTTTTATCGAGAGGTTCTGCCTGAACAATTCTATCGCTATGTTTATTTACTTCACGGAAATGCAGGCGTCCGCCCACGGAAAACTACGGGAAGGGCGAGTTGTACCCAATTTCCGAAGTAATGCAAGAATTCAGCCGATATTAAGAGAAGCCCAGATCATTGCAATCTCTCGCTGGTATATTTACGTCCCTCTTCTAGATGAATCAGCGAGTGACGTGGTGCCTGAAGTGTCTGGGTGCTGTGTCCCCTGAAATGAAACTTTTCCACTATTTCTCACCTCTCCTGCTGATAGGCGTGTTTCTCCCCTCTCCCCCGCATATGGCATGCAGCCCCCCTCCCGTTTAAAAAGGTTCTGGATGCGCCTTCTTATGTCACGAACTGGAAACAAAATGTCCACATACGTGCACTTCTTGAAACAATATAAGTGCAAGTGCCGGCGATAAAAGTGTGAAATGATGTGATCAGCAGCTTAGCACATTTATTGCAATTTCACTTTAAAAACTCACAGGCCCTATGCACTCACGACTGTATTGATCCTGCCCCGCAGCCCTCCGAAATATTTCTGCACCTAACGTGGTTTCCCACTGCGTCCAGGGTCGGAGGCACCTCACCTAGTTTTGCACTGCCTCCGTGATCGGCCCACCTTTGACCAAGCTACGATGTCATGCGATGGCGTCATCATGGAACGTCACGATGAAGTCAACACGTGATGATGATTTTTTGCATCACTCGTGTTGACGCCGCCGGCGGGCGACGCCGACGCGGGCAGCCGGTCAATTTTCGCGCTTGATGAGGCATCTAAGGCTTTACAAGGAAGGGTTTGTTTCAGGCCCGTAACTAGGGGGGGGGGGGGTTGAGGGGGTTCTGACCCCCCCCGAAATTTTTTTGATGCTTTAACTTTTCGGGTGATACTAAAATATTTACACGCCTTCACAGCGACCACCAGCTGCCAAAGTTACACTGCAACTTTCCTGGCATTGCTTCCCTCTTCTTCCTTTCTTCAAACCTACCCTTTTACCAGAACACCTCAGCGCTCCCTCCCCCGCACGCGCACCTGCCCTATTTGTACAGCTTTGCACTTTGCCCTCGCGTTCCTTCGAGTCTTTTTTTTTTTTTTTTCGTCTTTCACCCCGTAGCAGCTCCTTTATCGATTCCAGATGCTTTCCTTGTCCATTGCCGCTGGAGAAGTTATCCATCTGTGCGGACCGCACGTGTCGGCTTTGGGTTCCTACGAAAAGCGCATCTCCTTCTGTGAAGGTAAACAGTTCGACAGCAACGGCAACACCAACACGACGTGCGCAAATTTGCCAGGGAACGAAACCCCTAAGCGGAAAAACTCAGCGGCGCATTCCGAGGACGCAGGCTGCAGGGTAAACTTTTCTCAAACTGTAGTCCTCGCCACCGAAACGAATCATCGAAGATGACATCTACTGAAAGACTGGCATATCCGAGCAACTTCGAACAACCTTAACCACACGCAAGGAAATCTACCTCTTCTGTACACAGAAGGTATATGCACCTCCCTACAAAGCGCACAAAGCGAGGATACAGCCGGCACACAATCCGGCACCAGCGGTCAACTTTCACAGGAGAGAAAAAACGCCGCCAAGCTGGGCTGTGCGCGGGAGTACAGAGGCTGACGTCACAGCCTACAAAGTGCATTTTTGGGGGGTCACGGCTATTTAATTAGCGCAGCCCAGAGAGAATTATGCAGGCACCCAGGGAGCCGTCTGTGAAAAGGTGACTTTTTCACAGGAATGGAGCAACACCTCCTTTCTGGACTGTACCACGGGAGTGCAAATGTCTCGGCAGTGCATTCTTGGGGGTTCACGTATATTAAGGGGAGTATGCAGTGCCCATGGAGTCTTCTGTGAAAAGGTCTTTAAGTAGCGTTAATCCAGTTTGCTGCAGCTGGAGTACAATAATGGGCCTGCATGCACACCAGCTGTAGCGGCGTTCAGAAAACACATGCGCCACGCGGGAGCCGGCGCGTTCATCACACTTCTACATTCTAGCCACTGTAAAGTGGATAAGAGAGGAAGAAAACATCGCCCGCCGTTCACGCCAGGCAGTCGAAGCAGTCGCAAACGTCTTTTTGGAGCCACTGGCCACTTCTGTGTGCGTGCACAGGATTGCGGCAGCAAAATGAAAAGACACTCTGCAACAACGAAGCAAAGGAGTCTTGCGTCTTACTTCAAGAAAGTTCGAACCGATGAAGCGGACGGAGAAGAACCGCCTCCTTCGAAGGATAAAACTTCGCCCTCCTCAGCACTGGTGGAAAGCCAAGCGCGTCCGAACTTCTGTAGCGACTCAGGAGAATGCACCGGTTTATATGAATCACCTGAGAACGAACACAAGCAGGACACCCATGCGCCGCCGGGAAATGATGGTGGCCGCAGTGCAACTCCAAGTGACCTTTGTTCTACAGTCAACGCTGGGCAAAGTGACGCCTTTACCACTGGGCAATGCCCAAGGAAGGTGAGTGGCATGGCACCTACACATTCTGGTTCGCCTCCCCTCACACGTCTCTGATCTCTTCACTGTCTCTGCTTACGTACGGAACGACCTAACCTGCTGCCATTCCCGTCGCCGACTTCGCGCTGGCGACGCTAGAGTGGCAGCTTGTAACACATACATACCGTTTTTGTACCGCGGTTACATTGTGTTACTTCATCAGGAGCCGTTGGTCGCGGTGTCCCCGGCTTTGGTGGTGCTATTGTCCAAACTTATTTCTTGCTTTAACCAGAATTTGAGGTTGACATACCAATTTCTTTATTTGGGTACAAATAATTGAAAAGTACCATCGAATTATTACAAGTAAGCGATGTACTTGTTTTATTCACGAAAATAAGCCAGTATAAATCTTAAAAAATGGCAGCCGTTCTACACGCAAACCCCCCCCCGAAAAAAATTCCTGGGTACGGCCCTGGTTTATTTATAAACGCAGAACCTTCCTTCAGAGAGGTTGACGCGACAACTTCCATGCCAGAGATCGGTCGCTTGACTCCCACTTGTTTCATTTTCCAGACAGCCCTTGGCGAGAGATATTTTTCAGCGACGCTTCTGAACGGCAGCGGAACTCGTGATATTTCACAGTATTTCCTGGTGTTTGATTCGCGGAGCGACACACAACATTTTCGCGGTATCGCACCGCAAGAAAGGCTGGCTGCCACAAACGTGTCCACCAAAGAACCCTAGAAAAGCACGGAAAACACGAAGAAAACTCGCTCAACACTCATAATCACACGAAAAAGCGAACGAACACTCATAATTATAATTAGGCAACCACGTTCTGGCACAAATCAGCGTCCGCTTTGTGTCCCAGTACAGTGTCGTCCTCATGAAAAATCACACCATCCCCCGCTAAAGGGGACCATAAGGCGATGCGAAGCAGCGTTTCGGCCCGCGTTTCAGAGGGGGAGTGGAGAGGGAAATGGAGAGGGAAATGGCGAAGGGCAGCGGAGAGGGGGAGGGGAGTGGAGAAGGGGGAGAGGTGGAGTGGAGAAGAGGCATATGGAGAGGGTTTGCGCATGCGCAGTAAGGTTGGTCACGCCGCACACCACCACTACCACCACCACCACCGGTTTGAACTCCGCCATAAGATGCTTCGCATCTAAAACAGCGGCCGCAACAGTAAACCAAGCCGAGACGCGCTCGCCCATTGACGGCGACGCGACGAACTAGGCCGCACCTTTTTATTTTTTATGTAGCGGCTGTGCAAATACAACGCCGCCGCAGCTTTTAGATGTCGCTACGTTACAACTTTAGATTTCGATGGATCGAAAAATTAATTTGCCGATTTGACGAACTCCCCGATTTAACGAAGTAATTTGAGCATGGTCATCACTTTAATAAATTAATAAATAAATAATTAAATTATTTATTTAGCACCCACAGCGCCCATACAGGCATTGCAGTGGGAGGGGGGGGGTACCCAAAAAAAACCAAACATGAAAGTTGCAAACGGATATGCAATAGGTGCAAATGGATATGTAGATTATTCTACGCCGAAACACACAGCTGCGTCGAACACAGCTACGTCAAAAATGTCGTGTACATCGGGAGAACGATCTAAAATAAACAGAAAGGACAATGATATTAGTTAATAGCAATGCGAACAATATTTACAACGAAGCGCGGCAGTGGGAAATAGTACAGCGCAAGATGCAAAGGAAGCATTAAAAGAAAACAACACAGTTGACAAATGGGATACAGTACAGATCATGGTGATTACCAGGCATACGCATGATTTCTTTTAAGGCTTAGTGGTCAAAAGATTCAATCATTTTTGTTGCAGAAAAGAATGTGTCATTAGACGAAATTCCCACAATTATGGAATCAAGTCGATTCCACTGACTGATAGTTCTCGGAAAAAAAGAGTTGCTGAAGACGATGTATTGCATTTATATTCTCTTGTGTTCGAGATCTTTGCGTGCTGCTGTAGCAAGGCCGGTTAATGTATACGTCACGGAAATTTCGAGTATGAAAATAATATATGCCGTGTAATAGCCTCAGCCGAAATGACGCTCTTCGATGCTGCAGAGACTTCCATTTTAATATCGCCTTAGATTCCGTTGCACTGAACTGTCTGTCATACATGGGTATATTAAGCGCATATCTTGCCACCATGAACTGAACTTTCTCTGATCTTTCTTTCTTTGACGCTGGGGTCCCACACAAGGAGGTTTAAAAAAAACCTCCTTGGTCCCACACGTAGCACGCGTATTCTAGCACTGATCTTACGTATGATTTATATAATAACTCCCGGGTTTGCTGTGTAAATGCACGCGTATTTCGTCACAAAAATCCCATACTCCAACAAGCTTTACCTACGGTATAATCCACATGCCCATTCCAAGATAAAGACGGGCAAAAGTAAACGCTTAGGTATTTGTATTCGCACAACATTGTTACCGGAGAGCATCTTACTGTGTATTCAAATTCACCTGTACTTTTTTTTTCTGTAGAACCTCATGCACAACGTCTTCTTAAGATTCAGTTTCATTTCCCATCGCTCAGACCACGCGTGTATCGCACATAAGTCGTTTTGGATCACAGAGCAGTCAGTTTCAGAGGTAATCTTGCGGTTAATATGCAGTCGTCTGCAAATAGCCTAATATGAGGTTGTACGTTTTCGTTAATGTCATTGATGTAAAGAAAGAAAAGAAGGGGTCCCAGAACTGATCCCTGAGGCACACCAGACGCAACATCAGTTATTGCAGACTGTTCGCCGTTTACAACTGCGCATTGTCGCCTCTAACGTAAATATTCAGCAATCCATGCAATAACTTGGAGATTAATATTAAAGCTGGCTAGTTTTTGCAGTAACAAGTAGTGCGAAACGGTGTCGAACGCTTTCTGAAAGTGGAGGAAAATACAGCCCCGCCACGGTGGTCTAGTGGTTATGGCGCTCGACTGCTGACCCGAAGTTCGCAGGATCGAATCCCGGCCGCGGTGGCTGCATTTTCGATGGAGGCGAAAATGTTTGAGGCCCGTGTACTTAGATTTAGGTGCACGCTAAAAAACCCCAGGTGGTCGAAATTTCCGGAGCCCTCTGCTACGGCGTCTCTCATAATCGTATCGTGGTTTTGGGACGTTAAACCCCAGGTATTATTATTATCGAGGAAAATACAATCAACCGAAGATTTATCGTCCAGTGCTCCTGCTAAAACATGTGTGGACTCTTCCAGTTGTGTGACGCACGATAGTCCCTGTCTAAATCCGTGCTGGTTTGAGTTGAATAAAGAATTACTATCTGTATGCTTAAAAATGGAGGCATATAAAACGTGTTCAAGAATTTGGCAGCAGACAGAAGTGAGTGAAATAGGACGGTAGTTACTGACAACGTCGCGCGGGCCAGATTTATGTACAGGAGCAACCGATGCCATTTTCCAATCAGTCGGAAGAGAACGTAAGGATTTTTCATAAATAACTTTGAAGTACAAATACACTGTACGAGAACAAGACTTCAATATAAAATTGGGCAAACAATCAGGGCCAAGAGCTTTTGTACAGTCGAGATCGCTAAGTAGTAATTTAATGTCCCGAGCTTCGAGCACTACGTCGGGCATGGATGTCTATCCGTGTGTCAACAATTTCAGATCTTTCTGAGGATCATTAGGGGCAGAGAAAACTGACGTAAAACAAAGACTGAACAACTTGGCCTTTTCTGTCGTATCGCAAACGGTAATATCACCACTGGTCAAAGCGGGAATTGAAATGTCTTTTTTATTGCGTTTTATATGCTTCCAAAGTTCCTTAGGGTTTTGCTCTATTTTGCTTTCTATTGTTTTAAAGTAGGCTGATTTTATTTGGGCTGTAGCATTGTTTACTTCACACGCTGCCAATTTCAGTTTGCACAAATCCTCTTACGAAGGGTTTCGTTTAAATGAATGGTAAATTCTTTGCCACACTTGACTAAAACATCGAGTTCTTTAGTATACCGTGGCTTACTTTTATTACACCTTCTGGTCAGTACCCTTGATGGAAAAAATCGGTCTCGCAGCTCGAGAATCTTGTCTTTGAACAGAATCCGCAGCTTATCTAGTGAATACTCGTCTGCAAGCGTTTCGAAAACGACGAAATGTGCTTCTAGTGAATTATTGATTGTTCGGATATCAGCCTTCGCGTAGTTGTACATGCACCGACCCTTCTCACTGTAAACACTTGGATGTTTCATATTTATTTCACTTAGCACGACGTCGTTGTCACGTATCTCAGGCAATACTTGAATGTTTTCTACCATTACTGGCATATTTGTGAAAAAAAAAAGAACATCCAGGATATGATTTCCTCGAATAGGTTTAACACTACCTGTCTTAATGAAAGGAGTTCACAAAATCGGCTATTTCAGATTTGAAACTCGGGGCACTCCCAGAGGCTATTGGCTGTTCATCCCAGTTGAGATCAGGCAGGGTAAAATCCCCACCCACAACGACGCATTCAGATGCGATTTTTGCAGCTGTAGCAGTGAATTCACTCGATTCCCCAGCTGAAGCAGTTGGGGGCCGGTAAAGGGAGCAGACTGATAGTGATTTGCCGTTCGAGAGTTTGAGATAGATTTACCAGCGCAAAAGGACGAAACACTTAAGAAGGAACACACACACACACAGCGCTGAACTCACAACTGATTTATTACTTCGAACGCAGGGCCTTTTTCTAGGAGGAGGAGAGGTTGAGGAAAGGAGAAGGCGCAACTTCTGCAACACTAATTGGGAGCACGGCTCAGCGCCTAACCTTTTTTCTAGGCACGCGTCGAAGCAACAGAAAGATAACATGAAGAAAGGACGTGATGAAAACCACGTGACAACTGCTTGCCGAAAAGACAATCAACCGAAGGTAACCGCGCAATCGAAAATTCTTACGCCACAAAGTACGCCCCCGATATGAAAGAAGTGAGAAATATAATTGATTCTAAAACCACCCGGCAAACACGTTAAAGCCAGAGAAGTCGAGGCAGCCACACAAAAAAAGATAAAAAAGATCTAGAACGTTAAAAACGAAAATGAAATATAAGAAATGTGTGAAACACGGGGTTACTTTCTTATTTGAGCTTACTTCCTTTCCCTCTCAAATAAGGAAGTAAGCTACCTATGACGCGTGCCGTTTCAATAGTTTTTTACCCCGTGCTTTACACATTTCCACATACCACCTCCTCTGGTCAACCACCTTCAAAGAGTAGAATGGCCGATAAACTTTGTTGAATGCAGTGCACGTTTGTTCTTGTGCTTATATAATGCACGATATGCTCCCTTAACTTTTGTGTTCTACGGCCAAACACGAAATTGTTTTTTCAAAAAAGGGGCATGTGCTGATGAGTGCTTGCACTACGCTGTTCTGTCTACTGTATACGCGTACCCACGATAGCCAGGGAACGATGACGTCACATGGTTTGTCTATATGGCTGGGAATAAACGTCGGAAGCTCCTTTGCGTGCCTTCGGGAACTGGGCGTAACCTGCGTGAGTTTTCATCGCCGATAGCTTTGTCTGGCTTGGTTGCACCAGTACGCGGCAACACGACAGCAACTGCCTGTCGGGAGATATTGATGGAATAAATAATAATATCTGGGGTTTAACGTCCCAAAACCACGATATGATTATGAGAGACGCCGTAGTGGAGGGCTCCGGAAATTTCGACCACCTAGGGTGCTATAGCGTGCACATAAATTTAAGTACAACACGGGCTTCAAACATTTTCGCCTCCATCGAAAATGCAGCCGCCGCGGCCGGTATTCGATCTCGCGACCTTCGGGTCAGCAGTCGAGCGCCATAACCACTAGACCACCGTGGCGGGGCTGACAGAATGAACGTCTGGCTCCCTAACCATAGAGTTCCCTGCAATACTTGCTAGAGGGAACTCTGGCGCTAGTGTGGCGCTTCAGCCAGCATGGGAATGATGGGTAGTACACGGATTTGTCTAAACTTCGTTCTTTCGGCTCCGTTTGGCTCCGCGTCGCCCGTATCCGCTTTGTCGCAAAACGAAGTTGAGCCAGAGTCAGCAGTTACACTTCACCACTTTAACCTTTTTAGACTCAACAATTGAAATCCGGTCACGAAGTTCACAACGGTCCATTCTTTTATCCAAAAGAAAATCAAAACAAAAAAAATAGACAAAGCCACAAGTGCGTTCGAAGCCCGCAAGCACGAAGACTAGGCAAATCCGTATACTACCCATCATTCCCATGGTGGCTGAACGATCGCAGTGCTAGAGTCCCCTCTAGCTAATTTTAGGAAACTCTATGTCCCTAACATATTCGCGAGAAAGTTCAAGTGTAACGGCGAAATTGAACCTTACGACGTCACTGCTACGGCGAATGCAATTCCTTTTAGTTTCTTGCACGCGTGATATTTTCAGCGATATTTTTTAGAAAATGGCTTTGTGCACCTGATTGAAGAAAGTGCCATCAACTGCCCGCTTGACTACCTCGAGCCATTCGACGAAGCCCGACACCGGTATTCTTCAGCAACAGCGCCTACAAAGGCCGCACCTGTCCAGCGTGGACACAAGGCTCACGGTGGCCAGCAGGTAGGCGAGAGTGCTGAGTACCGGCGGGTCCAGCTCGGCGCCCTCTTGCAAGGTGACCACTGCCTGCCAAAGCTCCAGTCCAGCCAGCACTCCTTGAGCCCAGTGACCTAAGCGCGCCCAGCCACGCTGCAATGTGGCCATGTTGCCCTGGCGGTGAAGCAGCACTCGTGCGCTATTCGGTTGACCTGCGGCTTCCTCAAGGGCTGCTCGATCCGTAACCCTGAAGTGGCCTGGCGGGGAAGAAGACTTGCATTAGAGAACTTCATCTTTACGTTAACAATATTTAAGAAAGGGTTGAGAAGTGAAGCTTTTAAGGTTAGTGATTTTGTAAAGGACTGCATTAGACTATATTCCCCAAAATTTACTACGGCCTAGAAAGAGAAAGTTTAAGGCACTGTGAAGTTCAGATTAGACCATGCGTGGATACACGGCCTAATCAGGACGTCCTGACTTTCCGTTTGAAGTTTGTCCGAGCAGGGAAAGCGTGCGGTCCGTAACAACCCCATAATTTCTTCTCTGGCTCATCGTTACCAAGTGCAGGAAGGAACGGTAGCGCGGACTCGTGCTGACAGGCTTTCATTTGAAGTCAAGTGCTGTATTTTCTTAAATGACTCTAAACCTCCGATATTCTTTTTTTTTTACGTTTCAAGTAAACATGCGCATCAAGTTCCGAATGCCGTCGCGATCAACATGGATGGATGGATGGATGCTATGAGCGTCCCCTTTATAACGGGGCGGTGACAGGCTCGACAAAAAAAAAAAAAAAAAAACACTTTGTTTTCTAAGTTGGCCTAATGCCTTGTGTACTTCGATTAAATTGATCTTACCAAAGAAAAAAATATAAATTCACAGCCCAGCTCTTTGCCCCTTACGACATAATGACCGCATTTTTGTGAATATTTATTCTTGTCCTTTCTCTCTACTATTCTGCCACGAATACTCTAACCGTCTCTTACCTATTTATATCGCGGACGTGTTCAGCTTTCCATTGTTGTCCATAAAAACCAAGGCTTCATGTAGGCTCGCGCCAAAACATACACCTAGGTGGGTATCTCCACATTCAATCGGAAGATATGCTCCGTCGTTTCCTTAGCTTCCTCACAGGATGTACATTTTTCTTCTTCTTTACGGAATCTGGCTTTATAACTACGTGATCTAAGGCAACTCCACCTCGCTTCAAACAGTAAAGCGCTTCCCCTTGAATCATCATAAAATGCCTCCCTCCTTATTTCGTTTTTGCACTTTCGGTAGTTACTCAGAGCCAGTCTTTTTGCCTTCGCTGATATCCAATAAATCGTCTTCGCCTCTCTGACTTCTCCCTTAACGCCCTTTGTTGCCATATCGCTTACGCTGCCAGCCGTATACTTGCGGTTGAGTCTCCTAGTTCTTTTTCTCCATTGTGAGTCAACGCTCCTCCTATACAAATACCGCAACACCTTGTCTGCCCATCTACTATATTTCATATTCCTTAGCCTGTCTTCGAACCTCATTTTGCTCTGAGCTTCCCTCACTCCCAAACTTGTCCATTCCACGTCGCCTTTTACAGCCTCACTTGTCGTCTTCGCGTGAGCGCCCGACGCGAGGCGTCCTTTAGTCCTTTGATTCACATCCATTCCTGATTGCACTTTTGTCCTCGTGCACACCTCTGAGTTCTCAAATATAAGCCCCGGAACCATTACCCCTTTCCACAGACCTCGAAGCACCTGCTACATATTGCATCCCCAAACGCTTTGTGCTTCATTACTGCAGCATTCCTCTTTCCCTTTGCTGCCGATGCTTTTTCCTGCACCTCTGTGTATCTATCACTCTCATTTAACCATACTCCGAGGTACTTGTATTCACTTGTAGTCGAACCCACAACCTCTCGGTCCATACATAAGTGGATAGGTGCCGGACGCTTTAAGCCCTTCGCTACCGGCACACGTGCTAAAAGGTTCACAAAGGTGCCTTATATTTCTCCCACATACCCTCTCTCACTGCGCTTTTGGCTGGCAAGGGCGGTGTCGCCGTCTAGGATCAGTGAAGTACTGCACCACGACACTAACGAGCGCCCACAGGGAGCGTTTCGGTAGTCTCAGCGAGGTGGAGGCTGGCTCCCCAGTTTTCGCTCCAATTTCCCTTTAATAACGTTCATTCCCCCCACCCCCGGCAACCAAGGCTGTCGGTGCAACGCGGCGTACGAGATGATTCCGTGACTGCGCAGCAACGGGCTTTGTCTTTCGCGTCGTGTCGAAGTGTGCTGCCTAGTCTCCAGCGTAGCGAAGCTTCCCACACGCCACCGGCATTTTTCCACCACCAACTGGTTCGTGTGTGATGACTAGAGGCCAGATTTTTAGGCAATAAAAAGGGCGCTTTAGGCGCCAAAAATAGGCAGGCAAAACACCGTTTTAGGCCTCCAAAATCGTAAATACAGGCACAATAAATTTTTACATAAATTCAAATAGTTTGAAACAAAGATGTGCCCGACCTGTATCTACGACAGGAAAGCCAGGAATGTTGTTGTTTATGATGGCACAAAGGCGCCAATGGTTCAACATAGCCATGCAATTGTTCCTTTTCCCGCACGGTTCGCAGAACACGGTCTCTCCTTTTATTGTCTAGCATGGTGAGTCAAGTGCCCACCGCTGAATCAACACACTCCTTGGTCTCTTTCTTTTCGGCGTGGCTGATGTGCCACAGAAATTGGGTAAATCCCACTACTCACCATTGGTCAACTAAAGGTGAAGAAGGAAACATTTATCCCAACAAATGGCTGAGAAGCGATGGCGGCGAGCCGAAGACCCCGAGTGCGTGCAACAAGAGAATACTAGGGAACGGGAAAGGCAACGGCGGCTGCGAGAAGACCCCTAAGTGATGGAAGGCCTACGTCAACGACGACGTGCCCGTAGATCTATGAGAGGTGCGAACGCTTGGTTTCAGCGCAAGGTTCTGTCTCGGGAGTTTGGACATCCGTGTCGTGTCTGTGACTGTCTGGTTTAACTCGAACGTCTTTTCGCTGAGGATCAACGTAGAAACAACCCAGCATCACCTAGCTAAAGCCTTGCAACGACCCAGAAGCAATCTAGAAACAACCTGCCTCACCTACCTAAGGCCTATAAACAACCTAGAAACAACCAGATGAGTCCTCAAAATCGTCCAGTTTCGCTGTTTAGAGCTTGGTGCGACTTGGTGCAAGCTCCGCCATTTTTTTAACACGAAAGTGTTTTATGCCGGGGTCCACCAAGTACATCCGTCACGGATATGACGTTGATAAAATAAACGCCAACGGGTGAGAAAGAAAAAAAAACAAGAAAAAGATACCACGCTGGGAATCGAACCCACGACGTTGCGGCCGCGACGGCAAGCGCCCGACGCCTTACCGAGTAAGCTAACTCGGGAGACGCTAGACACGGCGCGAACGCGCCTTATATCTTTCACACATTCTCTTTCGCGGCGGGCGGAGCGGGGCGGTGCCGCCGTCTGTGAGGTTTGAAAAGAAGTAATGCTTCACGATCGACACTTACCCCCGTATTCTAGAACGTCCCTTCACTCAACGCTCCACCTTGACTTGAGAAAGTCGATGGGAGCGCCGTTTCTAGGCGAAACAAATCACTGCATATCAGCGATTATCTGCAGCGATTCTTGAGAAGCGCGGCGTCATTCTCGGTCGAACAGCGGCGCTGTGCTCGACTTGTTCAAGTGAAGGACGAAATTCGAGTCGAGGAGCGTTTGTGAATACGGGGGTTACTAGCGCTTCCTTCGAGATTGCACGTGATATCGGAGGTCATGGTTAAAGCGTCTCGATACCAGAGAGGTAGACTGGCCGCGCTGGCGTCGCCGAGGCACCCTCGACGCAGTTACGTTCTTCGCCTTTGGCTTCGTGTTAGCGTGCGTCGGCTCATCGGAGTAGTGCAGCTTCCACGTGCACCAACGGGATTTCTCCGCGGCCGACTGCTTCAATTGCGAGAGCACCGACTAACAAAACTGCTGCAGTATGCGTTGCAGAAAGAACACGATTTCGACGGGCGAATGTCGTGCCTTGGTGGAGCGAGAGCAGCGCCTGCGAGACAGAGGCCAGCGGGACGCACGCGTTTGCGGCTCAGGCTACGAACCTCTACCTCCCGTGTTGCTGAAGCGCAGTGTGTGTTATGTATGCATGAGCACAGGCGTCGGCTTCCCATTACTAGAAAGCGCACACCGTGCCGTTTCTCTCCTTAATTGACGACGCTTTGAAGAAGTGCATGCCGGGTACCAGTGTTGATTATGAGCTTGTTGATATCATCCTTACGCGGGATTCACGATTCGCTGTGTCCAAATATATGTTCAAACCGTCAGCTACCACAACGGTTTAATCATGATCGTGGGCGTTAGTCGTCGCGATAGAGACATGCTGTCAACATGGGTGCATCCACGTCAAACGGTGCTATAGCTGCCAAACACGAATAGACATTGTACAAGCTTTCACATATCACTACACAATAAGCACTACTTCTGTGAATACACGTTTAACTTTCGTGTTATACCGATTCCTATGACGGAGGGATCAGCCATGTTTTTTTTCTTTTTCTTTTTTAATTCTAATGTTAGCGAGATGCCAGACTAATCTGCCTCAATTTCGCATGTGTTCGTGTTCTCGCCATTCCCGCGTCGTGCCGATGCCAGCCCCGACACGCATGGCGCCTTTTTGGTGCATCGTCCCTTACAGCAGTTCTAGCTGTGCAACGCGGTGCATCGCGGTAACGATACATGATCCGAGCCAGCCTCTCCAAACGTGCGCGCACTGAGGGGTCCATCCCACAGAGACGAACGCAGAAACGACACAACACCGATCGCGTTCACGAGCTGGCCCTGGCACGTCGTGATCACGCCACCTTGCGTGCGCATGACGTGTTGATGCGTCTGCGTCATGTGATGTTACGTCTCCGATACTGAAGAGGGCAGGGAAGGGAGTTGGGCTTTCAAGGCTACACGTGTAGCCCTTGAAACCCTTGCCACTATAGTGGCAAGGGTTTCAAGATCGCCTTCTCGCATCACGGTTTCTCGGCTCATAATGAACCAATTTGAAACATTCTTGTGGTAAAACGCCCTTCATTGGGCACGCAACAACTCCGAGTGTCTAACTACAATTTCTTATGTAACTTCGTGAGCGGCTTTTTTAGAAGTAAATTACAAAGAGAACAAAAGCCGCGTGCGCATCACATTTTTTATTTATTTTGATCTAAACCCTCCTTTCCCCTGACGGCAGTCCACGGTTTCTCGTTCATTCTCCACCTTCCCGCGGCTGCACAGAGGGAAGGTGTCTCCTCTGTGCAGCCAACCCTGCCCACCGCCACACCCAGGTCTTCAAGGCTGTTTTTGAGTTCCTTGGGGACACTGGACGACAACCGGCTGTACAAGCCACCCGTCGCGTCCTCGGCAATAGACGCCACTCTCCTCTTCTTCTTTCTGATTCCTATCTTTATTTCCATTTCCCCATTCCCCTGCAGACGCTGAGACGGGCTTCCATTCAGGGTCACTGCTGCCAGCGGTTGTTTTTCCGAAAGTTGGTTGAACTAGAGGGCTAGGTTGAACCCCATATAGTTTTAAAAGGTCAATATTGCCCGGTAACATGAATAACGGTTTCAAACTGCACTCGAAAGCGCAATTTGAGGTTAAACAGTTCTCATATAGGCGCCGTTTTTGAAAATAGGCATTCATAGGCGCTATAGAAACACTATAAAAGCCCTTCTTAACCTGTAATTCATGCTCATATATCAAAGTGGCACAATAGGAACGCAAGAACATTGGTATTTGCCTAAAAGAACAAGGCATTTGCCTAATATCCGGTCTCTAGTGATAACAGAGACTAAGAAAACTGCTGCATTAAGCGCTGCAGGAAGGTGACAAGAATGTCGCGCGAGTGAGTGCTTTGGTGCAACGGGGGGGAGAGACACACCAGCGAGAAGCGGAACGCCCTCGAGCGTTCACGGCTCAAGCTGCGAGTTCTGCCCCTCACGTTCCTGAACAGATGTGTGCCAGTATGCATGAGCAGAGGTGTAGGTTACCCAGTTACTGCAGAGCGCGCACATAGCCATTTCTCTCCTCAAGTGACGACGGTTAGCGCATATCGAGTACCAATGTACACTCTGAGAAGTAAAGGAGGAAGAGGGGTATCGAGGATGCTCCTTTAGGGGAGTAACTCATTTGCCACGCCCATTCCGCCCTTTTGGGGTAACTGCGAAGGTACCAAGTGTTAACCCCCCCCCCTCCCCCTCCGCGTGGTGACTCCTAACACTTGCTCCTTCCCGACACTTCTCAAGGGAGCAACAGCTACATTTTGCGCAAAAATATTTCAGTTCTTGGTTGACTTATCCAAAATTTTGAGCTTTATACAGACATTAGGTGTACATTAGATGCACATTAGATTAGATCAGAGGTCTCAAACTCACCTCAGCTAGAGGGCCGCAGTGACGAAATTTAGTTCCACAAGGGCAGGGACAGTGAAGACGATTGTCAAAGCGGGGGAGAGGGGGGAGAGGGGTTGAACAAAATGTCATTTGTGCTGCCATTTCAAAGAACGCATTTCCCATATGTATTATGTGAATCATTTCTGAAGATCCTTTATCGTGGGCAGGACCGCCTTTGTTCCGAAGTTATTCAAGCGAAGACTGGCGTCGTTTTTTTTTTGCAAACTGGCGTTCTCCTTAAAGAATTCTGAAGGAAAAAATTGTAGCCCAACGCAACACACGGACAGACAGAGAGGACGGGACTGGCGCTATCCCGTCCTCTCTGTCTGTCCGTGTGTTGCTTTGCGCTACATTTTTTTCCTCCAGAAGCCATGAACCAACTAGCCCAACAAAACGTATTGCTAATCCTTAAAGAACTTGTCGCCACTTTGAGCCAACTACCTTCTCGCGGTGCCCTCAGCATTGCGGCCAGAAGTCCCCCAGGCTCACGACGACCCGACGGCTCGACACTTCGGTGTTTCCCGCACGCTCGCAAGAATACAGGAAAAGTACTACTGGCCGCGCCTTGCCACCGACGTCGCTCTCTGCGCAAAGACCTGCCGAGACTGTCAGCGACGCAAGACACCGCCGATTAGGCCAGCCAGACTTTTGCAGCCTATCGAGCCACCCGGCGGCCGTTTCAGGAAATCGGGATGGACTTACTGGGACCGTTGTCGACGTCGAATTTCGGAAACAAGTGGATCATAGTAGCTACCGACTACCTCACCCGCTACGCAGAGACAAGGGCCCTGCACGAAGGCAGTGCTGCTGAGGTAGCCAAGTTCTTCGTTGAGAACATCGTCCTGCGTCACGGCGCCCCAAAGGCCCTCATTACTGACAGAAGGCCTTTACTGCTGACATAACTCAGGCGATCTTGGGATACAGCCAGACAGGCCACCGCCGGACCACCGCCGGACCACCGCCTACCACCCTCAGACCAATGGGCTGACCGAGCGTCGAAATAAGACCATCGCCGACATGCTGGCCATGTATGTCGACGTCGAGCACAAGATGTAGGCTTGCATCCTTCCGTACGTGACCTTCGCATAAAACACGGCCGTATAAGAAACGACGCAGCTGTTGCCGTACAAGTTGGTCTACGGAAGGAGCCCGCGGCAACGACGCTCGACGCAATGCTGCCAGCTACCACCGACGAAGACAATCTCGACGTTGCAACGCGCCGAAGAAGCTAGACAGCTTGCCCGCGAGCGTATCAAGAACGAGCAGAGGGTCGACAGCCGTCACTATAATCTTCGACGACGCCACATGGAATACCACACCGGCGACCGTGTGTGCGTTTCGACGCCGATACGCCGACGGGGACTTAGCGAGAAGCTTCTTCGACGATACTTCGGGCCACACAAAGTGCTCCAACGTCTCGGCGCCCTAGACTACGAGGTTATCCCAGACGGCATTACAAAATCTCAACGGTGCCGCGCACGACCTGAAGTCGTCCATGCCGTGCGCCTTAAAGGGCCCCTCACCAGGTTTGACAATTTTGAGCTGACGAGCGCAATCCATGCACTAGGCGTTCACCATTACGTCTGCAAAAATTTGCAACGCTACGCGCCGCGTAAATGGGTCAAATTTCAAGCTGAACGCTGCTTGCCCTTCTTCTCGCGTCCACGCGCCCAGAGAATGAGGGGATGACGTGCATGAGAGAACGGCCCTACGTAGATGGTAGTGCTGTGACGTCGCTCCTCTACGTAGACGAGTGTACTCTGACGTCGCCAACAGTAGCACGTGACACTGCGATTATTATTTGACACGACGCGTAGTTTTTGTAATTTGTTGCTTGAATGGATGAATAAAACTTGAGAGCAATAATAAAACACACAAACGGAATGTGTGCGTTTTCTTTTTTTAATTTTTACTGCGAATCGCAGCGAGATTCGAGACTAATCTACCTCCGTTTTGCACGCGTTCGTGTTCTCGCGCTTTGCGCATCGTGCAGACGCCACCCTTTACAACGAAACTAATTTTCTACTGCGTTCCAGCGCTCATTAGGCTCATTTATCCTCCCGCGTCTAACTAGATGTTCATGCGGCGCACCGCTAGTCTCGCGTCCGTACAAATGTTGCAGCTTTCGTGCTCAGTAATAGGTTGAAAGCCAAGTGATCGGCGAGGGCGCATTCGGCATAACTTGCAGAGATGAAGCGCAAAGAACGCCGCCACAACACCGCTCGCGTCTCGGGGGCTCGGGCTGGTTCGGGCGCGTCATGCGCTCGTGACATTCTGTGCGTATGACGTGTTCATGCGTATGCATTATGTGATCCTTCCGCTCGCGTGCCGAAGAGGGCAGGGAAGGGATTTGGCTTGCGAAGGCTACGCGGGGCGAGCGGCGAGGGTTTGCAGCTCGCCTCCTCTCATCATGGTTTCGCGCCGCTACAAATTATTGTTTTTCTCAGCTTCTAACCGACCGATTAGAAAAATTCTTGCGGCATAATGCTCTTTATTGGGCTCGCAACAACTTGCAATGTGTAACTAAATTTCGTTAGGTCACCTGGTGAGGGGCCCTTTAAGCCGTTTTGTGCGTATTAGCGGACCTGAGGACTGTACTTTTTGCTTTATTATTGCACTTTCTTTGTGTATCCACTTTCATCTTGTGTTTAGGCATCGGGACGATGCCTTTTCAGAGGGGGGCAATGCTTAATATAATATTTGTGGCGCAACTGAGACAACCAAGGGAAAAAACGCCGGGCTTGCGCGGAAAGCGCAGCACAGTCACAGCGAAAGCTGGAACAGCGGCATTTCTAGAGTCTGTTATAAACTCTCTTGTGGATACTAATACAAGTACATTAGCAACGTACCCACTACGCCACAAATCATTATTTTTGGGAAGTTGGGAAGCACCCACCACGATATTATTCGTTATTCTGCGGAGAAGCGAGGTACCATCTATAAGGCATTATGTGCATTTTGTTGATGCGACGGTTGATGACGATGAAGAATAATGGCTGAGCCCTTTGTAATGGATTGGAAGCTTTAAAGGACCCACTAGTTACGTAATTCATATTTTGTGACGCATGGTCGTTATTTAACTGTCCCACCACGCTTTATAACAAACGTTAACCGGAGAAACGGAGAGAGAGAGAGGGAATAAACTTTATTGAGAGCCTGAGGAAATGGATCATGAGAGCCTTATGGGCTTCCTTGGCAACCAATAGAAGTGCACTTGCGAGGAACCCACTACGCTATGAATCATAATAATTTTTTTGAAGTAGGGAAGCAGCCACTATGCAATTTTTCGTCATTCTGCGGAGAACCGTGGTACTCGCTAAACACCTGTAAGGCATTATGTGCACTTTGTTGATGCTGTGGCTGGTGACGATGAAGAATTATCGCAGAGGCCTTTGTAATGGGTTGGAAGCATTCAACAACCCACTCGTTGCGCAATTCGCATAGTGTGACGCCCGGTTACAGAATTCGCGTTTGTTTGACGCCTGGTTGTTATTTTACTCTTCTACCACACTACATTACACATGTTAATGTGGTTCCTTCCCGACATGAAGCCTGTATAGGGTCTTTTTGCAACGCAGTTTGAAGTGCCGGCATGGCCCTGAGGTAGAACACTGGGCTGTCACGCAGAGGGCCGAGGTTCGAACCTAGTTACATCCTGGAAATTTTTTCTTATTTCCTTTTCATTCTTATTTCGTGCGATAGCGGTTACGGACACCGGCGGCGGCGGCGGACAACTACGGCGCCTAAAATGGCCGTTGAAATAATCTCATAACAGCTTTCGCTGTAAAAAAAAAAATCACAGCATATCCACGGGGTGAATGATGATGAGTGGGGCGAAGCTACGGAGGGAATCATCTGTAAACCGTGAAACTCTTCCGTGAAATGCGCCCAGTACATATTATAAAGAGTGTGAAACATCGTGTATATATTAAACATCAAACTTTTATTGTACTGTTGGTTTACGTGGTCCCTTCATTATCACTTGTGATCGGTGAAATGCAAGGAAGAAGTCCGCTCCCGAGCGAAAGAGCGCCAAGAGCGACCGCATTCCCCGCTCGCCCTGTGCGAATTAAAGGCAAGGCTAGAGGGAAGACAGGACGCGCGTTCCACGACGCGAGCTCGGTAGCATGCCCAACGAAAGCCAACGGAACGCGATCGTGCAAGTGCTCCGGCTTCGCATCGCCTCATGGTTCCATTTAGCGTCCCAAAACCAAACATATTGCTCAAGGTGTGCCTTGCGTTTTTCGTAGAAATAATTTCTTTATCATGTACATTAAGACGAAAAGTTGAAAGCTCACTAGAGTGTATCGCCCGCAAAGTATGTCTTTTAGTGTGATTTAACTCTCGTACGGCAGGGTCCTCGCGCCGTTGCCGGTCCACCTCGCCCGTTGACGATCGGGCGAGGTGGACTACTACTACTACTACTACTACTACTACACTTTAAGAAAAACATCTGGCGTTCTTTCGTTCTGCTTTTACAAAACATCTGGCGTCTTTCGTTGGTTTATTTCATCAATCAACGGCGTTTTGAACAAAATTTTTATTGTTTAATCACGCACAGGAGAAATCTCACCAGGCACTACCTTGGAGGTAAACAATGGCTGCTAATGGCAATGAGAGACAGAAGAAGTCGGCTTTTAGCTAACACTTACACTTCTACTTCTACTAACGTTTCCTACTGGAACATGCCAATGGCTGCTAATGGGGAATGAGAGACAGAAGAATTCGGCTTTTAGTTAACGCGCACGCTGCGAATTTTTTTTTGTTCAACAACGCACAGGAGAAATCTCCCACCGGCACCACCTTGGAGGTCAAAGCGTAAGACTTGTTACTCACTACTACGACCACGACGACTACGAGGGACGAACGGGTGCCGCCTTAAGGAGCTTCGCCCCTAAAAAAGAGAAGACAGGATAGGGCGCCACACGCGCTCCTTTCTTTCTATATTTTATGTTACTGCCCCCTTACACGTGTTACTACTGCCTTGCGGAAACCGCGCCAGAATGTCTGGGAACGTTCCATATTATTTTAGGACCGTCTGTTAGGCTTGAGCGCGGAAACTCGAGCAGCTGAGTCTATCTGGAACTAACGCGGCCACCAGCGATAAGGCTGGAATGTTCGATGTCGCATGTGTAAATGTCAACGCGCCTTACCGCAGGTCACATTACTCGACGGCCGAACACTGTTCACGCCGCTATCAGTTGACCATGTGAATTGCTTTCACGTTGTATTTTCATTTTCCGGGCACAAGTTCGCCCAAATAAAATGTTTAGTATTGAACACGCCGCCTGCGGCCTTCGGCAACGTCACGACCACGTGAGAATATGGTGTATCAAATACGGTTTCAAAGGCAAGACACATTTTGAAGACTGATTCAGTGAATAGTAACAAAACAATTGTCAGGGAATTAGTTTATGACGACAAACTCGCTCACATGGTTTGCAGCTTTTACCGGTAAACCATCAAATTATCTGAGTAGAATTTCCCCATTATTATGCCATAAATATTTGAAGTCTTGGCTCATGGCTTAATTTCCTTCAATAGCGCCAGTTTCCTTTTGGCCAAGTTTTCCAGAACATGCGCTTCTTTATCTGCCTGTTTACAATTCTTCGTGCTTGTTATCCAAAGGGTCTAGTGTTCAGCTTTGGGAATCGGCAAATTATAGCAAGAATTTTGTCTCGTGCTGACCTGTGTGCTGCAGCCACGCCGCCCTCAGTGAGTGGCGGCAGAGTAAATTTCATGGCAAGGCCACTGATTTTATCCAGAAGGCTTTCATTTTTGGTTTGTATTACGCGATCAATTTCTGGATTGGCCCGCCTGTTTCGCCATTCTAACTCCCCAATTTCAAGCTCAATTGCCACATTAATCATTTCGTTCCTCTCTTTTCCAATCCTAGTTGCGATCACAGGCGTGCGCAGGGTTCCCCATTAGGAGGGTGAAGTCTCACCAAAGCGCCCCCCCTCCCTTCCCTCCGGTTTGGTTGAGTTCGAAAGAAAATAAGCTTCGAAGTGAACGTAATAGAATGGACTAACTTTATTCAGGTCCTTCGGGCCGTGAACTAGCACGTAGCGGGCCGCTCCACGTCGGGACAGATAGGCCTAGCCCCTCCGCCACGTCGCGGGCCCGTTGGATTGCTCAACGAATGCACCGATGAAAAGGAAGTGATGACGTACTTGCAACAACGGCCTGACGTTTGTCTCAGCAAAAACTGGAAGGAAACAGCTCCCCAAATGCGACACCAGTTGTCGTCGGCCACCATTACCGTCAAAAACGTGCATGGCCATAACCTTGAACGTTAAACAGTGACGGGACAGGTCCGTCTGAGTGAACATATATGAGACAGACTTTGCGCCCGCCTCAAATGATTACGAGGGGGGCAGGGTGGACAGCCGCCCCCTTGCCCCCACTTGTGCGCGTGCGTATGGTTGAGTGTCTATGGTTGTGGTGCTTTTACTGTCACTCTCGTTTCCTTCTACGCGTTTGAGCAAGTCACGCATCTGGTGTGACATGACATGCACTGTATAGAATTCTGCAACATGTCTCTTTTAGGAGCATTAAAATATCCAGATTTTGAGATTTTGGTTGAATGTCTGTAGCATTAAGTATTAAGCGGTTCTGTACTGCACTCGTGACTTCGTTGCGGATCCTCGACCCTCTACATTTTGCACATTTTTAAGTTGTTTTGTAGATCTTTTTTTTGACAGTAGGGTGTTCCCGCGTCCCCGCGCCACTTCCTATGAGGTATTTAACATTGCACATTGTACATGTTAGACAGTAGTCTATATTCCACACAAGTTGCCTCGCACTTGGAACACTCAGAATCACTAGCCATGGCAGCAGCAATAACAGGAAGACACTAGTCTTAGCAAGGTCAATGAAGTTTCTACAACCGCCGTACAGTGGGGCAACGCATAGTTTTAATGGCCAGGGAACAGTTTCATTCAAACGAACAACACTCGACAGCAGGCGTAGAGTCTGGCCTTAATGTTTAACGATGATAGTCGAAGATTCTCGCTCAAATCAGTTGACAATGTTTTCAAAAGGTAATATTTATCGTCTTCAACAGATTTAGAGCTCGCCGCGCGTGGATTTCACAATTCGCGATGCTGGCGCCTGAAAAGCTTTGAGCAAAGCAGACGTGGTACCTGGGGCTGCCTCTACATAAAGCTTCGCTGCACCTTGGCTCTTGCAGGTCAGCTCGCCGGGTCTGATGAGTACTTCATCGGCGGCCTCTGTGACCAGAGCTGCAGCA
The DNA here is from genome assembly GCF_013339695.2 of Rhipicephalus sanguineus. Lineage (NCBI taxonomy): Eukaryota > Metazoa > Arthropoda > Arachnida > Ixodida > Ixodidae > Rhipicephalus > Rhipicephalus sanguineus. The sequence continues at coordinate 18,489,054 of NC_051178.1, read as the reverse complement.
CTCGGGGGATGCCTCCGAGTCTTGTCCTGCTTCTGGCTGCCACCTTCGTCCGCCGTGTCAACATGGCCGGAATCTGCGCGATGCCATAGAACGTATTGTTGTTGTCGAGGGCGCGTGGTCCCTGCCAAGCTTCACAATTAAATGAGGAAGTGGGCGACAGTGAAATTATGAAACATAAACGTAAAATCGGAGACGTGCATAATCGGTGCACCTCTTTCATGCTCACTGTGTACTATACACCAAAACATGGCCTTTCCAAAGGTTCGCATGTAATTATATTATTGGAAAAAGCTACCAGTTAGGTGTTTTTGCAAAGCCGCTAAGCACAACTGAGATGACAACACATCAAGAACGCTGGACTTCTAAAAGAGTTTGACTTCAAAGAAAATTTGCCTTTCCAGAGCCGCGAATGCGTATAAATATTCCAGCAGATTTCACCTACTGTGGGAATTTGTGGCGCTCTCTATTATTATTGTTACGCGAATGACGAGGCCCTTGTACTGTAGACTGCATACAAGGTATATTTTCAAGAGCAGTTGCAGCGCTCTTCAGCTGAGAGCCTGAGCGGAAACAGCTCTTCGTCCTCTTCGTCGGGCGCCCGCGTGCATGGCCCGAGAGATTAGCAATATGCATGTAGCATCATACCCGGCGGCAGAAGCGCCTTCTGGGCGCCGCTAGATGTCAACGTCACTGGGAGAATGATGCGGCTTCAGTGAGAGGAAGGGCTGGATGCCATTTCGATATTACCGGGAAAACCCTTATGAGATCACAACAGCGGATTTTGGTGGCGCAGTTATCTGCCACCGCCGGTGTCCGTAACCGCTATCGCGCACAACGACAAAAAATATCCAGGATCGAGCGCTATTTGAACCCGGGCCCTCTGCGTGACAGTCGAGCACTAGAATAACAGAGAGCTGAGCTAGTTGGTAAGTATTCATTCTAAAACATGGTTGATCCCTCCGTCATAGGAATCGGAATAACACGAAAGTAAAGCGTTCCCTTACAGAAGTAACTGTATGCTTATTGTGCATTGATATAAGAGAGTTTGCACAATGTATATTGATGTCTGGCACCATTTAACGTGTATGCACCCACTTTGATGATTGATGGTACATCTCCATCCCGACGACTAACGTCCATGTTAAATGATTAAACAAACCCCTGTGGTAGCTGTAGTAAACGGTGAAAGCGCAATCAGAGAACGAGGTGTGATAGCCAGAAGAGCGTCGCATATTGGACGCAGAGCTTGGTCGCCATCCCGCGGCATGTTAAAATGTGATTGAACACCACGGCCGGACTAGAGGGAAACGCAAAAGGCGTCGTGCCGGCCCGGTAGCCCGGCTTCGATTTTTCTCGGGGCGAGCGCGTGAGCGGGGAACGCGGTGTTACAGCCAGGTGAGGCAGGCGCGCGTCGCAGAGCTATTTTCGGTTTGTATTAGCGTCCGTACAGTCGAGTTTTCCCGTGCGACTTCACCGCCAGAACGCAAAGCCTAGCGGATAAAATAAGCAATAATGAGACGGGGTCGGTAAAAATGGAACGCGATGCGCGCGTCTCCCTCCGTGCATGAGTGGGCGGATTGTGGCCGGGCTACACGGGGGACGCGTGCGCGCGGCTGTTTTCTGCGTGCCCCTAACGGCCAATGTGAGCGAACTTGGGACGCGCCAGTGCGAGCAATGAAGCTCCCTCTGGTCAGTGGACGGTGTCTAAGAGCGAGGCCGACGCTTTTATACGCGTGGGCAAAGGTCGCCACATCGCGTGTGTTAAGGCATTGACAAAATTCAACTTCTATTGAAAACGCGCCGAACGGGACGGACGCGTAACGCGTTGCAGGTGCTAGTCGCGGAGGCCGCAGCAATGACGAATTACTTTACCTTACCACTCCCAGAGGTCAACACCACCCAGCCAACCGGGAGAGCGGTAGATATAAAAGGCGCGTTTGTAAAGCCTCCAGAGTCTGTGACCGTGGCGCAGTGGATAGCGTGCCCGGCATCTGTTGTTGTGGGCGAGCGGTCGTGGGTTCGATGCCCGTTGACGGTACCTTTTTTTTCTTTGCCATCTGATCATGGATATTTTTTCGACGTCATTTCCGTGACGGAAATGCGTCACTGAAGTATTGGTGGACCCCGGCATAAAACACTTTCGTGTTAAAAAGACAGGGCGTGCAAACACGGACACAAGAAAGAAGTCAGGACACCACAAACGCCGACTAACAACTGAAGAGACGCATAACGGCGGAAAAAAACGAAGAGATGAAAACTCATCTGCGCATGCCCATGCAACAGGCGAACCTATCAATCCGGCACGTGTTGGGGTCTACGTAGAAGATAACTGTTAAGGCATTTGATTTCATCTTTATGCAAGTCATTCGACGGTTGGCTCACGCATGCGCTACCGCTATTCTCGATATGCCGTGCTTCAATCAGGCGCGTTTCTTCATTTCTATGTCAGTTCAACACTGCGCATTCATCGAATTTCGGCGTGCACTTACAATCTCGACAATGTAAAGATAGATTAGAAGGCGAGCCTCCTGTTAGCGATCTCTTATGTTCCAACAAACTCTGGTTAATGCATCGGCCAGTCTGTCCTACGCAGAAGCGGCCGCAGCCGAAAGGGACTAAACACCACACTTGTGCCGCGCCGCTAAATAAAAAAGAGGTGCGGCCTGCCGAATGGGTGCGTTTTCAATGGGGGAACGCGTGACATGCAGAGTTTTGAGACGCTACCGCAGGGGCGCTGCACATCGGTAAACCGCGGCCGCTAGTAAGCGAACGCTCGGGGCGTTGGCTCGGGCGAGCGCAAGCAAACGCTCTTGCTGGAAATGAGCAGCCATACGCTTGCGTACGAGGTAGAAAAGGTGCGGGTTTTTTTGTTGCGTTGGCTCTATCAGTGAGTGCCTTATGTGATTGGACATTTCACCATAACTGCGATGCCCAAGACCTGTCGCCGTGGTGGAGATCGGTCACTGCGAATAAGTCGCACATTCACTTCGTTCCTTTCAATCAGTATGACTTACGTATGGTAGAGCGCAAGGTGCTGCGACCGACAGCTGTGTCGACCATATTTTCATCTTTTCCAGCTTACAAGCTAGCCGCGTCCTCATTCAAAGGTAGACAACTTGTTCGTGTTTTGCCTACTCCTTCCATATCGAACAGCAAACTAGACGAGTGCCAAAGCTCAAGAAAAGAAGTTGTCAATCCCTTGCGTGCACAAGTTGCTGAAACAGAAAGCGTGGTGAGTGGAATGACGTCGAACGCGGAAGGATTATCTGGACTGGACGGCCGCCTACACAGCCCTGCCGTGGAAAACCGCGGTAAAACGCGAGAGTTAAAACCCAATGAACCTCCAGTTCGATGTGCAGCGCTGTGTGTCTTTCCGCCATTTCTTGTTTTCATTTTTCATCTGCGCTGTTTCTTCAGGACGTGAGTACGCGCGAACACGCCCAACTTGCCATTTTGCTACAACATGTAGGCAAGACGTTTGCATTTACTTTTTTCAGTAATGCAGTTAAATGGTAACAACTCATGTTTGAATCGGGTGTCATTTAAAAATGGCACTTACTAGTGCAATGCGAAGCAGATATACACCAGATTTAGCAAGAGTACACGTGAAAGATATTCCATGTCACGCTAGTTTATTTTGAAGAGCCGAAAGTTATCACGCATCTCTAAAAAAGCCCCCGCAATGAGGAAGTCGTCCACGCAGATAACAAATGTTAGAGCATTCAAACGACTGAGGACATCAACGAACAGCAGTGGACCACTTTCGTTCCCAGTAGAAGAAAAAAAAAAGAACGATTGCTCAATAAATTTGTACATTCATCCCTCTATCCTTTGGCAGCGGCGCTGTACAGCACGCTTATAGGTGTGTCTTCATGGGAGCATGCCCTTCACGCGAATAGCAGCAATAACCGCAAAGAAAACCATGCTGATACGTCATCTGGCGTGTCTTGCACATAAATAGCCGAAATGCAATCACAGGTCAACGTAAGGCGACTGTAACGACCACTAAAACGAATTCACGCAGCCGGCTGGCCGCCTGTGCGATCGGGTTTTCTTTACCGTTGTGCAGCGCTGCGGCGGCGGGAGCAAGAACTAGCGCTGTCACCGGCGGAAAAGAGCGTTCGGCAGGCCGCACCTCTTTTTTATTGAGTGGCCGTGGTACGGCAATCAGTGAATCAGCCGTTGTACTTCTCTGCAGTTGTTAGTCGGCGTTTGTGGTATCCTGACTTCTTTCTTGTGTCAGTGTTTGCACACCCTGTCTTTTTAGAATGAGTCGAGCATTCTACCACAGAGCGAAGACGGTGTTTGAAACGCCTTCGCTAAAAGACCCTGTACAGGCGTCATTACGGGCAAGGAATCACGTTAACAGATGTAATATAGCGTGACAGAACAGTGAAATTACAACCAGGTGTCACTCAATGTGAACTGCGTGACGAGTGGGTGGTTTAAAGCTTCCCACTCATTACAGAGGGCTGAGCCATAATTCTTCATCGTCATCAGCCATAGCATCAACAAAGCGCAGACGGTGCCAGAGATGTGCAGTGGGTACGTGGCTTCTCCCCAGAATTATGGATAATGACATAGTGGGTGTCTCCCTACTTCGCAAAATATGACGATTTATGGCGTACCTTGCGACTGTACACTTGCACTAGTCGCCCCGAGAGAGTTTACAACGGGCTCTAGAAAGAGCCGCTCCTCCAGCTGTCGCTGTGACTGTGCTGCGTGTTCCACGCAGGCCTGGTGTTTTCTTGTTTTGTTATGTCCTTTTGCACAGCGGAGCTGTTTACCGTGAGCTGCGAACAGAAAATGATGATCACCACGAACCGTCACGTGCTCTCTTCGTCGACTTCTTCATCGTCGTCGTCGTCTCCAACATCTGCTTCGCCCCCGGAACACGTGCGCCGATTTCTCCGGCGCGGGGTGCAGTAACTCTGATGGGCGAGACAACGAGTGGAGAAAGAACGAGAGAGAGAAAGAGAGAGAGAAAGGGAAATAATCATAGAGAAAGAGAGAAATTATAGGGGATAAATTTCTTCGCGAGGCGAGATTCAAACACGCGTATCCACGATCCGAAGGCGTGCGTCATAACCTACCCAGGCACAGTATGACGTCTACTTCATTCTTAGTTTCGCCATTAGGCCTCCTCCACGTCCACTTGCGGTTCGCCAGTTTTCGGCAGAAGATATTCGGCAGGTTGAAACACAATCTCCCCAATGCTATTCACCGCGTGCTTACAGGAGGTTCTCAGGGCCCTAGACTGGGAAGCGTTTGTGATACGAGTTATTGGAAAATACCTTAGTAAACTGCGATTCGCTGATGACGTCGCATTGATGAGTAACTCACGGGGCGAATTGCAACCCATCATTACTGAATTGGACACGGAAAACGTAATGGTACGTCTCAAAATTAATATGCAGGAACCAAAAATAATCTGCAGCAGTCTCGGAAGAGAACAGCGCTTTGCGATAGGTAGCGAGGCACTGGAATTTGCCAAGGAATACATCTACTTAGGACAGGTAGTAACCGCGGATCCGAACCATGAGATTGATATAACTAGAATAATAAGGATGAGATGGAGCACATTCGTCAAGCGCTCTCAAATCATGAATGGTAGTTTACCACTATCACTGAAGGGGGAGGTATGTAACCGCGGCATCTTATCGGTACTTGCCTACGGACTATAGAAACCTTACAACGAGGGTTCAACCTAATTAAGGGCGATGCAGCGAGCAATGGAAAGGAAACTGATTGGTGTAACCTGTAGAAATTCACAATATTAATGGGAACTAACTGACAGCAATGCCAAGGCAAGTATAGGGGGTGTTATTTGTAGTAATTAGAATATAAATATGAAGAAAGTAAAGTGGACGAAAAGATAACTTGCCGCCTTCTGTCCCTAAATAGGCAGAAAAAAAGAGTGTTCCACACTCGCCGCTATGGCTGCGTCCTAACAGTCCTAATAGTCCTAAGTTTAAATCCACATATATACCCTATAAAGTGGACGGGGAGATGACCGCCGCCGTAGCTCAGTGGTAGAGCATCGGACGCGTTATTCGAAGGTCGCAGGTTCGGTCCCTGCCGGCGGCAAGTTATCTTTTCGTCCATTTTACTTTCTTCACATTTATATTTTAATTACTACAAATAACACCCCCTATACTTTCCTTGGCATTGCTGTCTCTCAGTTCCCATTAATATTGTGTCTAACAAAGAAAAACGAGCCCTTAAAAGTAATCTTCTTTCCTTTATTCTGTAGAAATTCAGGCATCCGCACCGTGGTGCGGATGCCTAAAATGGTGCGTCGAGCAACTGCAGTTGCTCGACGCCAATAATCCTTGGAGAATTTTTGCGTCCTCCTCCTCCCGACCGGACAAATGGCAGCTGGTCATAAATTGCCGTCACATCGCCGCGACCCCGCCCCTCGTATGTTTAACACGGTGTCCTATTGGCCTAATTTTTGCCGGATTCGTGCCTTGCTCGCGCTCAACCGAGAAGCCGGGGCGCGAGACGGGGTTGGAGGAGACCAATTCGGGATATATATGCGATTTGGCCTCTCCGGCCGGCGGTGACTTTTTGTTCTTCGCCGCCGGCCGTGGTTAGGTCATCTCGTCGGGGCCTCGGCGGGCGCGCGCTCACTTCCGCGGTCCCGAAATCCCGAGGTAGCGCCTCGCGATGATGCACCGTCTATTTCTATCAACTGTGTCTGTTCTGTCGCTTCTGCTCTGGGGTGCGCGATCGCGGGAGCACTCGCCGAAGGGTTGGTCGGCCCTCCAAACTTGGTTCGTGGTTTGTTTTGTTTTTATAGGTGCGCCATTCGCAGTCACTAATCGATATGTTTTGTAACATGTATTAGCTGACTGGTGTGTTGTATAATTGTGTCACGATTGGTTCTTATGTAAAGCAGTTATCTCATTGTACTAAAGTTCCAGCAATAAACCACCAATTTGGAGAGTGTCGCCTAGGGCCTCCCTCGCTGCGTGCGTGAAGTGCGGAAGAGTGAGAAGTGCGGACGGTGCACGGCGCGAGATAAACGCAGGCGCGGCACCCACCATGGTGCTCGGAACCGCAGTGGTGTTCGGCGCGCACGGCTAAGAGTACCGAGGCCGTACGCGCCGGGGTCGGTTCAAATATAACGTATATATAAGACCAGTGCCGATTAACCGAAAACAAAGTAAGCAAACAACACCACAAACTTTAAGGTACGAGAATATAGCAGAGTGGGTCAAGGAACAAACGGGCGTTAATGACATCTTAGTCGAAATCAAGAAGAAGAAATGGGCATGGGCAGGGATGTAGGGCATATGCAAGATAATCGCTTGTCATTAAAGGAGTACTGAAACGAAATTTTGAAGGCGAGATAACTTGTGGGATATATTTGCGTGGACACACACGCATCATCTACGAAATATCAACGGTTAATATAGCCTAGAACATATTTAAAATCAATTTTGAAGTGAGTGTCGCGCCAATGCACGCGAAGCGCGCCTTGGGTTTCGTGTGAACAACCAACCGCCACCTGCGCCGCGAGTTGTTGTTGGCTGCCACGATCCTTGCGAGCGCCCACTCTTAGCATACCATTTCAACGTGGAGAAGTGGGGAGACTTTCACGGGAGTACAAAGGCTGACGGGCTTGCCTCGGCAGTGCATCTTTAGGGGGTTGCGCATACTTGCAGTACCCAGGGAGCCTTCGCTGAAAGGAGTTGTCCGCGCGGTGCTCATCTGAACGCGCTTTTGTGTGCTCACCCAGTTATGCTTACACAGAAATCATTCTGGCTGGCGCCTCACTCGGCGCTCGTTGAAACGGAAAGAGCAACCGGGAGCTATAAAACTGTCTAAAGAAAATCGACCATCGCGCGCTCGAGCCCACTAGATTTCATGCCGTGATAAGTGGGTCGTTAGCTACTTATAGCAACATAGAAAACAAGATGTAAAATTTTTATGTCAGCACTTCTTTAAGAGTAACAGACTAGATTCCAAGAGAAAGCGCGATGGGTAGACAGTACGTTAGGTGGGGAGGTGAGATTAAGAAGTGTGCGGGTGGCCGCGGCGAGCACGGTACCGGCTTGATTGGCGGTATAACGTGGCAGAGGACCTTGCCCTGCAGTGGGCGCAGTCAGGCTGCTGCTGATGATGATATCCAGGCGCGCTAGCAGTGCATAGCATAGCCTTGTGCAGTATAGCATAGCAGGGCGAGGATGACAGATGTGAGGTGGAGGGTTAAGAAATAGCCTAGAAAGGAAGAGATAAATAGAACGAAAGGCAAAAAGAGAAAGAAGGGGAGAGAGGAAGCGAGAGAGAGAGATAAAGGGACGAATGAAAGATAGGAAGACTGAGAAAGAGAGAGACAGAGAAAGAAATAAACAAAGACAAAAAATACATACACAGAAACCAGAGAGGAAAAGAAAGAAAAAAAATTTGCAAAACGTAGCAAAGTGGCAACATACCTAGGTGCCCATAAGTTCCGCTCTCTCTTCAACATTGCGCCTCTACTGCAAGCTACGCTAATTTTTTTCGTCTTTGTCGTAGGGATGTGTGAATACTGGATAATTTCTAACAACGAATCGAATAGCGTTCCATTCGATTCGGTACTGGAATCGAACGGTGCATATCCCACATATGGAATATTTTTCGTATAATAGAGCAGCAAGTCGGAAGAGCGTATACGGTCATTTTTCTTGTTTTAATTAGTGAATCGCCAAGACGCACGCAGTTCAAGCTTTTGCGGGAAGCATCACCGGATGAAGGCATTTTTGCTCCAGTGTCGCCGAAGCGAATGTGTCCTCAATTGATGTCATTATCGTGAGATTCATGATGTTCATTCACGACACACCATTTATATTTTAGGTCATAGCGTTATTTAAAAGCTGGTGACAGAGTACCACCCTGAATACTGAGGTAACGGTTGTATTCATACCACAGTTAAAAATACTTCGAAGGCTCTAGTCGCTACTGCATACGAGCTTACCTCATAGGTAACATAACTGTGGTATCTTTTGTCGGCTAACTGTTACTGTGTTAACGTTTGTGAATATGTGTTCGAAATAAAAAGTTGTACAATTCCTGGCCTGTCTAGAGAACGTTTGCCTTACTAATAGAAAGCTATTCGAATAGTACAAGATTCGTATTCGGTACGATCACTATTCGATTCATATGGGATTCGGTTCTACATTTAACTACTCGCGCAGCCCTACTTTTTTGAACACAGCCAAGCGACTTGTATACACGCATCCATTGCAACAAAACCGCTGAATCACAGTGGAGCAGGACGTACGTTGCGGCTCGCGCTCACTGCTCTACATCGTCGTCTTGTTTTTGCTGTACGTATCGCCGCTTTGTACCGATTCCCGCGATGAAGGCATGCGTCATCGCGCGAATTTTCAACGCCAAAGGCCCATACGCCACGCGGTGTGAAAAACGGTGAGCTACAAGCGATGTCTCGAATTCCTGGGTGTGGTGTAACGTGCAGCAAGGGTGTTCCGATAAACAGAGTTCAATTGTGGGCACAGCATTTCACAGGGGATGGCTAACACAAGCCAGTCTTAGCTGAAACTCGGCGGATCGCCAACCACATCAGCGGTTCCTTTCGCGCTTTCACATACGGGGGACAATGACACCTCCGTATAAAAAACAAAACAAAACAAAACTTGATGGTGATCAAAGACCTCTCATCACATTGACTTTAGTGGAAAGGCTGGATATGTAGCCGTATCCAGGGATTTTAGTCAAGCGCTGAGACGCAGATCGGATGCGCTCAATTACTCTTCAATGGCCGATCTTAGCAGCGAAGGTATACACTCACCGGCAGGCGGTTGTGCCGCGTCACTTGCGCGTTCTCCTGTCGCGTCGCCTCGAGGAGTTACCGCTTGTTGGACTCGCAAACTGCTGCTACTGCTGCTGTGATCGCTGTCAGCATCGCCTCCGTCCGCTACGCTCTGAAAACGCGGCGCCGGCAGCGGGCGGCCAGCCATCGCGCGTGTTGCCGTAACCACAACACGCGCGCGTTGCTGCGGCAACCCCCGATGCCGGTCGTCTGTCGCGGGCTCCGAGATTAAAATATGAAACTGCGGAAAAATCTTGGATGACGAAGTTGCCTGTTCGCTAAGGTCTTTCCGACAACATGCATACCTGACCTGCTTCAACACTAAACATTTGGCAGGGACTCTAAGATCATGGTCGGTCGATCAAAACGCAATAATTTATCAGCAGGAGTTTCACTAGCTGATGGAATAATGCCCATTTCCCAATTTGCACTTGCGTTTCCACGCACTGACTGCTAACGGACACAAACTTTCCATCGTCATGGAATTGAAAAACAATACTTGTAGAGACTATATTCGGCGTGAGGGCATCTTAACATATCATAAAATGTTGACTAATATTTGTGTAAAGAGGTTCTTGACAATGTCGTTCTTGTTCGCCGTGAATATCTCCGTGTACATCAGAGGCGTAGCCAGAGGGTCTCAGCCTCCCCTCTCCCCGCAATCTTCTTGTGCTGTCTTACGCCACCGACCGAAACAATCACGTGCGCCAGAAATCGTCCTCGATTTTTTTCTAGAATTTCTTTTCACACTCGAATGCCACGTCGACGTGAACACTGCGGGCTCGTCATCGCCACGAAGCGATAGGCGGGGGGGGGGGGGGGGGGGGGGGGGAGGGGCACAACAGACATAGACAAAAGTGCGCTTATGTCGTCGTTTTTCTTTCTTGCCCCCCTTTTTTTTGCATCAAGACGTCATCGCCACACCCGTACACCCGGAGGCACATAACTAATCTAGCTTTATCTGACAGAGCACGAGGTTTTCATAGCGATTCGATGGCGAGCACGCTCTTCGCGGCGCTGTGTACAGCTGCGCGGCAGTCAAAAGTGCCCCTCAATCAGAGGTCCCCCGTCTGCGCGGGGAGGGGGGAGATGGGAGGATGCCGAGCTAGGTAGGTAGGTAAACAACTTTATTGATTCATGAAAGAATCATGTGAGGGGGTGTGTGTGGACTGTTCAATGAAGGGAGCACTTTTCTAGAACAAAATGCTGCTGGTAAAGGGGCTGATACGGTATGCCAACCAGGGAGGCGGCGTGTGGTAGCTCCCCGGGGGCGGAGAGAGGGGAGAGGAGGGGGCACCGATTTCCGCCGCAGTCACGAGAGTCGTAAAGGGGGGCTTGTTGGCGGATCATTAAGTAACTGGTTGCAGATCGAACTTGACACAAGGACAAAAGAAGGCACACGCGCAGGGCTACTAGCAGCAACAAACAGTGAACACAGATCACGTCGTGGTAACATGAAACATGCGCGAGGGATTCAGACTTTTAAACAGCGTCATAGCAAGTGATCAGAGGCGTAGCCAAGGGGGGGGGGGGGTTGGGGGGCTCAAAGCCCCCCAAATTTTTCAATTTTGCTTGCGTACACACACACACACACACACACACACACACACACACACACACACACACACACACACACACACACACACACACACACACACACACACACACACACACACACACACACACACACACACACACACACACACACACACACACACACACACACACACACACACACACACACACACAAACGCACGCACGCACGAACATACATAAAGCATGGATGAACCCCTCCCCCCCCCAAAAAAAAATTCTGGTTACGCCCCTGCAAGTGATAACTGCACCTTAACAGAGCGTTAGCGTCTCCGCAGGAAACCTAACTCAAGTCGACAATGATATAAAGAAAACATAAAGAGCGTTGTTATTAGCAGCGCTGCGTCTGCATCTTCTTCGTGCCTTCTTTTGTCCAAATACGTCGAGTTCGCATTTCAACTGCATACTTCCCTCTGGGTCATTCCACGGCAAACGTCCCAGCCATTTTGGCGACCATCTCAAATGTTTTTGAGAAAAGAAATAGTGCTGATTTCTTGCATTTAAAACAGCGAATTGCTAGAATATTTCGGAGATAAAAAATATTTTGGTCACGTGGGAGCCTTCCGAATTTCGCAGAATGTCGCCTGAGTGGGTTTTGTCAGAAAAAAGTATTTTCAGAGTATCGTTGCTTGCTTAAATACCAAATTACACACTAAGCAAAGGCGTTTGTATAAGGTATTCGAAACTCAATAATATTACTGCAATTTTTCTGCCATAAACGTCTCCAGAAAATTTGCCAAACTGTCCTTTGTTTGCATTTTTTCCCTTGTAATATTGCGCTATGTATGAAATATCTGAGTAATGAATACTTTCTGTACAAAGGCATATTGTGCACTAAAAATATTTTCAGAACACTGGTGCTTTTAAATTTAACGAAAAAAATCGCAAATTTAAGAAAATCATAATCTTGGTCCACATTGAGGCACAATTTACACTACGTGATGCTTCAGTTAGAAATCGGCGTTATACCTCAATCGAAAGCAAATAAATAGTTATTCTTATATCGCAACTTTTATTTATTTATTTACGCAATACTCACCGCGCCATCAGAGGCATTACAGTGAGGGGGTGAACGCATTATAAGCACTTTTATACATCACATATACACATTAGAAAACAAAAAGTAGGCACAATAATAAATTACATACACAGCTTGAAAGGCAAAACGGAAACTAATAAAAACACAAAAACACTGCTTTCCTTGGCATTATTGTCTGTTAGTTCTCATTAATATTGTGTTTAAGAAAGGAAGACAAACCCTCAAAAGCCATCTTCTTTCCTTCATTCATAGCAAGGGACTCGTTCTGGCAGACTTGATGCCTTCAGGTAGTATGTGAGGTATTATTGGTCAGCTGTCAGCTTGTAAAAAAATTACGTGCTATGTGACGCCAAAAGGCAGAAAAAAGAGTGTTCCACACTCGCCGCCATGGCTGCGATTGGCGCTGACTAACACTCCAAGGTTTAAATGCACATATATACCCCATAAAGTGGACGGGAGGATGACCGCCGCCGTAGCTCAGTGGTAGAGCATCGGACGCGTTATTCGAAGGTCGCAGGTTCGGTCCCTGCCGGCGGCAAGTTATCTTTTCGTCCACTTTACTTTCTTCACATTGACATGCTAATTACTACAGATAACACCCCCTACACTTTCCTTGGCGTTATTGTCTGTTAGTTCTCATTAATATTGTGTCTAACAAAGAAAACGAGCCCTTAAGAGTAATCTTATTTCCTTCATTTCCTGAGAGGTGGTTTTTGTGTATAAACCACTTTCTTCTGCAGGGCCGCTGCTCCTGCAAAGCCGGAAACTCAGAGCGCTGCAAACATATGATTGCAATGCTGCTACACGTGAACAGGCAAGAGCAGTTTTCTCCGTTTATTCAATTGCATAAAACGCAAACAAGCGTACAGATAGCAAAACAGAACCATGTAAACTTCCTCCAACGTATTCTACAGCAAGCTGGCCCTGCCCCACTCTCAAGCGTAGCATACACACCATTCGAAGCCGTGCAATCCAAAACTCTGAAACAATCAAATATTAAAGGTGGTTGTACTTTTCCCTTTGCTACTTATGTCATATGGCCTCTAATGCTGCAGCAGCCAATCGTGCACTAATGCTTGTGATGCCCATCGTATAAATCGATGTGGCTTCTTCTGTCTCATGAAAAGTTGTTCGTTGACACTGAATGTTAATTGCACAAGCTTCACTGTCAAAAATATTTCTGTATGAAGTGCTCACTTTTTGCGGCATTTTTGCAATTAGCCTCTCCTCGACAAGGCACCTGGAGACAGGTTGCACGTGAATGTTTTGTAATAAATAGCTAAAATTACAAACGAGTGAATGAAGTCATTTTATGTTTCACTATGGTTTCTTTATGCTGTTTGGTTTATGCTAGAATCACTACTAAAGACGTGTTGATACTGTGCAAAACTGAAGTTATCAAGACCAGTAACACTGATGTGCGCAATTATATGTTCAAGATAACTGTGGAACAGCATGGGGATGTCTCGGAAAGTGAGCCATAAGCAACATCGCAGGTTACATACTGTAAACCTTTACATGTTACTTTGCAGAACATGCTCTAGAAGGTGCACTTGATCCCAAGTATTCTGTTAAGCAGCACTGCAAAGGAGCAGAAGATATCACAAGTGATCTTTGTGGTTTGTTTTATTTTATTGATAGGACTGGCATCTAGAACTTGGACCTGCTGACGTCAACTTATGTGACACAAGCCTGGGGCAAGTTAAAGACTAGTCCACTATATGAGGCTTGTAAACTTAAAGAACTGTGCCATGTACAGTCGCAACCGCGGCCAATTCAGGACCCGAAACGACAAGAGGAAGTACGGCAGCGGCTGATTGCCGCAGCGCAACAGAGTGCATTGGCGCTACATCAGCGGGGCAGGATGCATCAGAATGAAAGCAATTCATTTCACGAGCGTGTGACCCTTGAGGAGCGAGCTTTGATCAAGCACACCATGAAGAATGAAATGAAAAAATACAGCGACATAATGTTCCACGATGTGGCATTTCGAGATGCAGCAGCGATGGGAATATATAAGTTTTCACAGAATAACCTTGCAAAAGAGGAGCTGCACTTCTACAAGGCACACATTCAGCACACTGAAGAGGAGGCTTTTCTAATGTGCACCGATACAAGGCATCAAGACAACACAAAATGGCGATGAGAACGAAAAGTGAGGATAACAATGCAAATCGCAAAGGCAGCAAACAACCCACGCTCTCTGACAAAGCTCGACGGTATGCATGAAAATGGGAATTGTGGTGGTAGTCTTCATGGTAGAAGCGACGGTCACGGACACGTATATCGTGGTGTTGCCGAGAGACTGATGTGTTCATTGTATACTGATACACTGCAGTCACTGTACTTTATTGTTGCCTTGCACAGGTGCACAATGTTGGAAATTGCAATGCTGTGCACATGTCGCTGAATGCTACATTTGCAGCCCTCAGTGTTAAAAGGGCGTTGACATACGAAGCCTTGAAAACAACACTGGTGGCACAGCTCACTTAACATAGAGCACGTTGTAAACAGCCAGACGATACTTGCTGTTTGTCGGAAGTTCTGAACGGTCATGATAAATGGTGATTGTGTGCTCTCGTCGGTTACTGTTCATTTAGTACAAGGGAGAAAAGTCTCAGCTTCATGCAAGGGTGGAGCACTGAATGTGACAGCATCAAATTGGAATGTTATTCGAAGTAAGACAACCAGCCAGTTCCCGTAGTATCCCGCCTGGCGTAACTCAGCCAAATGATGCCGTAAGGAAACGAGGGCGCTGCAATGAGCGAAGTGACCTTTGTGCTGCCTGTCACTTGAATGCAAAAACAGCAGGACATAGCACGTGTAAAGGTGTGGGCCATCTGTTGATCCCTGTCAAGATATTGCTTGCACGGCAGTGACTGCCTGGTCAAAGTACAGACTTGATGCTGTAACTACGCAACTACCCTCCGGCAAATTTCATGCGGCGAAAGACGGCCCGCGTGTTTCCTCTCCGCTTGAGCCGTGATCGTCGGCTGTCCTTGCACGATTTCATTCGCGCATAGAGCAGGGTGTATCCAGATAAGATCGAACACGAGGTCCCGGTCACCATTCCCGATTTTGATGAAATTTACTGTAGGTCTAAGCATTATACCCAGAACAATGGTTTTGCAGTTAGTATTGCGAAAAAAAAAATTTTGTTCACCTGGAAAAAAATATACAAATTTTGGCCGCAAAAAACACTTTTTCGTCAATTCGGCGATTTCTGAATTTTGAGCGCACCTATGGAAAAAACGGTGCACTTCAAGGTCACAATACTTATTCTGCTCAAAGAACAAGTGAAATACAATCTTATGAGTCTCTTATTTCCCTTGCTTGTGGAAGCACTTTTGAAGAAAAAAAATCACATACGTGGCAAATTGCACAAAATACCCGTACTTCAGGAATTTATTGCTGCAAGCAAGTTAAAGTGAGGATAATAAAAATCCGTACATATTAACTTTGATACTTTCGCTCTCTTTTCAAATAATTTGCGTGGTTTTATCGCGCTCCGTTTCACTCGATAATTGGGCTGAAACGTAAGTTGTTTACCAAAAACGCCGAACTTTGAACGTAGGTTTCTCAAAAAGGTCATTTTTAATTTTTTTTAAACCCCTCTGCTTGAAGTCAAGGACGTCATCTACCATTCTGCATAAAAAAACGTCGCATTATTTTGGTTGCTAACAAGTGATAGTGCGTGAAATGTGACCAAGCCAGCCTAGCGGCCACTTTGTTCGTTATGTGCTAAAACTCGGATATAAGTGGTTAAAGATACTTGTACGGGACATAATAACAAATCAGCAGCTCCACAGCAACAAATGCGCTGCCAGGTGTCATGGTTCAGCAAACTTTGTCTTGCGATCAGCCGCTTGACAAACCCGCAGCAGCGGCCGCTCGATGCTGCGGGCGCTCACATTACATGAGTGCCGCTTCGACTGCGGATGAGCTCCGCTTGCGCGTT
The DNA here is from genome assembly GCF_013339695.2 of Rhipicephalus sanguineus. NCBI lineage: Eukaryota > Metazoa > Arthropoda > Arachnida > Ixodida > Ixodidae > Rhipicephalus > Rhipicephalus sanguineus. The sequence goes on along the minus strand of NC_051178.1, from coordinate 18,472,647 downwards.
AAATTACGCTCAGAGGACGAACGAGGCAAGGAATGCATCACTGTGAAAGTTAAAGGCTGTTAAGTGCCAACAAATGTCATAATATGCAACGAAAACTCCGCGGGCAATTTCCAAGTGAGCGCCTTCAATACAGCACGCATGTGTTTTTGTTTCCCTGCTGTTATGCCCGCAGCCGCAAAATATCGTTAAACGCTCGACTTGCGTTGAATATTCTCTCTGCGGACGCACAACAATACAGTATTGTAAAAGCGGTTCTTTAACGAAGCAAAGGACTTGGACACACTTCTTTTCACAGCCGGCTGACACAAGCGTTCTGGCACGAGATGGAGAACAACTGCAGTTTGAGTTGTTCAACCATCGGAATCACGTATGACAGCTTTCGATGTCAATGGCTTTCTTTTGTGTCATATGCGCTCATGGAATGAACCTAATTATCTTTAGGCCATCATAGGAGAGAAATCCACACATGAGCACCACCACCACCTCAGGCGCTCACTGCGAAATTGCTGGCAGAGTTTTCGTTGCATATTATGACATTTGTTGGCCCCTAACAGCATTTAACTTTCACAGTGATGCATTACTTCTCTCGTTTGTCCTCTGAGCGTAGTTTGGCGCGCAAGCGGAGCTCATCCGCAGTCGAAGCGGTACTCATGTAATGTGATGTGAGTGTCCGCAGCATCGAGCGGCCGCTGCTGCGGGTTTGTCAAGCGGCTGATCCCAAGACAAAGCTTCTTGAACCATGGCACCTGGCTGCGCATTTGTTGCTGTGGAGCTGCTGATTTGTGATTACGTCCCGTACAAGCATCTTTAACAACTTATATCCGAGTTTCAGCACATAACGAACGAAGTGGCCGCTAGGCTGGCTTGGTCACATTTCACGCACTATCACTTGCTAGCAACCAAAATAATGCAACGTTTTTTTGTGCAGAATGGTAGATCACGTCCTTGACTTCAAGCAGCGGGATTTTTTTTAAATTAAAAATGACGTGTTTCAGAAAACTATTTTCAAAATTCGGCGTTTTTGGTAAACCACTTGCGTTTCATCCCAATTATCGATTCAAAGGAAGCGCGATAAAATCACGAAAATTACTTGAAAAAAGAGCGAAAGTATCAAAGTTAATATGTACCGATTTTTATTATCCTCACTTTAACTTGCTGGCAGCAATAAATTCCTGAAATACAGGTATTTTGTGCAATTTGCCAAGTTTGTGACTTTTTTCTTCAAAAGTGCTTCGACAAGCAAGAAAGATAATAGACTCATAAGATTGTATTTAACTTGTTGTTTGAGGGGAATAAGTGTTGCGACCATGAAGTGCACGGTTTTTTCTTTAGGTGCGTTCGAAATTCAGAAATCGCGAAATTGGCGGAAAACTGTGTTTTGCGGCCAAAATTTGTATATTTTTTTCAGGTGAACAGAATCTTTTTCACAAAACTAACTTTGAAACCATTGTGGTGGCTGTACTGTCTAGACCTACAATAAATTTCATTAAAATCGGGAATGGTGACCGAGACCTCGTGTTCGATCTTATCTGGAGACACCCAGCATATGACACATGGGGTGGTGCTTTCGCAACTTCGACTTTATACTGAACCTCATGGCAACAGAGAGAATGTGCCTGGCCTTTCCATATAATTGCCAGCGCAATAAAATTCTTGGAACTATTACGAACATTCCTTTACAATTAGGTTGGAAAAATTACCTGTGAAGGATAACTTGGACAGCCAATCGGATTGATCACGTGTGGGATATCGCTCAACCGCACAACGTGTCATGGGAAGGTTGCCTTAAACTCTTGTCATTGCCACTGTGATTTGCATTGATGTCTGTATTTGAAACCTTGTAATATATTGCACACTTTTCGTAGACCATTCAGATCGGTCATTTAATGATGAAGATAATAACAGTGCGAAACAATAGATGAAGGACGAAGCGAGGGGACACAATTAAGGGCTGACCTCCAACTAAAGTTTATTTCAGGCAACCTACTATCAAGTAGTGACATACAAGTGAATCTGCGTTACTGAACAAAAATTACAGCATATCCACGGGTGAATGATGAAGAGCTTGGGCGAATCTCCTGAAGCAGTAATGGTCTCTCTCCTTTTTCTTCTTCTTTTTGTTTTTTATTTTTTATTTTTATTTTTAATTATTTATTCTTAATTTCCTTATTTTTTCAATTTTTTATTTTTATTTTATTATTTTATTTCTTTTCTATCTCTATGGGACAGCGCCATCTATTATATCGTCACCCAGCTGAAGTTTGCATGGATGGATGGATGGATGCTATGAGCGTCCCCTTTATAACGGGGAGATGACATGTCTGCCACCATGCTCGAAGAAAAAAGAAAAAAAAAACTTCCTTGTTTCATGCTGGCCTGATACCTTATCTACATTGATTAAATCTATGTTATTATACCAAAAAAATGATAAATTCACGTCTATCTCTCTGCCTCTTAAGGCAGAATGACCTTATTTTTTTCCCCATTATTTATTTTTGTTCTTTATCTCTACCTTTCTGCCACCAATACTCTAACCGTCTCTTACTTATTTCTATCGCGGGCGTGTTCAGCTTTCCATTGTTGTCCCTAAAACCCAAGGCTTCATGTAGACTCGTGCCCACACGTATACCTGGGTGAATATCGCCACATTCAATCAGTACATGTTCCATCGTTTCCTTAGTTCCCCCGCAGCATGTACATTGTTCCTCTTCGCTACCGAATCTCGCTTTGTAACAGCGCTCCATGGAGCAGCGCCATCTATTGAATGATACGGGAGACGCGACGGCGGGGGAACGCCGGACGGAGCGACAAGCGACCAGGTGATGCTATAAGGAGCTTTGCTCCTAAAAAAAAATCACGACTGCGATGCCAAAAGTGAGCCATTATCCCGGAGGTAACGCCAGCAGCCCTTACAATGTGCATTCAAATGCCCGGTGTTGCTAGTCTGCACACTGAACACTCATTGTCTCCATGCACTATGAATGTGCAGGTATATTTAGAGCAAAAATCAGCTGACGAGAGAAAGCAGCCGAGATGGCTCGACTTGGTGGTGCCTGTGTAAGCATGCCTTTCCTTAGCCTTTTCTCTAAGGAACTTGATTGTCTTTTATCTCACTGATATCTATGAGATAATGGCTCATTTTGGCAATGCGGCTGTTACTTTTTTTTTCAGTAGTAGCGCAGATGTGCTTGTGCGTTTACTGATATGTGTATATTCCGCAATAAATTTTAGTTGGATGTCTGCGCCTCTTTCTGTTCCCTCACTTCATTTTAGTCTATTTTTTTGCGCTGCTAATGACTTGTGCAATAGAACACCAACTCGCCCAGACCTTCATATTTCTGATTATCTGAAAAACTTTCACTTCTGGCTGGTTGCGTTTGTATAAAACATTGACAAAACGGTTTCAAGGCCCCTTTCATACATATAATTTATATGGGGAAATCTGCCCTCTGCTGCGTATTCCACATGTGCTGCTATACTGCTCGCCTTTTCTTGCAGAATGTTCAATGAAAATATTCCAACTTTTTCAGATGGGAGTTGCCTGGCCAATAGCACTCCGTGCCCGAAGAACCAAACTAATTTGAAGCGGTCTATGGCAATGCGAGTTTCATTTGGACAGTTTCTTCATGTTGGCTTAAACTGTTTAAAAGTAAATGCTCACAGCCTATAAGTGCATGCATAATGACTGATGGAAATCGGCTCCTTTTGGCTTAACGGGGGGGGGGGGGGGGCGGAGGCTAGACAGGGAGGTGAGCCTTACCTGCGTGCCTAATTTTATGCAAATTACAGATAATGTTTAAGGTAATCCATAACATTATCAATAGCAATAATATAACAATATTTTTTAGATTAACTTTTTGAAGAGCTATCATATTGAAATTTTAGGTTACTATGGCTAAAGAAAAATATTGTTTCAGAATGCCCACATATTAACGTAAGAACGCGCGAACCTTGCCATCATGAAGCCGTATTCGTTTTCTATTCATGCTTATGAAGAAACGGATTCTAGATTTTGAGTTCTATGTTATCATTACGGATTTATATTTGCTGAACCACAATACCTATAAATTTGAGTACACAGTTTCTTTATGATGAAATGTAACCCCGCTTTAATGCCTTATTTAGCCTACAGCCGGTTATGCAAAATGAACAGTTTTTAAAATTATCATATTTGTCGGTGTATAGGGCTCACCATTTTTCATAGATGTTTGCTGGGGCTTCTTATATGTGGAAAAAGTTGCACGCACTCGTGTGACCAGTGTATCCATATTCTATTCTCGAGACTAGAAACTGTGCATGGCGGTATTCGTAAAAATAAATTTGGATTGATCGTGGCCTCAGGTGTCGGCTATTTGCTAAAGTGTGGTGGCCGTAGAGGTTAAAGCTGCAATAAACTTCACAAGGGAGAACGTTTGGGCGTGTTGGTTATTCATCGTTCATCAGCAACCATAGCGCAATAAAGAACACGGTACAAGGAAGTGACCAGGACAAGCGCTCACTATATATATGCTCACTGTTATATGCTCTGCTTCTGCAATAAAAACCTTTCTTGATAGTGAGCGCTTGTCCTGGTCACTTCCTTGTCCCGTGTTCTTTATTGCGCTATGGTTGCTGCAATAAAGGCGGCCATCATCACGCATACTATTTTGCTGCTCCACTTGCTTGTTCTTAAGTCATCAAACCCACAGAACTGAAAGAGTAAATAGAAGAGGGCACCACAATGTTACATTGAACAGTGTAGCACCCGCGATCTACCAGTTAAAAAAAAAAAACGAAAGCACACGTTCAGTACCATTACTTGAGAAGTCTCGGCAGCCCAGCAGCAGTCGCAGCAGTAGTCAGAGCTTCTGGTCGCCACTTATATTTGTGTGCGTGTGTTTAAGAGCGACATGATCTTTGTGTGTTTCAAATAAGTACACAATGGCGTAGAGAGGCCAAAGATGTGCTCCAAGGCGCCTACATTGTTATGTAACAGCTACTCAGAGACCGACAACGGCAACCCAGCGATGCTGCCAACCGAAGCTGCATAACTTTTTATAGTGCGCTGGAGGATGTGGCTTTCGGTGGCTTGGAGTGAAGTGAAACAAAAATGGTTTCTTATGCCTTAGGGAAGGCTAAATTACAAGTTTTATGCTGCCGTTTGTGGACATTGAGTGCCGTGCGTGACATGTGCAGTCGCCGGCCGATATTTCGGACCTGGAAGGGACCGCAAAGTAGTCCCAAAAATCAAACTATCCAAAAACGTCAAGACATAAAAGCGAAGATTTTTTATTAGAGCAGCCTAAAAAAATTATAACAATGCCCTGCTTCATGCTACGCTTGCAGACGAGTACACTTGGTTGTATTTGGGCTAGACTGCCGCCGACTGTTGCGGGTGGCGCAGGAGGTGGCCTCGTGGCACCATGCATACAAAATTTGAGCCCGGACACAAAAAAATCCGGCCGATCCCAAATACAGTGGTAATAGATGTTATGCGAAGCATGCGGCGGGAAGGTGACTGTGGTGTAATTTTTTACATTGAGCTAAACATTACACAATGACGCTAAACATATGTGCAAATGGTATACGCACACACATATGTTGAATAGTCGCACATGTGTTATATAACCAGTTGTTTACATTTGCGTAACGATGCCAACAGCAACACGGGTATTAAAACACTAGAAGCGGTAATCAGATATGCAGTGCTTATACTTGTCCGTTATGATAGAGAACGCACGCGCGTTTCACGAACCAGTGTGCCTATGTGGAAGGGGTTCTTGAGAGTTCTCCGATAGATGGCGGCGAGCGGAATCTCGTTGTTATTGCAATTATTGTGTGCAATGTAGACCTTGCTGATTCCGCTGCTTGTCTGTGTGTGTTCTATTCTGTGTCTGGCGGCCGGCGAAGTGGGATGCGGCCTACGTTGAAGTTGCGCATCGCCGTTTTCTTGTATGTACACACGCCTTCGCACCTGCACTGAAGCCGCTTGCTGTGGACGACACGGTGAGCTCATTGTTCGAGGTTTCAGAAAGTGCTAACACGCCAGTTTCTATGAGCAGAGCATCTTTTTCGAGGTCGTGCATGTGCGCGTACACAGATTGTACGTTGAGAGCAGCGAGCCTGAGGTGATTGCTGTAGTTGTGGCATCGATTGAAGGTGGTAGCCCGGTGCAAGAAAATGTCTAGAAGCGTGTTTGCTAGCCGGGTCATGTCGTCGACAGACTGTCTGTTGACAGAGTCTGCGGCATGTCGGAACTTTAAGTCACCTTTTTCGTTGGTGAGATATAGGCCGTCGAGGCTGGTAGCCCTGAACTTAAGTGGTTGGCACTTATCGTATACGTAGACTACCTGGGCATATGTGGCCTTTTGTGACTTATATAGAGTTATGGCGTTTGCTTGCGCAAAGGAAAACTGTGTCCTCTTACACGACATATTTTTCTGGTGTATATCGTAGTTCGCGTTACCACGGGCACCCGTTTCAATTCTACTGAGAGATGTGCAGTAGTGATGTGCTTCGTCCTGGCTGGGACGAGAATGGCTACCGTGGACGTATGAAATTCAAGCCGCAGTCGCACGAGGTTATCGTGTTCGTCACGCCCGATGTACCACAAGGTGTCCATGCTTCCATTAACGAGGTCGTCGCTTACGCCGATGTCGGCCGTGATCATGCACGGCTTGCCAATGCTCAGGCAAATTGAGGCCGGCAGGCCACCCATGTCGCTTGCGTTGATTTTGGCAATCTTGGTCAGGGCATCCCTGTGTACCTGCTCGTACTTATAGCCAGTTATGTTATCGCGTGTGGGATGACATAACACGTTCTCCGCAGCGTCGAGGCAACGTCTGTTAGAGCGGTCTACGTCCGCGTTACGGTAGTGAAGCCGAATGCCGTCAGGGCACTTAGCGGCGACTTCTTCGCTTGTCACAAAGCGGCTCTCAATCAAACTGACGTCATACTCGGTGAGCATGAAGCCATCGCCTAGCCTCATAAGAAAAGAAGATAACACTGCGTCATTCTGACGGACCACGTGGTCGAGTGGATGGCAGTCGAGCGTCTTCTAGGGGAGTTCTGCCTTTAGCTCCCTCACTTGCCTGGCGTTTCAATGTGTGTGTTCGCGGTTATTGTGTTGATTGAGACTCCGAATCACCTGTGGCACATAACCGCAGAACGTCGACTGTGCTATGCGGGTATGCGCCGCACGTGACTGATGGAAAGAGTTTCATGACGTACGCGACAGGCGTTTTGCATTATTCATGTCATGACCAGTGAATCGTGTTCGTCATAAACTGATCCACTGCTGTGCTAATTTTGGTACAAGTTATGGAGACGACCAGGAGAGCGCCCAGACGCAGGCGGCTAGATAGATAGATAGATAGATAGATAGATAGATAGATAGATAGATACATAGATAGATAGATAGATAGATAGATAGATAGATAGATAGCACCGTATCCACAGAGCTACCACAACGGCAGAGAACATGTGACACGCACAATGCCTCAAAAGCACGCTTGACATACCACCACATGTAGAAGAACAAATGAAAAAAAAACACAAAAAGATACCCCGCCTAGAAATGAGACGATAAGACTGATCAAAAAAAAAAGAAAAAATAGCGTCCTCTACAGCGTTTTGTCAGCCAAAGAAGAGCGGGCATTGCCTCCGAAACGGGAAAATTGTGCGCGTTCCGAACCTTGGAGGCTACACAACTGGCCACTGGAAGCCAAACATGACAAAGCCAATGGATAGTCGAACACGGCGGCTTTCAAGATCGAGCGACGTGGCTCGAAACTAGCGCTGTATACCGAAAAGTCTAACTTTTGGGCATACATTGGTCCGAAAAAGTGGCTGTGAAAATGTATTAGTTTTATGGTAACTTTGACGGGGTACTTATAAAGTCCGAAATAGCCATCAAGTCCTAATTATTGGAGCCAGAAAAATACGTCGGTGACTGTATTTTGTCACGTTAAGTGGATGAAATAACCGCTTGCATCTATGTTCACTGAAATTTCCCAGCAACGCATGTAATTGCTTTAGTAATATATAAAAAAAATGAATCGTTCTGCCAAAAGCTCCTTTTTCACTGAGTCTGCTCTTCAGCTCTTTGTATTTCTACTCTTCACATAGATGTAAGATAGTGCCTCACACTCACTGTGATTGGTATTTAAGTTGTATATTTTTTACATGTTTTTTTCTGTTATTGTACTTTGGCTGGCCAGTTTCATGTAGTGATATGCAAGTCTCAAATTCCATTGATCAGCAAGTTAGCGCATGCTGTAACTTCACAAATGGTCTTGCAAGAAGAGCGGCCATATTTGCTCATGTATAATATGCATCTTTTTTGTGATAAGATCAAAATAAATGTAATATTTCAGACAGGTTGAATTATGTTTGTAGTTTTTAAATGACCATAAACCTACTTTAGCAGAGTGTGACGTTGGGCGAGTTGGTGCATAGCTTAATAAAATATTTGCGGCGCAACCGTGACAAGCAAGGAAAAAAAGAGAAGACAGGATAGGGCGCCAGACTTTCAACTAGTTTATTTTCCTCACATCACCCAAATATACATGCTTCCATATATGCGCACAAAGATGGGGCGCAGCACAAGCGACTATCACATAGCACAAACAAAAAAAGCACACAGGAAAAACTATCGCACAGCGCTATCTAAAAATAGGCATTCCTTCTTGTACAAAGGGATTGACGGGACACTGACGCATTTATTCCCCTTCCTCTGTATGTGATATGCCTGAAGTAATTCACGTGCTAACGTTTCCCTGCTTCGTCCTATCACACGAGTTTCTCCGAAGGCACTGAGATCGGTCTAGTTGGTACTGATCCATATTTTCAGTAAACGCGAAGGCCACGTAACACAATAGCGCTTGTCCTGTGTGCTTAGATTGTGTTACGTGTCCTTGGCGCTTACAGAAAATATGAGTTTCTCCGGACAGTGGTGCGCAGCCGCACAAAGCACAATGAAACGGCAGGTGTGAACCCACAGCATTCTTAATTGATAACATATGCTCTCTTAGGCGATCATTAACACAGCGGCCTGTTTGGCCTACGTAAGACTTGCCACAGCTCAACGGAATTTCGTAAACAACGCCCACCATGCAACGCAGAACTGGTCGGGCGTGCTTTTTTTCGCATGAAGGCTTGGCTTTTTGCGAAGAAACGCGGGCACAAAGCTTCGACGGTTTGTTGGGTGCCGAGAAGACCACTGGGACGTCATTCCTGTTTGCAACTTTTTTTTCAAATTGTGGGCAATCTTGTGCATGTAAGGCAGAACCAGAGGTTTATTTTTCTGCACAGCCTCGGGCTGCCTGCTGCATACTTTAAGCTTCTGGAGCAGAGATTCGGACACACTGGTTAGACCGCCGAAGGGAAACCGGCTGCAACCAGCCTTGAAATCTGCTCTTGAAAACTGTCGTCCATGGTGTGTTCGCACGACTTCAACAACGCAGACCGGAGACACATTGTCGCAATGGCTCTTTTCACGGTTTTCGAGTGCGCAGATTCGTAAGGCAGGTGGTCTTTACGTGCACGGGGGCTGTACATCCAGCACGAATGTGTAGAGTGTAATGACAGGTTGATGTCTAAAAACTGCAAATGATTGTCTTAAGGTAGCTCATGCGTAAACGTCAAGCCTTTACCATGGTGTATAAAAACTGATAAAATATTTTTTACATCGTCACAAGTGGTCAAAGAGTTAGGGGTGTTCAGAAATACAAGAAAATCGTCAACGTATCTAGAAACTTTGGGAAAAAGATCCGAGTCGAGCTTCCTAGCAAGTGCCTGGTCAATAGATGAGAGAAAGATGTTGCATAGGACAGGTGCTACACACGAACTAATCGAAATGCCTTTGCGCTGTACATAGAAATAAATGCTAAATGTTAAAAGAAATAAATGTGCTACCCAAGTAAAATTCGAACAGGGACAAGAAATGGTCAATTGCTAAACCACAAGAATTCAAATGTCAGTGCTACCATTGCCATCAATACATTCTCTAACGCAGGGAAGTAGTTCATCGCGAGGCACTGAATAAAATAAATCCTCGACATCAATACTGAAGGCATACTCACAACCACTACTACTGCTAAAAAAAAAACAGTGACCGCGGCTTAATTTTTTGTGGCAAACGGGTCATCAGGGTGAAGCTTATTTAGGTGCTTAAGCAAGAAGCGACTAACCTGAAGTTGCCAAGTGACACCTTTCAGTAACAATAGACCTGAACGGCCTTTCAGGCTTGTGTGTCCTAACCGAGAAAAAAACCTCAAGGTTTTTTCTACCACCTTTGCACTACCTTTGCAAACTACCTTTGCACTCGCCAATAGTTTTTGCTAGCTGGCCCAAAGTTAGTTCCTTGCACAAAGATACAGCACGGCTTTTTACCTTGGGAGGCTTCGCTGTTGAACCCCGTTCCGTCCCGGATATTTTTTCTTATTTCTTTTTTTCCTTATTTCGCGCGATAGCGGTTACGGACACCGGCGGCGGCGAACAACTACGGCACCAAAAACGGCCGTTGTTGTGATCTCATGACAGTTTCGCTGTAAAATATAATGAGCAGTGAAACACCCTGAAAACATGTTCACAAAATATTTCGATTAGAGCCCACTGTGGTGCCCCAATGACTCATGGCAGTGCACTGCTGAGATTGCAGCTGCAGGTGTCGAGCCTGGCTTTATGGCTACATCCCTGAGAGATATGTCTTAAATGCTCAATTTCAGTTTATTTTCATGGACGCAATATATTACAATAATATATATAGACTTCAAGTACTTAGATACAAGCCCTTCTATGAGGCTGTCAGAATTAACCACGCTCCTAATATTGTCCCTCATCTGCATGTTTCCTTGGGATTTCTAGCCCTGTAATGTTTTAAGTTTGCTATTGAGCATGCCAGTGAGAGCTAGGTTGTCACTGTTGTGCTTATTAGCCTTTTTTATGTTTCATGCTTACAGGTGCACCTCGGACATGGGATGTCAATCCCGGAAACAACATTTTGATTTATAATGAAATCTGGCCACGAGATGAAAGTAGCCAGGGACATGGCCAGGGACATGGGATTTTTTCGGGTGGTACCCCAAATGAGGGAAAGGTGCCCTATGGGCCAACCCATTAGGCGGGCACTCGATAGCGTACCAAAGCAGCAGGCCACACCAGCAAAAGTTAACACATTAATGAGTAAGTCAAGGGTGACATTGATATGTCCCGTGAATATCTTTTATAACATCACCTGCTGTGCCATAACATGCTTGCATTTTTCCGACACCGTAGAGAAAGTGATCGTCGAAAACACAAGCACCTGGGATCGCGCAAGCACCTGTGACCTCCCACAGAGGACATGATTTTTCTTGCAAAACGGCTTCCTACTAAAGCCAAGTACCTTGTCGTTGTTCCAACTACCAAGTACTTTATCCTTGTGCCTTCGTCACTGCAACCAGAAGTTCTGCAGGCCTTACACGACGACCCGACGTTTGGACGCATTCGTTTTCGTGCACGCTCGTGACGACACAATAGAAGTACTACAGGCCGTGCCTTACCACCGACGTCACTCGCTACGTGAGGACATGCCAAGATTGTCAGTGACGGAAGGCACCACCTACAAGGTCAGCAGGGTGTCTTCAGCCGATCGAACCACTTCGCCGACTGTTGCAGCAGGTCTGGATGGACTTCCTAGCGCGATTTACGATAAGTGGATCATCGTATCTATAGCCTACCTCACCAGCTACGCCGAAACGAAGGCCCCGCCCCAAAGGTAGTGCCACCGAGGTAGCCAAGATCTTCGTAGACAACATTGTGCTACGACAAGGTGCGCCATAATTTCTCATCTCTGACAAAGGGGCCGCTTTTACGGCTGACCAAACCCGAGCCATCCTGCGGTACAGCGTGGCGCCAGTCATTACAAGACAACCGCCTAACACCCGCCGACGAATGACCTGACAGAACGCTTGAAATCATCGGCGATATGTTGGCCATGTACATCAATGTTGAACACAAGAACCGGAACGTCATCCTTCCGTTTGTAACTTTCGCCTACAACACGGCGGTACAAGAAACACAGATGACACCGTCCAAGATGGTTTATGCAAGGAACCCAGAAACGAAGCTCGACGCCATGCAGCCAGCTGCTACCAACGAAGACAATCTCCACGTGTTCCTGCAACCCGCCGAAGAAGACCCACACCTCGCCCACCTGAGTATCGAGAAACCGCAGAGGATTTACAGCCGTCAGTACAACCTTCAAAGACACCGCATGGAATACCAGCCCAACGCGAATGTTTGGACCTGGACGCCGGTAAGGCCGAACCCCATGTCGCGTTTTTGCGGGCGTTCGTCTGGCGTTTCGCTCCCCGGCGTCACTGGGCGTCGGCGCTACCGGGGACAATGGCCGAAACGTCCATCTCGGGACTAGAGTGGTTGCTTGGGCAATTTCGTACGACATACTTCGCATAAAAGCAGCGCGAAAAGACAGAGGAATAGTGAAAGAAGGACACAGACGGCAGCGCTGTCTCAGGACATCCCAGACATGGGCAGCGTCGGCGTGGACGAAGGAAGTCTGAGGAACGAACAACCAATCAGCGAGTGGCTGGCAGCGGCTTACGCCTACGTAACGGCGTTGTCGCTGCTGCCGAAGTGGGCGCCGTCCGTCTCGGATCTATTAGGTCATCTCAGGGCACTGTGTGACTCGCAAGTTCTCAAGTGATGATTTTACTTACCTTAGCATTGTTCCTAGAAGCTTAGGGAGCGAAGCGTTTGTGACCATTTTGAACGGTTCGCGAGAACCATGCTCAGGTTCATCGGTATGCTTGGCAGGACTGGCTGTATTCGCCGTATACGTGGCCTCAAAGATGCGAGAATCTTTTCAGACTGTTATGTTAGGATTTCGCGTAGGACACGAGTAATCCAGCTTATGCTAGTGCTAACGCGAGCACCAGGAATAACGCTGGAAGGTTCAATAAGGCGTGTGTAAAAGCCGACGAATTTCACAGATGAGCAGAATATCGACGAGCGATGTCCGTCCTCGCCGTTATCATTGTATAGCTAGTGGGCCCAACGTCGCGCAATAAAAGAGTTTCATCTTTACCGGCTTGAGTTTTGCGTCCTCCGCCGTCACAGCCACCTGAAACTATGTATGCGGTATATATCCTCCTATACTGACAGACTTAAAATGTAAACTTGTAAATCGTGAATTCCTTGTTATGACTGGTCCCTAATTATCACATCAGGATGCGAATATGGATGAGCTTTGCCGAGATATTGGTATTCAGTGTGTATTATTCTGAGTCATTCTCATTTATCATAATTAACTGCTAAATGAAGCTTAAGGACATCTAAACTACTAATTAGCCAATCAATATTCTCGCTCCATTCATGAATTTCCACTCCATTTTCAATTGACGCTATACAACGAGCTCCTCCAAATAACTGTGCTGTTACTTGCCCCCTTTTTTAAATTAGCTAGACAACTCTTAATTACGAACTACGATCGCCAGCCCATGAATACCTTTTATTTTACACCCTTCGCCATTAGTTTGCAACTAATATGAGCAATAAATTACCCCGGATTGGTAAGTATCGCTCTCTATCAATAATACTAATTACTGATATCGTGCTGTATCATGTTATCTTCTTAAATTATACGTGTCCTTCTATACTGTGGTGCGTATAAGCGGTGTGTATACGAGTGGAGCAAAAATATTATTGCCACTGATATACCGCACAGATCGGGGCACGAATGTGCAAAAAATCTTGCTGGATAATTCTTACCCATTGTGATTACTGCCGAATTATTCTAACTTCTGTGTTATTTAAGTTAACTAAGGATAAGCGCCCAATCGCAAATTACAAATTATAGAACGTTGTTGTTGTTCCTCCTCATATGGCTCTGGACACACTGGGGGATTGGCCAAGAATTGATTATATGAATTTTAACACGGAAGTGTATTATGCCGGGGTCCACCACTCGCTGGGCTATGCCCTCGCATTTCGGGACCACTTAAAAAACCGACGTGCGGAAAAAAGCACGTTCGGCCCTACGTCACATGCGCCGTAGGCGTCGTGTACGAAATCCCACTCACTTGTGGCAAGGCTTATATCGGACAAACTGGTCGTTGCGTCAACGATCGAGCACGAGAACACGAGCGATCTGTTAAAAATAATTTGACTTTTCATCTGCCTATGCATTGTAGGACCTGTGCCTGTGAGCCAGTGCTGTCTAGCATTCGAATTCTGGGCAGAAGTGGGAATGCGCTGGCGAGAGAACTAATGGAGGCTTATCACATTAAAAAGAAAGACCGTGAATGTATCAGTGACACTTCTGTTGTTCTGCGCTGTAAGGAAAGACTGTTCTTAGATACTTGGTTATGATGCGAATATGTTTTGGTATCCCGATCCTGATTAGCATTGTCGACTGTCATGTGCATTGCGCCTGCGCACGCCACTCGGCTGTGTATATAGAATTTTTTATTGTTCAACAACGCACAGGAAAGATCTCCCATCGGCACCACCTTGGAGGTCAAGATCTGGTACTAGCGTTACGACTGGTTACGCACTACTACGACTACGAGGGAAGAACGGGTGCCGCCTTAAGGAGCTTCGCCCCTAAAATCGCAGACGGGCTACCGGGGCGGCACGACGCGCTTTGCGTTTCCCTCTAGTCCGGCCGTGGTGTTCAATTACATTTTAACATGCCGCGGGATGGCGACCAAGTTCTGCGTCCAATATGGGACGCTCTTCTGGCTATCACACCTCGTTCTCTGATTGCGCTTTCACCGTTAACTACTACAGCTACCACAAGGGTTTGTTTAATCATTTAACAAGAACATTAGTCGTCGGGATGGAGATGTACCACCAATCATCAAAGTGGGTGCATGCACGTTAAACGGTGCCATTAGCTGCCAGACATCAATGCACATTGTGCAAACTCTCTTATATCAATGTACAGTAAACATTCGGTTACTTCTGTAAGGGCACGCTTTACTTTCGTGTTATTTCGATTCCTATGACGGAGGGATAAACCATGTTTTTTCTCTGCATTCATAATCGCTCTCCCCACTTTCACGTGTAATACACAACCCGACCGGATTTTTGCAGACTGCATAGTCGCTCAAACGTACCAAAGAAACCATTCGTAAGTAGTAATTCTTGGTAACGTCATAGGCTATGTTGGGGAGTATGTGGCATGGACGCTAACTTTCGGAAACCATAGACGTCGTTCAATAATATAAGTGCTTTGTTGGAAAAATTATACACATGACTCATATGCCGCTGCGCGGTGCCATCAGAAGAGCGCTGCTCTCTCTGTGAAAATCTGTTCACGAACGCCTGTGGGGAGTATGAACTTGCGCAGGAGGCTGCACTTGTGCATCCTCGCGTCGGCCACGAGCTCGTTCTCCATTTGTCCAATCTCTACGTTGTGGGTGCGGATGGTAGAGAATTTGGGCCAAGCAGCATTGCTGAGGTGGGGCAGTTGCCTGCGAATAATGGCGTTATTACAATAAATATGGACATGCCTAAGCAATTGAGTTGTCGTTGCACTGAGCCCCCATCATGCGCGAAATGTGACAGGCATGTAACAACACTGATGTCGCAGCGCTAGAAAACTACTGCTTGTCCATTACGACACGAGGCGGCACATGGCACACCTCGCGAACGCACAATAATAAGAGCATGGTGAATATTTGTCCTAAACAGCTGCCCGCCAGGATGACTGGTGACGGCGATATTCCTTGAATCAGCGCATATCACCACAGTCGTTTGCAAGCTAAAATATTCGCTGGGACAATATTTTGCGATAAGCAAGGCTCACACGGTATCTTTCCTGAGTGATACGAGCTTTCTCGAAAGGTGTAACAGCGCCGTAAGTCATGATGACGAAACAACATTACTCATGATAAGAAGAAACCGAAGCTGCAGTTAGGTCTAGAGCACTGCACGGGCTCGGGCCTACCCGAAAATCCCAGCCGGGTCGGGTAAAGAATTTTTCACGGCGGGCCCGGGCCGGACTCGGGTCTGAAGCTCCGCGTTTAGGGCCGGGCCCGGGTTCGAGCTGGCGGGCTCGTTTCGGGCCGGGCTTGGACTCTGCTCAGTTCTTAAAGGAGCACTAAAGTGATACCATGAATCGGTTGACTGATAAAGTGCACTCTGAGAAATCGAATGTAATTATTTTCACCATCATAAGGGGAAAATCAAGGGCAAAGTTCCATTTTTGAATCACGAGAGGTTGACGCGCTGCTCTAGCAGGCGGCTTCTCGTTCGTGTGCTCGACTGCTGCCCTTTGTGTGATAGTCGTAGCGCCGCTGGCAAGCGTACTCGATCGGTCTTGCGGAGTTCCCCTTACGGCCTGCAAGCCCGTGACTGTCGTACTGTGCTGCATATTGGGTTGTTTGTTGATATCCTGCCTGTGACACCCGTGTTGATTGACATCCTGCCTCGAGTGCCTTTTCTGCCGCGTGCCTGAGAGCCGACGAACCCGGCCGTAGCGTCTTTGTTCGCTGCGGCCGTGGAGAACGTCGC
Organism: Rhipicephalus sanguineus; assembly: GCF_013339695.2. Taxonomy (NCBI): domain Eukaryota; kingdom Metazoa; phylum Arthropoda; class Arachnida; order Ixodida; family Ixodidae; genus Rhipicephalus; species Rhipicephalus sanguineus. Next base: position 18,456,150 of record NC_051178.1, on the reverse strand, counting down.
GTCCCTTCCCGGTCGCTTCGTAGCGCAAGTTTCGTGCAAACCTATCTTTACATAACTGGCGCCCAACTTGGTTTCGGCATGGCATCAGAGCAGTCCCCCTCGAGGCGCTCGTTCCTGCACGATCCCGTGGCGAGGGACTTGATCTCGTTCGATGCGGACGACGCCGGCAGCATGAGGTAAGCTCGCCTTAGCGGCCCTCGGCTTTCGGCCACCGGGAGAGATCCAGTCTTTGGGGCCTCCTTTGGTGATAACCGCTCGAATGTGGACTACAGTCCTAGCCTAGCCAGTTTCGGGTTTTCTCAGCTGTTCGAGACACAAACGGAGTACGTGCTTTCGGGCCCCTCCAATGCGTCGTCTCCGCTCGCCGGCCTTCCTTTGTTAGCAGCGCAACTGAGTGACCAAACCGCTGCACCGGAGCGTCCCTCCCTAGGACACATGGTGCTGGCATTCACACGCTCGCTGGTCCACCGTTGTCACGAGCGTAAAGGGTTGACAATGTCGTCCGCGAGCCAGCTCGCATAGGCGACACCGTCGCCGCGTTTTCCGACGATCAGTTTCCTCATGCGCTCTTGGGCGACGCTTTCGGCAAATGTGAGCCACCGTGCTCCGTTGTTGATTCGTGTGCCCGTCGCGTGAGGTATCATGCATCCGTCGGTTGCACCGGTGAGGAAACCCTACTCTTCTCTATGCCGTTTATTGACCCCTTTGGGTCTGGCGTGCATGGCGGAGAACAGGCGCGCGACCCTCCAACGGGGGCACCTGCCTCGGAGCCGCTGCACTCAACTGCGGCACAGCTCCAGGCAAAACATTGCCTTCCATCTCGCGAGCAGCACCGCTGTTTCGTGCGGCGCTTCGCGGTTAGTCGTACGCTGGGAGAATCGCGCGCGCCGACAGCGCTTTGTGCATCTCCCTCGTCTTTCGCTGCCCGTGATTGTCGGTCGCGTCTCTCTCGCGCGCACGGGTATCGTGAATGACTTCCCAAACGATGGCTACAGGGACTTATTCTTACACCGTGCTACAGGGTCGTCCCTTCCGGCGCCCTACAACCATTTGAAACCCTCGTAGTGGCTACCGGTGCCTTTCAGTACGGGACGCCACTCGAAATTTTGCTCGCCGGAAGCTTGAATACTATGTCACCGTAGTGCCATTGGTGGAGGAAACGGACCTCATGGCGCTTGTGTGGCGCTCGTGTGGCGCGAGCCCTCGGACCGCCTCGCGCGGTGGGCGTTGACTTTGCAGCGATACAACTTTGTTGTGCGCTACCGGAAAGGGAGTTTAAACGCCGTGGCTCACGCCTTGTCGCGTGCCCCCGTTTCGGCATGTTGCACTTGTGTCCGCCACTCCCGAGAGCAATCACAACAAGTAGACACCGGAGCCCCTAGCTCCAATGGGTCGAAAGGCGCGAACCCCGACGGTGAAGTGACTTTCGAGTCGATCGCCTCGGGTGAGCACGTCACTTCAGCCGGTATTTTCTTAAGCAGAGAAGAGCTACCAAAGGCACAGCACTGTGATCCGTTTTGGGCTCCAAGAGCCGTGCTCCCAAGGAGCGGGCGCTTATTGACAGGCTGGTATTGCTGTCGGCGCCGTGTGCCGTTTACGCAGGCTGGTATTGCTGCGGGAACGTTGGATTTGCATCTGTTTGTCGCCGGCGGAGTTCTCCTGCGCTCCTCATCCCACTAGAGGAAGCTCCCCAAGAGTCTTTTAAGGTGGGGGTACCCCGCAGTCTAAGGAAAGCCACCCTCGGCTATTTTCACGACTCGCGGTTGGCCGGACATGCGAGTGGTCGTAAGACTTTCCAAAAGTTATGCCGCTCTGCTACCTGGTCAGGCATTAAACGTGACGCTCTTCACTCCACGTGTGCCAATGTGTGAAGTCTCGTGCGGGCAAGCCCCCGGGCTCATGCAGCCGCCCTAAAACCCTTTCGTTGCCCACAGCAGCGACTTGGGAGAGGCGGAGACGGTCACACAGCCGCAGGAAAACCGTGAGAAGGCTGGCCCCTAGTCACGCCATCGGTAGAACCTGCGGAACTGCACTTGAGCAACCTTTGTCCCGCTAACAGGTAGCTGGACTTTATTCCATACCATGATTGTGAAAGGAGAATAACCGCTAAGGTGCTGCGGCACACGTCTGGAAGTGGTAGAAGGCCCTCTTGGCCGAAAATACCCTCTGACGTGTTGTCCAAGCCATAACCTGGCAAGCGGCCCCTTTTGTTGGGCAGCACTGTCAGGCAGGCACCCCTTTTTGGCAAGCTGGCTATGCCGGGAGCAATTCTGTCCACTCCTGCATCGCCCGGTCGTCCCCCTGCGCCTGGATCAACCGTGCCGCCAGCCTGTTGCTGAACCTGTGGCCTGCTGTTCACTGGTCCTTCCTGCGAGGGCCTGGTTCCTGCCTTCGGCCCTGCAGCCACCTCCACCCTGCCTTACCCACCTGGCAGCTTCGGCAGCCGCCCTCGGCGGCTGGTGCGCCCACTCAAGCTGTGGGCCCAGGCCCGAGCATGGTCGCTCCGGCTTCCGTTTCTGGCTGCTGGCTGTCTCGGCCTGCCGTTCCGGTGAGGCCCCCGTCCCAGCGACTTTTGGCGGTTGGCTGCTGCACGCAACTGGCAGCCACGCCTCGTACGTTCCCGGCTGCCAACCTCTCCAGTCCGGCGAACTTCAAGCGGGCTGGCTGCCCGCACTTGTGCAGTCTTCCCCGTTGCTCCTGGGCTGCGGACCTTCTCCCGGCAGTGGGCTCTCCCCTGTGGTGGAACTTCTGGTGGAACTTTTGGTGGAACTTTTGTGTGGCCATGGCCGACCTATGGACTTGTACCTTTGGGAAGACGACCCCCCCTGTCGGACTTTGCCCTGTTGGCCAGCCCCCTTGCGGCTGTGCTGACCTTGCCACTTGGCCTCGGACAGCCTTTTTCACAGGCTGGCCTTGTTCTTTAGGTGGGGGGAATGTGGGAATCGAGCGCGCCCTCCCCTTTGGAGCCTCGTTCCCCAGATTGCGCGTGTGTTGGCCCCACGCGGCTTGAGCACCGGGAACCGCCATTAATCGGTAGTATGGCGGCCACGGCGGCAGCGCCAGGCCTCTGTCTGGTGCGAGCCATGTGTCGGCTTCCCGGCGCGCGGGCACGCGTCCGGACGTGTCTGAACAAGCCACGATGCTAGCTTACGTCACTGCGCAGCGCCTGTCCTCATTGGCCGCAGTGACAATCCCCTCTCCCGTGAGCTCGCTTCTTTCTGGCGCTGGCTCGCCGCGGGAGATGCTCTCAGGCCAGCACGAGAGGTTGACGCGCTGATCTAGCAGGCGGCTTCTCGTTCGTGTGCTCGACTGCAGCCATTTATGTGATAGCCGTAGCGCCGCTGGCAAGCGTACTCGATTGGTCTTGCTGAGTTCCCCTTACGGCGTGCAAGCCCGTGACTGTCGTACCGTGCTGCATCTTGGGTTAATAAACCCGTGTTGTTTGTTGAATCCTGCCTCGAGTGCCTTTTCTGCGTCGTGCCGGAGAGTCGACGAACCCGGCCGTAGCGTCTTTGTTCGCTGCGGCAGTGGAGAACGTCGCGTCCCTTGCCGGTCGTCTCGTAGGGTAAGCGTCTCGCAAACGTATCTCCACAATATTCACGTTTAAAGGCAAAGTATATTAGCTTGAGGAAATATCTGGCTTGAGATAAATCACGAATTCCATGCTGGGGGATGTCCCTTTACCTCGAATCATATGCATTCAATGAGTAAGCGTCGAGAAGCTTATTCGCACCTTAATTACCAAAGTGGAATGAACCGCGAAAATAGATCGCAATCACTTCGTCCACCTTTTGCCAGTCCTACCAGTGTAGTCTTACCAGCGTAGGCCACCTTATACCGGTGCAACATCGTTAGGAAGGCATACACCTTTATAATATGAAAAAAGAGCCCTGTGCAAGCCGTGCATAGCAAACACTGCTGGAAAGTGCAAGGAAAAGCCCTCAGAGGCATTTATAGATTATATTGAAGAGTAGCACAACGTTCGGGAAGAGAGAAATGAAGGGATCATCTGGGCAGCTATTTTCATTCTGCAGAGTTCCACAAAGACATCCTAAATTTGCTCCAGCGTTGGGAGGTAAAAACTACGACTGCCGACACCTTCACATTTCTCAAGGCAGATGTGCGCCCCTGCGGCTAGCGCAAGCACTGCATGAAAGTTTAGCGTGGCGGGACATGTGATGCAACGGCACATGGTGTGCTATATATAGTGGAATTGTAACGAAGACGAAGTACTCCGGCGCAGAAGCAGCCGCATCGAGGGTGCCGCACAGTCCGCTAGCGCGAGGCTCTGCTGTGCCCTCGATGCTGCTGCTTCTGTCACCGCTTTTGTCACGCCAGACGGCTTGTATGAATTCACCTTCATGCCTTTCGGACATTGCAACGCGCCTGCTACGTTCGAAAGAATGACGGACAACGTCTGCGTGGCTTAAAATAGAAGATCTGCCTATGCTACCTGGATGACATCTTGGTCTTCGCCCCTGACTTCGCAACACACTTGCGCCGCCTTCAGCACGTCCTTAGTTGCTTGACCAACGCGGGTTTGCAAATAAACCTTAAAAAATGTCGATTAGCCATGCGTCAATTGACCATTCTAGGCCATGTTGTGTCCAAGGACGGCATCCTCCCGGATCCCGAGAAATTGCGCGCTGTCACTGCATTTCCTAAACCTACTAGCATCAAGGAACTTGGCAGTTTCATTGGCCTATGTTCTTATTTCCGGCGATTTGTTCAAAACTTTGCGTCAATTATATCGCCTCTCACACAACTCCTTGGCGACATTAAAGATATTTCATCGTGGTCTCCTGCCTGCGAGAAGGCTTTCACCACCTTGCGACGGCTTCTCACGACGCCACCCATTCTGCGCCATTTTGACCCTCAAGCTCCAACTGAGGTCCATACCGACGCCAGCGGTGTAGGCCTGGATGCTGTGCTTGCACAGCGTCATCATGGCCACACAATTTATCGTGGCATACGCAAGTCGCACGCTCACCAAGGCAGAGAGTAACTTCAGCGTCGCAGAAAAGGAGTGTTTGGCCATTGTGTGGGCGCTGGGCAAGTTTCGCCCATATTTATATGGCCGTTCTTTTGACGTCGTGACTGACCACCACGCGCTGTGCTGGCTTTCGACGTTAAAAGACCCATCCGGCCGCCATGCTGGCTAGGCGTTGAAAATTAAAGATTACGAGGTACGCGTGGTTTATCGCTCAGGACGGAAGCACGCTGACGCTGACGCGCTTTCCCGTTCCCCTCTCTCTCTGGAAGCCACTGCTGATTCCACGTGTGAGAGCACATTATCATCTCTCGATTTTGACAGCATTGCTGTGGAACAATGCAATGACCCTTGCACTGCGTCTCTGCTAGACCTCCTCTCCGACCCTTCTCAAGTCCCAGCGTCGCGAATGCTCCGGCGCCAAGTCCCGCACTTTGCGATTCGTGACAAGCTCCTCTATCGACGCAACTATGCACCAGAGGGACGCACGTGGTTGCTCGTCGTACCGCGAGCCTTGAGGTCAGAGATGTGTTCCTCTTTCCACGCTGACCCACAGTGTGGCCACGCAGGAGATTTCAAAACGTACGAAAGACTTAGACACCGTTACTACTGGCGTGGCATGTATACTTTCGTCCACAACTTCGTCCGCTCTTGCCGTGAATGTCAGCGCCGAAAATCTCCACCGCACATCTCCGCCGGTGAACTACTACCTTTGCCATGCCCTTCCCGACCCTTCGATGAGTTGGTATAGATCTCTATGGGCCGCTTCCATCGACTCCTACCGGCAACAGGTGGATAATAGTTGCAGTCGACCACTTAACACGCTATACCTAGACTGCTGCTCTTCAAACTGCCACAGCACAAGAGGTCGCCTCTTTCATACTGCACAGTTTTGCGCTGCGTCATGGAGGTCCTCAAGAACTTCTCAGCGACCGTGGCCGCGTCTTCTTATCAGAGGTCGTTGAAAAATTGCTCGCTGAATGTGCTATTGTAAACCGCACATTCACTGCTTACCATCCGCAGACCAATTGCACTACAGAGTGCTTTAATCGCACTCTTGGTGACATGCTCGCTATGTACGTCACACCTGATCACTCGAATTGGGACCTAGTTCTTCCGTTCGTAACCTACGCCTACAATACCTCGACGCAAGCTACAACTGGTTTCTCCCCTTTTTACCTCGTTTATGGCCGTCACCCTTCCCACACCATTGACACCATTCTGCCCTATCGACCGGACGCGTCCGAGTGCCCGTTGATCTTGGAATCCGCCAGACACGCAGAAGAATGTCGCCAGCTGGCCCGCCACTTTACTTCCGATGACCAGAACCACCAAAAACCATCCACGATGCCCAGAACTCGACTCCCGTTTTTCTCCCGGGTGCCCTTGTGTGGCTGTCAGTGCCGCATCGCACACCAGGGCTCTCTTCTAAATTTCTTCCGAAGTACGATGGGCCATACCGCGTTCTCGAACAGACTTTTCCAGTCAACTACTTTATTGAACCTCTCACGATTTTTGACGTATTAGCAAATTACTCTTTCACAATTCCAAAATCACCGCGCCTGCCGCAAGACGCATGGGAAGCGCAAAAACGCGCAAAAAGAAATTGCGGCTGGTGACGCCAACTTGAAATTCCCGCATCAAAGGCGGCATAGATTTTGACGGCGTCTGCTAGATCCTACACAGTTACTAATCGGTAAAAATGAAGTGCATTGTCTTCCGAGGTGGGGAGGGGGGCATGGACTTAACATACGAAGCTTCAGGAAATTTCTACAAGCCACAGTCGCCAAAATACTAAAAATACGCTTTGAAATCCATGTTGTCACGCGTGGAGATTTTGGCGTGAAATTTAAAACTGAAACATTGACCTTGATTTTCTCCTTTATTAATGAATCTCTGTTAGTGAAACTAACGACATTAGGTTTCTCATAGTACAATTTATCAATCTAAGCCGATCCATTGTTTCACTTTCGTGTCCACTTAAATTTCAATAGAGAGTGCAATAAAACAAAGTGAAGAGAGCGTTCTGTTCTCCGTCCCCTCTGTTTTTATTGCGCTCCTTATGAAAAGCGGACTCATGCTGCAAACGACTTTTCTTCCTACAATATCTGCTACTAAACGCTCTTGATGATCCCGACTGTATTCCTCGAAAATTGGGTACAGTGTACCACCGCCGAACAAACGTTCATCGTATCCAGTATGTCCGCGCAACTGTTACGACGGTGAGCCAGCTCCTTTTTACAAGAAAGTACCGTAGCTTAAAGTTTACTTGCCAGCGAAGCATGCGTAGCTATTTGCCCCTCAAAACACCCTTGCAGTCGATTCTTTCTTCGGGCAACACCACCTAGATTATTGGCTCGGGCCTCTCTCGGGCCAGATCTGGGGTCGGGCCAGGCCGGGCCGGGCCGGGTAGGCGAAATTTTTTCTCGGGCTGGGGCCGGGCCCAGGTCTCGCTTTGAGTCGCCGGGCCGGACTCGGGCGGGTAAATTTAAACGAATCCCGGGCCCGGGCCGGGCCCGTGCAGTGCTATAGTTAGGTCACCTGAGGCCGTGTCGGCATACGAGCTCTGTGCGCTCGTAACCTTTAAAAACAAATATGAACGCCCTCTGCTGGAAGTCGCACGCCCAATCCGCAGTAAGTGGCTCGATCGGCCACTGAGATTATTGACATTGTAGAAAGCCGCATAACTTTTTACCGCTTTGTCGCAGCTTCTATGAGTTACAGATTTCGGAGGCGGCGGCGTCGCAAGCGGAACACCCGGCGTACAGAAACGTGGCTCTCGAAGGTGCGCACTCAGTTGGACTAGTAGGTTCTGCATGACAACGACGTGGATGCGCTTTGTGGACGCGGACAGAAATCAGACGGGACACACACAGCGCCACCTTGAAGTTCGAAAAACGAAAAATTCGAAAAACGAGGCAAGCAACAGGTTAATTTCAGGGTTGTGCGAATATTTAAAATTAATGTCGAATTGAATTCAAATCGAATCATGCTGAATACTGGACAAAAATATGGAATATCAATACGAAAGATTTTATTAAACATTGGACGAAAGAAAAAAGAAATAAAATCTGCTCATGCCCTCGCGATCATATACTGCGGTGAATGAATGCTACCGAAAGACTACAGATTGTCATGCAGAAACACAGGCTGTTCTACATGACCTGGCTTCACGGCGTGATGCTACGGTGTGTCCCGCAGTTGCAAACATGCGCTCACTGGCACCTCAGTAGATGGGATGGGGCGGTATCGCAAAGCAATTTTGGCGATGGCTGGATAAAGTGGAGCTCTTTACACTATTTCAAAGGATTATCCTTTCTTGGGATCAGGGGCTCGTTGAAGTATTTTTGAATCTCTAGGCTATAGTCTGCGATCACTGGGCTGGTTTTTTTGTTTTTTTTTTTGAGGCTGGCAGTTGGACAGTCTCCCAGGCTTTTCCTCGGACCTCTTTGCTGGAGCCATGACGTGCGGAAGTGATAAAGTATCCTTTAAAATAAATATGCGGTCGCCTTTGAACCAGGATGTCGGTGAATGTTTTAACGAAAGGCCTAGTGCAATGGTGTTAGCGTTATTTTAACCCCCCCCCCTAACAAAGTTGTACCATTGGCCTTTGTCGCGTTTTAGATATTCGTCCCGTCGAATTATTCGGAACTTGGAATCAAATTATTCGATTAGGTACTATTCGATTCGAATTCGAAACTCGAGTATTCGCACACCCCTAGTTAACTTCCCTTCACTTTTTCGTCTACTAGCTTCAAGACTAGCTGAGAAGGGAAGGTGTTTGAGGTCCGAAGTCGGCGCCCTTCGACGTCTCGAGTGCACGGTGGCAGCGCGAAGGAAGATCCGTTGTCCGGTAAAAAGACGCTTTATTGCAACACCTAGGCGTCTGCCAAGGTCCAAGCCCGATACACCGCTCTCCTCTCACATCCAAAACATCACCTCTTGAACCGTCCGTTAAAGGTCCGCCAACAGGCCAATCGTACATGAGGGTCACCACAACCAATGGCACAAACGCTTTCATGACAGACACGGCATTGGTCAAAAGTATGTCGCAATCCACGAAACTCAAGGGGACCGGCTCATTGCGCGACACGTGTCACCACACTCTCCCCTACATTATATACTTCGAGTAGTACCGGCCTTCATGTCCGCCGGCCCCGGAGGCCACGCTCGCGCTCGCACTCATAACCAGCCGGCGAACCAAACATCTCTTTCAACAAGGCGCACCAACAGCGGCGAGAATGTTCTCCCAGCGACTGACGATATGTGTACGCGACAGTGAGATGCTCTGCCAGCCTCAGGAAATTCGGTCATTCCGTGCAGCTGGGGTCCGGTTCGGCTGAACGTTCGGAATGCTGTAATTGTGACCCGAGGGGAACCGTACACAAAAGCATCCCTCGGTGGCAGCCGGCTAAGCGGTCGTAACAGAAATTCCGTTTTATTACAACATTCCCAAAGGGCGCACGCGAATGCCAAGGACTAACGCTGAAACCAGGCGGCCGTGCGTCGCGTCACTACATCTGCGCGACTACGCTCCCCATTCTGTTCGAATCTCCTCCCTTTTGTTGCAAGCGAGGGGACGGCTTTGGCGGCGCTGCTCTTCTACGGCGAAACCTCCGAGTCGCCTTACTTTCCCTGCGTGGGGTCTCGCACGTCCACTCTTCGCGGAACTGACCCGCGTCCTTGGTTAGCAGTAAGTGATCAGAACGGCAGCGTGGGAATCGCCGCGTGGTTTACAGTATTCGCATAAACTGTGCCACACAACAACACACCGACTCCGTATACCTCATACCACGGAGAAATAAGTATTGCCTCATACTGACTCATCCCCCCTCGAGAGCGTTACTGGACACTAGATGTTCTTGTAACACGATGCAAAAGAAATCGCATAGAAGTAAATGAACGACTCTCAGCGCACGCACATGCGTGGACCAATTCTTCCTGCAAACTCCAAATAACAACTTTCGCGTCAAACTACCGAAAGAAACACATAACTCTTTCCCTGATGCAGTACACTCCCACTCAAAATGATAAAAAAAAGAAGCTAGCCTTCCACGCACTGCAAAAAAATAGCCAGGCCTGCGCGGAACACGCAGCACAGTCACAGCGAAAGCTGGAAGAGCGGCCTTTCTAGAGCGCTTTGTAGACTCTCTTGTGGCAACTAATACAAGTGCACATGCAAGGTACCCACTACGCCACAAATCATGGTAACTTTCGTAAAGTAGGAAAGCACCCACTTTGCCATTACTCGTCATTCTGCGGAGAAGCGGGGTACCAGCTACAGATCTGTAAGACATCAGCAGCTCGTTTGTGCTGTAGCTGATGATGAAGAATTATGGCTGAGCCTTTTGTAATAGGTTGGAGGAAATCAACGACCCGGTCATTCGTTGCGCAATCCGCGTTGTGTGGAGCCTGGTTGTTATTTCATTCTTCTATGACGCTATATTACGTATGGTAACACGACTGCCTACACGACACCTGTATAGGGCATTTTTGCAAAGCGGTTCCAAGCACCAGCGTGGCTCTGTGAGTGAAGAAAATGCAGATTCATTCAGGGGCGAAAAGTTTGTTTTTTAAATTACATTCCGGTACTTTATCAGCACGGACCTTCTTGGAAGAACGGGGTTTTTACATGCCGTGGGGTTCTCATTGTTTTATCTGCAGAAAACCGGAGACAATAGATCACGCAGTTTTGCACTGTTGGGAAGGGATCTACTTCTGGGATGTTTCACGGAGAACGCTGAAAAAAGAGTTTCCTCTGCATGCACTTGGCATCAGGTTTTTGCAGAGAGAAAACGAGGATGGGATGCCTTTTGACCTAATTATGCTTCTTGGCCTCCACTGCTTCTGGCGGGCGAGAATGGCCGGATTTCACTGCGACCCTGACAGGCGACCTGCACGTGTGGTTTTTCGCGAGAGCATTGTACAATACATAGATGTGCTCCAATAACAAGACTTTGTTCCTGACTGGCTGGCTAGGGTTGAACCTCTGGCATACCTTAAGAAATTTTACCGAAAGCCAGTCCCGTTTTTTTCTTGCTACCTTGACATTGTTGTAGTATTGTGAATTACTGTAAATGGTGTCTAATATTCATGTACATGCGACGCCAATAAACCGGTTACGAAGAAAAAAAGCCAGCGTGGCTCTGTGGTAGAATACTCGACTGCCGCGCAGCGGGCCCGGGTTCAAATCTCATCCGTTCCCAGAAGTTTTTTTCTCACTTCATTTTTTTCTTATTTCGCGCCAGGGCAGTTACGGACACCGGCGGCAGCGGACAACTACGGCGCCAAAATCGTCTCTTGTGATCTCATTGCAGCTTTCGCTATGATATATATAAGAGCCCCAAACACCATCACTGTCACCAGAGTCATGGGCGAGAGCACAGAGTGGCTGCTTACCAATGGCTAGGTAGGTGAAAGCAAGGAATAACACACACCACGGGTGGTATATGTCGCCCAGGTCGACGCCATCGGTTGATCTTGAAAAGCGAGGTCAAGGGCATGGAACTTTACCCGCTGTCAGAGGTGTGCATGCTTGGTTGATGATGATAGTCAATAGGAGTTGCCGACGTTCCCAGAAATTTTCTTCTCGTTTCATTTTTTCTTACTTCGCGCGATAGTGGTTACGGACACCGGCGGTGGCGGCGGCGGACAACTACGGCACTGCCATTGTGATCTGATAACAGCTTTCGCTGAAGAACGATTATGACACATTCCGCGCTGCAATAAACAGTATCAATGAACTCGTGAGATCTTGAACAATACACGTGCACTAGGGTACTGTTGCGTAGTACCTCTCACAGTCACCACATCGCAACCTTATTGTCACAACACGCAAGGCGTACTATGTGCAACCTCCAGTACCCCAGAGCACACTCAATTAGAGCGACGGATTTAGAGTCAGGTGTATCTTAGGCTTAATGGATGCACCAGGTTAAGGAAATGAACAGATTCCACAAAACGCTGTTTCATTTCATACACAACACTGGCCCTACTGCATACATCTAATACACCTATTCACATATAGTGTTCTGCCTCAAGGGCAAGTCTACATTGCAATAAAAAAAAGGAATGCATATTTCGGATCAGCAAGACATATTACACACAAAATATTCATCTGTCCCAGCTAAGCAAAAACGACACTCAACACTGGTCTCCGAAGACGCGAAACAAATTCCTACACGGCCATTCATCAAGGGCAACTACTTCAGTTGTTTTTAAAAAAGTAACACACCCATATGAGAAAGACACAACATCCTATTTGCCACGAAACAGTTACATGAACAGAGCCCAGATGGTCGAGACGCGAAAGAGCATCAGCAGCCTTGTTCAGCGCGCCTTCAGTATGAACAATTTCTATGTCATGATTTGGATTGCGAATGCCCACCGAGTTAGCCTAGCACTGGAAGGGGCCGCGTGAGTCACGAAAGTCAGCGGGCCAGGGTCAGTCGTTATTTTGACCTTTGTGCCAAATATCCATGTACCCAAGAAGCCAGCGCTCGCGCCATTGCAAGCGCCCCTCGTTCACTTGTGGACCACTTTTGTTGCAACGGGCTCAGCTTCTCACTTAGGTACGCGTCTGGTCGCTCAATTTCATCTATTCATTGGGAGAGGCAAGCTACAACTGCCGTTTCTGATAAATAACTGACTTTCCACTTAAAGTCTTTCCCGACGTCATCGTCCATTGGAGAACACGCAACAACGAAAGCTAAAACTTGTTACTTAAAGACCCTCTTGTCGCGGAGATCGCAGAAGAAAACATTTTCAAACCTAAAATAAACAACTGAAGCAAAATTCTCTTCAACAAATCCGGTAGCTACGTTTTCCAGAAAGCTTACTTGTGAGCCGCACAAACGGAGGTGGTGTCCCTAGAGCCTTTCTGGTTGAACGGGGAATACACAAGATTCGCTTCACCACCGAATCCTAATCACGGTCGCTTTGATGCAAATGACGTTTTAATGCGCTTTTTTCTTTTCTTTTCTGAGTACTGACCACCGCAAGCGCTATCGTGCGCTAACTCTAAGACTTCAGATAGGCGCGCCTGTGGTATAATAACTCGAGGCACTACGTCCCGCCTAATTGCTGCCTATGGTAAAGCAACTGGCCATTCGTTATCATGCCGTGCAAACCCTTATTCACCTGGCGCCAAGCATCGGCCAGTGACTCATCTCGTTTCTGCTTTCTGACTGGTCCTGCTCGCACTACAGGTAGACGTCCTTCACGACCCCTGAAGTTAAGTATGCCTTCCCTATAATCCGGCAGGTCTCATTCAAGCCACTATGGAAACGGAGGCATCTGGAGGCTTGTCTAATGTGCCAGCAAACGGTGATACTTAATTTGCTAGCTCATCCTTGATTGATTAAAGCATTGCTGTTCATTGATTAAAACATTCTGTTCTGGCACGGCAAATGTTTGCCTGAGGTAAATGATCGCACTTTTCCTCATACGTGTGCCTTGCTTCTTTCTTTCCGCTTTGCGAAAAATCTGGCATTTCTAGAACTGATAATTATTGGTGCCACATCCCAATACTTCGCCGCAATGTGGCCGTTCAACACTGCGCAAGTTGGATGCTTTAGGAGAACTTTTTGTTGGGCAAGTTGGTGAACGTTCATAATTGATTTTTAAGGCGCAAAGCAGGACATACACACGAAAGGACACGGGACGGAGCGCCACTAACAACTGAAGTTTATTCGCAGAAATTCACATATAAATATATGTCGTCCTCAGCGCGTGCGCAGAAAGTTGTATTTCCATCAATGGGGGCGGGATAAAGCATGTTCAATTAACTTTTTCTCTGATTTGTACAATACTATAGACGTGTCGCTGACGCGCATGTCACCTTTTTTATCGATAAAAAATGCTTCCATTAATTCTCTGGCAGTTTGGTCTGAGCTTTTAGCGATAACCCGCACGTCAGTAAATCGCGGTCCACAAGAGCTTAACGGGCACTGCCTAATGTGCTTAGGCAAATTGGGGCCCTGTTTATTTTGCTCTACATTTCGTTCGTGCTCCCTGATTCGCTCATTTAGGCATCTGCCGGTTTGTCCAATATAGGAGCAGCCGCACGCAAGAGGAATCTCGTACACCACCCCTTCAGCACATTTCGTGTAGGATAGCCCATGTCGAGTTCCACAGCCTCTTACATTCTGAAGGTCTTTTTCTTTTTCTTTTCCTATTTGAGAGCAAAGCCCTCCGAGCTTCCTGGGCGCAGAAAAAACGAGCGGAACACCATGTCTGCTCGCAACCTTTTTCAGGTTATGGGCCAATTTGTGCACATACGGCACGGCCACCGGTCTGACCTCTTCACGAGGGACCTCAGCAGCGGCCCTAGGAGCCCTTTTCTTCACTTTTTGCAAGAGGCTTTCAGCGACTCCGGTGACGAGCGAGCCAGGGAACCCAGCTGAAGCCAGCCTGACCAATTGGTTGTCGAAACTAGACTGCATCTTGTGAATACACCACTTTCTGACGGCGGATTCCAAACATAGCGATGCGATTCCCCGTTTAACTAACTTTGAATGACAGGAGTCATATGGCAGAAGCGCCTTCTTTGTACGAGGGGCATACCCCCAACAGACCTGATTGGCACAAAACACAATTTGCAGATCTAAGAACTGCAAGTGATTACCATTAGGCAGTTCACTCGTAAATTCCAAGCCTTTTCCATGTTGTCTGAATAGCGATAAAATCTGGTCCACAGCCTCATCGAAGTTAACGCTTCCTTCCTTGGTTAAAATGATCAAAAAGTCGTCCACGTACCTAAAAACTTTAAGAACAGTGTTAGAAGGTAAAAGGTGCTGCAAGACCCGGTCAATTTGTGAAAGGAAAATATTACATAAAACAGGCGCGACACAGGATCCAATGCATATACCGGTTTTCTGCAGATAAAACTGCTCGTCAAATGCGATAAAAGTCGACTTCAGGTAAAAGTTTAAAAGGTTTAAAAAGTCATCAATGGAAAGGCCAGCAGTGTTTTGAAAGGAAACAGGGTCATTTCTTTCAATGCACTCTCGAACTGTAGCAAATAAGGCTTCATGTGGAACAGAATAAAATAAATCAACCACATCTACAGAAAAGGCCCGTCCAACATCATCGTTTGCATGGAAAAATTCACACACATCATCGGACCAAAGGTCCGATGATGTGTGTGAATTCTTGTGTATGTCCTGCTTTGCACCTTAAAAATCAATTATGAAGTTGGATGCCATCTGTTGATGAGATAGGTTCATACGGCCACTATGGTGACTGTATGCGCGCCGACTTACGTGTCCGTGATGTAGCGTTTGCGCGTTTGCTATAAAAAGCCGGCAACTGTATCGATTCTTCTGCTGTGTGCCTCGTACTGAGACGCCGTTGATGCGTGAACAGGGCGATAAGCGCCTGCTGTTAAGTTCATCTGGTTTCCCTCCTCAAGGCTCAACAGGGCTCTTAATGCGGCCGCTCAACATTGCGGCGGAGTAATCGGATGTAACAATTCGAACAACCTTTCAATCGACGTGTGACAGATCATACATTCATTACTTGAGAGCAGCGGCGCGATTCCCGATGTATCTACCTTGTGGATTATCCACTTCGGCGGAATAGGTTCAGTTAATCGAAAAAACGGCAAATTGTGACGTAATGGCGCTCTTGACCACGTCGACGCACCGAACCCGCCAGCACATACCCAGCGTAGAGAGAAATAAAGTGAACGAAATGTACAGTATCAGTACACTTAAACAAACTTGACAAGCCTGAACTTGCGTATGGACGTGTTCAGATGTTTCAGAACGATGTAGGGAATGCGTACGGACCTTCCAGGTGCGTTAGGCGGGCGGCCGCGTCAAACCCAATTCGAGGGCCAACGTGATTATAGTTCATGAACGGCCTCCGATATGTGCGTCCAAAAGCTGATCTCTGGAGGCAGCATTTGTTGCGGCGAAACGCATTCCGTCTTCCTTATTTGTGTCGAGAGTTGCGAAAGCTTGGTGACATTAAAATGACGTTGCGAAAGAAGGACCGGAAACGGGGGCCTCGCTGCTCACCGAGCTCCAGCCGAAGTGGATGGTCCACAAGGTGGATGCATCGAGAATCGCGGCCCAGATTCATGTAGCCACTCACTAATTATTGCATATTATATCACGTTGTTTCCGTTGTAGTAAATAGTACTATCCTATTTCGGAATATGCTTTCCAATACTGAATTTTGTTTATTATTTTTTGCATGTTTATTGGTTTTGTATCACGTCGCTACATTTTGTAGTCTTGTGTTCTCGGCTTGAGGTGATATTTTAAATTATAGAAGGCAGTATCTATAAATAAATAAACATATATCGCGTGGGCCAATCCGTACCCGTTCTTGGCGAAGCCGCTCACGATGTCAATCAGCTTCGTGCTGATGTTCCTCTCAATACTGGCAGCAGCGCCTCCCAGTGGCTCTCCGAAGAGCATCGCAAGGTCGTTGTGGCGATCCCAATCTAGATTCTGTGTCACCTCAGGTTCGTAGTTCAGCGTGTACGAGAAGACAGCGTGGCTCAGAGAGCTCAGGTACTCAGAGAAGTACAGCACTGGACACTTGAACAGCACGTCATGGTACATTTCCTGAGAATGACAAAAAGATCCGCCTTATTCACATCCACCGGGCACGAGAGAACAATTAGGAGAAAAACATGCAGCTCACACGAAATGTGGAAGTCCGTGTACGGACATGTCACTACAGTTATCACTTTCCGAGATTTGATTAGTCCCATGTGAATTTTACAAGCCCACTTAGAATGAACAGTTTTCTGCACAAGAGGATGTAATGCGTAGAGACAGGCACGTGCAGATTATGCGAGGCCTCTTTTATGGCTCTGCAAAGGTTGTGTAAGTGCCGTCCATGGCACATCGTAAGTTCCGTCCGTGGTCTAAAGATATCGCGGTGTAATGTTTAACTGCAGACGCCTGCAAGAAATGCTGCCACAGCAATAAGTCAACCTTCATATCAAACAGCTTCATCTACGAGAACATCAGAGTATAAATACGATCCCGTCAGTGTCTGCATAGCCGTATTCAGCCGTAATTATTGTTTCCACTTTGACCACGCCTTTTTATCACTTCGGGTAGGCATCCTTGACTGTTTCTGAAGTGAAGTATGCTTTCGTCATATTCAGGCAGGTCTCATCCCAGCCACTAAGGAGTTGACGATATCTGACAGCTTGTCTGATGTGCCCGCAGACGGTGCTGCTTAATTTGCTAGCTCATTTTTCACTAATTCACATGTTGCTGATGAACCTTCTGGAATCTGCGTCGCGACGAGACAGAAAGAAGTGGGCGTGCTTCTTTTAAATGCGAGGCAGCTTTTGCTCGGGGCTGTGTCCGTCCTTTCATTGACGACCGTCCGCTCGGGAACCAAGTGTGCTGGCACGCGCTAGCGCGTTCGGGCCTGTGTAAGGGGCTGGGTAAAGGCTCGTTCACACCGGCGACTAGCAACGGTCGCGCGATTAACTTAGTCGCAAAGCGACTGGTCGCAAACGTTCGCAAATGGCCATTTTGGTCGCAAAGGGACTGCTTTGGCTCAGTCGCTCGCTGCTCGATTTTTCAGTCGCGCGACTGCAGTCGCAAACATCTGAACCAATCAGATGCGCAGGAACAGGACATCAGCCTATTTTACGGGGCAACGGAAACGCAAGCTGTATACGAGCAGACGTGAATTTTATATGGCGACGCATATAGGTCGCACGCAGGTTTGAACATCGGGCGCTTTGAATCGCTTTTTGACTTCCAGTCGCAACGGTCGCGCGACCGTTGCTAGTCGCCGGTGTGAATGAGCCTTAAGACGCCGTGGCCTCTCCCCCTTACACTATCTCAGCAATCACGTGATGGCGTCGGGGAACGATATTCTGCAGACGCGCGATGGACTCACGTGCTCCCGCGTGGCGTGGCGAGGAACCAGCATGGTGTGCTCCAACAAGAGTTCGGGATGAGTAACAGCATCAGAAACTAGTGAAATCATGGTGTGCTCCACTTGCAAGGATGCGTTAACATCGGGCAAGGTGCCCGTGATGAACTGAACTTTAAGTCGACCCATGCGCTGCTTCGCATCCACACATGGTTCCCTTTAGTGGGAGATGGCGTAATTTTTTTCACAGGCAACAACAAAAAGAACCCTTTACTATCAGAAAGCAGCGGCTGTTATCGGCCGCATCACTAGCGCCACCGCGGCGCTATAACTGCTGACGCTGTCATAGCTTTGAAGCTGCTCTTGTTATGATGCTTGAAATCGTTCTGGAGGAACCACGCACCTTCCACTTCGTGTGCGACAAGGAGAGGAGTCATTACACTTTAGCGCTCTGTTTCTTTAATCACTGCATATTTCTGGCGGTTCCGCTGTTAGTGGCGTTGTTCCTCGGCCGTCTTCTGAACTAGTCGGAGGCAGTGGGACGAGATGAGTGCGATTTCTCTGTAAAGAAGTTTCCCCGGAGACGAACTAGTACGATTTGGGCTCGTCGGCGGTGCCTCGAATGACCCCTTCTTGTAGGTCTACGATCCATACGTCTGTTCCTTCGGACAGCTGTGGCAGATCGCGCACTTCGTGGCGTCGGTCATAGTATTTCTTCTGGCGCTGACGCTACGATCTCTCGAAAGCTGCCAGTTCTTGGAAGTACGGCGTCCGAGGCTGGAGGTTTTCGCTGGACGTGGGCAGGGCAGTGCGCAGTCTCCTCCCAATGAGCAGCTCTGCGGTGCTGTATCCGTTCTTCAATGGGCTTGTCCTGTAGGCCAGAAGAGTTTTATAAGCGTCAGCAATTTTCTTTAAGGACCCCTTGGATAATTTTCACGCTGGGCTCCGCTATTTCGTTGCTCTGATGATAATGAGGGCTAGACGTCACGTGTTTAAAGTTGTACACTGTTGCAAATTTTGAAAATTCAGAGCCCAGGGCTCTTGAGAATTGCGGCCCGTTATCGGAAACTACTACCTCCGGAATCCCGTGTCTCGCGAAAATGGATTTCCAGTGGTTTATTACTGCTGATGAAGCCAAGGTATTTAGCGGTACGACTTCCGGGTATCGTTAAAAAAATTACACCATCTCCCGCTAAAGGGGCCCGTGAGGCGATGCGAAGCCGGAGCACTTGCACAATCGCGTTCCGTTGGCGTTCGTTGGGCATGCTACCGACCTCGCGTCGTGGAACGCGAAGAGGAACACTACGCGCGCCGTGCCTTCCCGCTAGAATGGCCGTTAATTCTCACAGGGCGAACGGGGAACGCGGTCGACAGGCGCGCGAGAGGGGGGTAGAGAGGAGAGGAGAGAGAGGGGGAGGGGACGCGCATGAGCTGGCGCTTATCGCGGCGTTGCACAGGAGAGAATTTCGGCATGTCGAGCCCGCATTTCAGAGGAGCCAACCGAAGCAAGCACTGGACTGAACGCGCGTAGCGCTCTACCACTTGAAGGAGAGGAGACTAGAGGAGGAGAGTAGGGTCCTAAAAAGACAGGGCGTGCAAACACGGACACACGAAAGAAGTGAGGACACCACAAACGCCGACTAACAACTGAAGAGACGCACAACGGCTGAAAAGAAAGAAGGCACGAAAACTTATCTGCGCATGCCCATGCAACAGGCGAACCTATCAATCCGGCACGCGTGGCGGTCTACGTGGAAGATAACTGTTAAGGCATTTGATTTCATCTTTATGCAAGTTAACCGACGGTTGGCTGACGCATGCCCTACCACTATTCTCGATATGCTATGCTTCAATCATCAGGCGCGTTTCTTCATTTCTATGACGGTACAACACTGCGCATTCATCGAATTTTGGCGTGCACTTACAATATCGACAATGTAAAGATAGATTAGAAGGTGAGCCTCCTGTTAGCGATCTCTTATGTTCCAACAATCTCTGGTTAATGCATCGGCCCGTTTGTCCTACGTAGGAGCGGCCGCAGCTGAAAGGGACCTTATACACCACACTCGTACTTGTTGGTGTGTTTTACGAAACAAATATCCGTCCGCTTCTTGTCTTTTACTTGCTCATTCTTCCTCTGCACAGCGGCACAAATCTTACCTAGCTTATTGGCAGCCGTGAAAACAACATTAACGCCGTATCTACTCCCTACTTTCTTTAGCCTGTGAGATACGCAATGAATGTACGGTATACCTACGACACGTTTCTTCCTATCGCTTTCTGCAACCATGCTCGGACTTAGCACAATAGACTTCTTTAAACGTTCAGCGACCGTGGCCAATGCATCACGAGGATACCCTACATCTCAAAGACGCGTAACCTGTGCGTTAAAGCTATCACTCATTTTGTGCTCACACGAATTGGTGAGGGCTGATTTAAGGCAAGACATGGCGATGCCGTTTTTTACAACCTTCGAGTGCTTCGACGAAAAATTTAACAGTGGTTTCGAAGATCTAGGAGAATACTGCCAGCACACGTGGTTCTTCTGGAACGTTAAGGAAATGTCTAGAAATTGTATTCTATTATTCAGCCCTCCTCCATTTAATTCAAATTTTTCGCTCATGGAAGTTACCACCTTTTCAAAGTCCTCACCACTACAAAAGACAAGTAATCGTCCACATAACGAAAAACCTTAATAAGCGAATTACCTAAGGCGCCTTCCAAAAGATTGTCAATCTTGCTAAGGTATAAATCACTAAGAACCGGAGCAACCTTAGAACCAATACATATCCCTGATTTCTGCACATAACCGCCTTCCTTCCAACCTACAAGTGTCGACTTTAAATACATGGAAAGGATTTCTAGAAATGCCCCGGTAGAAACACCACATTTATCGGTGAAAACCGTCTGCTGCGCTTGTTCGTTAATACATTCATTAACACAATTTAACAAGTCCTCATGCGGCAAAGAATAATACAGGTCTTCAATATCCATACTAAAAGCTTTACAACAGCCGGGGTTCTCCTCTGAGAGGAACTGAACTAGTGCCTGAGAATTACGCATACGAAAAGGGTCTGAAAAACTCAAAGAGGTTAAGCAGTTCTGCAAATAACTACATACAGCGACTTGCCAGGTGCCTTGCTCTGAAACGATTGCTCGAAATGAGATCTCGTTCTTATGAGTTTTGGCTGAAAAAAAACAATTCTAAAGTAAGTTATTTAGCCTTCTTGACATTACAAGCTATTCTTTCAAGATTATGTCTCAACAAAAGGTCGACAGCACGTTGCCTAACTACCGATGGCTTAAGTTTTACCGTCCTAAAATTCTTTTCTATGGCTGTTAATGCTTTTTCTGAGAACAAACTGTCCGGCATAATTACAAAATATCCTTCCTTATCTGAAATTACTGGCCTGAGTTTCTTCTCGACACAGTAATTACCCAAAGGCCGGAGAGGATCAGAACACTTGAGATGCATATCAGAACCCTTGATGCTAGCAACGCAGTCTGAAATGCAGTGGGAACGCTCTTCTTCAGGAACAAGTCTAGTGATTGTACGCGGCAAACTTAAAACGTCTATTGGTTTCAGGTTCGGCTTGAAACAGTATTTAGGACCTAAGGCTAGGGTTTTGCAGTGACTATCATCTAAGGCAGCTCCTCCAAGGACTAGCAAGTTATTTTGCGGTGAAACAGTAAAAATAATCTTCCTCTTACATGGTTGAAGTTCTCGAAGTTTTACCCTCTACATGAATTCCGCACGCTGGTTAGCTACCCTCATCCAGTCGGCGTACATCTGCTTCTGGCGGCGATCGTCACGCGAAGTCGAGCAACGGACCTTGAGGCATTCCTGGTAAAATCTCACTTGACGCCATGATTCCGCGGTCAATATGGCACATATCCTCCTGGCATGTCCGGTAGATGGTTGCAGAAAGCCGCACAAAAGTTGAACTTCAACTGGGCAAACTCTATGCTTAGAAAACCATGAAAAAGTTCTAATACGGACCAAGCAAATAGCAATTCAAGAAGCCAAAGAGGCAGTGTGGAGTATAAGGTCCCTTTCAGCTGCGGCCGCTTCTACGTAGGACAAAGGGGCCGATGCATTAACCAGAGATTGTTGGAACATAAGAGATCGCTAACAGGAGGCTCACCTTCTAATCTATCTTTACATTGTCGAGATTGTAAGTGCACGCCAAAATTCGATGAATGCGCAGTGTTTTACCGTCATAGAAATGAAGAAACGCGCCTGATGATTGAAGCATGACATATCGATAATAGTGGTAGCGCATGCGTGAGCCAACCGTCGCTTAACTTGCATAAAGATGAAATCAAATGCCTTAAAAGTTATCTCCCACGTAGACCGCCACGCGTGCCGGATTGATAGGTTCGCCTGTTGCATGGGCATGCGCAGATAAGTTTTCGTGCCTTCTTTCTTTTCAGCCGTTGTGCGTCTCTTCAGTTGTTAGTCGGCGTTTGTGGTGTCCTGACTTCTTTCTTGTGTCCGTGTTTGCACGCCCTGTCTTTTTAGAATGAATACTTGCCAACTAGCTCAGCCCTCTGTTATTCTAAGGAGAGTAGCGCATGCGCTGCGAGAGCAGAAGCGAGAACGCAGGAGAAGCGGAAGCAGGTGCTGGGAGAGAAGTGGAGAGAGTAACGCGCAGCTGTTGGAAAGAGGTAAGGAGGAGAGTTGCGCATGCGTAGTGTGAGTGCGGACGCCCACGCCGCGGGACATCTCCCCAAACAAGAGATGCTTTGCATCTAAAACAATCCGTGGCGACCAGCCACCTTTTTCCCCCTAGAAAGAATAAATCCATCACAATGCGCTGTCATGGCCTATCCGGAAACTTGGTCTGTTGCAGAGGCATCTTTCGATTGGTGCTCTGCTCAAGGCAGCTGTGGCAGTTCTTAACAAGTTGTTCAATGTCAGCGTCGATACTTGGCCACCAAACTGATCTCTTGAAACGTGCCCGGCACTTCTGAATTCCGAAGTGTCCCTCGTGAATTATTTCAAGGACGGGCTGCCTTAGTCTTGATGGCATCACTATCCGAGAGCCGCACATGAGCAGGCTTTCAACCAGGGCGATGTTTTCCCTCTCATTCCAGTATGGCTTCAGGTCAAACGCAACGTCTCGACGGCTTGGCCAGCACGTCTTGAGGGGCTAGTTGGTTCATACTATGCAGGAAAAGTTATGCAAAGAAGGAAGTGTTCCTTCTTTGTGTTGTCCTTTTCTAGTTTAGCGCAAATTTTTCCTGCATGGCTTGGCCAGCCTTTTGTACATAGGTTGATAAGCGCTTGACATACCGGATCTTGCTCTTGCTCCAGGGCGATAAGTTGTAAACTCGGCGCTGTTACTGGAACTGACGAGGCCACCAGTCGAATATAGCCTTGTCTTTCGGCCTCCAATTCCATCGATTCCGTTCTTTGAAGAGGTGACCGAGAAAGGGCGTCCGCCACCGTCAGGTCCCGGCCTGGAACATACACAATATCATACGTGTAGCGCATCAGACGCATGCGCATTCTCTGTTGTCTCGGTGTTAGTTCGTCAACACCCTGTGACCCAAACAAGGATACGAATGGTTTGTGATCTGTCTCTAGGCTAAGGCGCTTTCCCACGGCATAATCACGAAACTTTTCACTAGCCCACACAAGGGCAAGTCCATCTTTTTCAATGTGGGCGTATCGCCGCTCGGTGGTTGTAAGGGTTCTCGATGCCTAAGAAATGAATTTGAACTGACCGTCTTTCTGCCTTTGGCGCAGGACCGCTCCGAGGCCGTATGATGAGGCGTCTGCTGTCACCACTGTTTCCATATTTGAATCATGCATTCCAAAGACAGGGTCCGATGAAAGAAGAGGCGTTAATGTCGTGAAGGCGGCTTCCTGCGCGGGACCCCACAGAAATTGCTGTCTTGAGCTCATCATGAAAGAAAGACGCTAGAGGACTTCCGCCATGCGTGGGACAAAGCGGGCCAGATAATTTGCCATGCACATCACGTGCCGTAACTCTGTCTCAGACATCGGGCGTAGCATTTCTGTCACCGCGCTAAGATTTTGTTTATCGGGACGAACTACATTATTCCCGATTGTATGTCCTAAGAATGAAATCTGGGTGACACTAAACTCACACTTATCTCTGTTCAAAGTAATGCCCGCTTTGCGGAGACGGTCCATCACTGCCCGAAGCCGCTCGTCATGCTGCGCCTGCGTGGCACCCCAAATAAGCACATCGTCCATGTGGCAGACGACTCCCTCCTATCCAGAAAGAACTTGTCACATTCGTCTCTGAAAATGTTCGGGGGCCGACGAGATTCCGAACGGAAGTCGATTGAAATAAAATCGCCGGAACGGCGTGATAGATGTTGTTAATACTTTGCTCCTTTCACTCAGTGGTATCTGTTAGAAACCCGAGTTCGCGTCAAGTTTCGAGAACATGCAGGCTCCCCGTAGCATTCCGATGGTGTACTCGAGGTCCGGTATTGGATGCCACTCTCGTTGAACGAGTCTGTTGAGTTCCGTGAAGTCGACACAGATCCGAACGGCACCAGAGTATTTAGGAACAACAACCATACATGCGCACCATGTAGCAGGCTCGGTGACAGGAGAGATGAGGCCTAGTGCTTGCATCCGCTCGGGTTCTTGTTTTTTTCGAACAAAGGCAGGGGGAATCTACATGGCGACGACAGCGCGAAAGGCTTTGCTTCCGAATTCAACTTGAGGTCATACTGTTCTTTGAAGGTCCCCAGTCCTCGGAACACTTGTGGAAAGTCAGATTCAGGCTCCAGTTTCTTCACTACATTGAGTTGTGGTAGTACGCCGAGCCTTTCTATCGCTGGTTTCCCAAGAAGAGGGGTTCGGAGGCCTTCAGGACGTACACGTCTTCGCAGCTGTTCATTCCTGCAAACCTCATATTCATGGCAGCCATACCAGATATGGCAAGGGATTTTCCACCAGGTCCCTGAAGGCGGCGCCTTGCTGATTGAAGTTTTATCGCGGGAAATATGCGAGTGAAGAGCTCCGCCGGAATGGCCGTTTCGTCCGCGCCAGTATCTATCTTAAATACCACTTTTGAGGAACCAACGAGAACAGGAACTTTCCGCCTCTAAGCGGATGAATGGGATGCGACTCCAAGGAAGCCTGGTTCTTCGGTCCGGTTTTCGCGTTCCTGACAGCTCTAGTGGATCGGCAGACCGCCTCAAAGTGTCCTCTTTTTTCGCACTTTCGGCAGACTGCATCTTTTGTGCCTGTCTCTTCCGCACCAGCTACGTGGTTTGGGAAGGTTGCTTCCACTTTCAGGCGAAGGCACGTTCTTCCCCACTTGTCGCGCACTCCTCTGCGACTGTGTGTAGTGGACGTCCTGTTCTCGCACGCGGTGAAGCTCTGCCTGCTGTTGGTTGATGGTCTCGTGCTGGCGTGCCACCAAAAATGCTTTCTGTAGTTTTAAGTCCGGATCGAGTTGTAGCGCTCTCGAGATCTTGTGTTCTTGGACACCCACCACGAGACAATCTCGAATTAAGTCTTCACGCAGCTGCCCGTAGTCGCACGAAGATTGCAAGCGCGTGCAGCGCGGTAACAAAATCTTCGACGGATTCGCCGTGTTGTTGTGTTCGGGTGTTAAACTTGACCCTTTCATAAATGGTGTTCCGTCGAGGAACAAAGTAGGCCTCGTATTCTTTCATACGGCCTCAAACTTTTCCTTGCCATCAGGTTCAAGTTTGAACGTTTGGAGATGTTCTCGGCCTGAGGCCCCATTAAATAGACCATTGCATCTACTTGACTTCTTTCTGGCTTCGCGTCTTGTGCAGATGCCGTTCGAAAGCGAAGAAATCGCTGTTTGCAGGGAGGCCAGTCGTTGGGTGTTGCGAAGCTGAAGGGCTCGGGTGGAGCGCTTTGAAACAAAGCCACCTCACTTGGTCTTTCCTTGTAAGGTACCTTGTGACTAGTGCGTCTCCTGATACTGATTAGCGGGTCCCCGGCGTCCTCGTTTCTGGGCTAGTCCGACGTCCGATAGCCGTGGTGCGTATGGTCGGCGGGCGCCACTTTTGACACTATGTTTGCGTCGCGACGAGACGGAAAGAAATGGCCGTGCTTCTTTTTCACAGGCAACAACAAAAAGAACCCTTTGTTATCAGAAAGCAGCGGATTTTATCGACCGCATGACTAGCGCCACCGCGGCGCTATAACTGCTGACGCTGTCGTAACTGCCTAGCTATCTTATCACATAGAATACGATAACAATATCTGGGGTTGTACGTTCCAAAACCACGATATGAGGAATGCCTTAGTGGAGGTCTCCGGAAATTTCGACCATCTGGTGTTCCTTCACGTGCACTGACATCGCACAGCACACGGGCCTCTAGCATTTCGCCTCCACTGAACTGCGACCGCCGCGGCCGGGATCAAACCCGCGACCTTCGGGTTAGCAGCCGACCACCGTAACCACTGATCCGCCGTTGCGGACTTCTGGTATCCAACATATTCCAGTATGTTTGCCTGTGGTAATGCTCAGAGATTTCCTCATGTGTGCGCCTTGGTTCATTCATGCTCTGCTCGGCTTTGATATTCGGTTTTTCTCTACAATGTGCATTTTTTTAAGATTTCACCATTGAAGTAGCTACTGTAGTTTTAAAAATGCATTTGACGCTTTGTGACACAGTTTTTGTTTGTAGGGTGCGTTGGAAGAAGTTAAATAATATGATACTAATGATCATGTTGAAGAGAAAAAGCGTTTTTTTCATACACGATTGGCTATATTACAGGCCTTTTCTGATGTACAGCCACCCATTTTTTTAACGTGAACGCGCGAGCATCGACCGCTGAGTTTATAAGCGCCGCACAACGGAGCATTGCGGGGAAATGAACGAGAATACGCGAATGCGTACTAAAAGCAGTCCTGCGCAGCTGTCGTCTGCTAGGCTTTTCCGGGAACCGGACACGAGCCGCGCTTCTGTTGAGCAGCGCTACTCTCATCCTTTTTTTCTGGCCTGAACGCTGCCATCAAGTTAGCGCGCTTTGGTTCTTAGTCAGTCTTCATGCTTAGTCAAGCCAATTAAGCCTTCATTTATTTTTTATTTGGATAAAAAAGCTAAGCTGTGCTAAGATCAAGCTTATTAAGCTATGTCATTCTAAGATCAAGTTAAGACAATACTATTTAAAGCCTTTGAAGAAGATGCTAATTCGGACTTGCTAATTAAGATTATAATAAATAAATTACGTTATTTACTGGTAAACTAATTAAGGCCGCGTGAATTATTTGAGTACCTGACTAATTAATGTCCTGCTAATTAAGATCGCGCTAAATAAGACTGATAATTAGGAATTTCTGATTTGCAAGGTCTTCATTAAATGACCCCGACTTGCAAGGTCTTATTTAGCATAAACTTAATAAGTTCCTGATAGAATGGTGCTATTAGGTGTGTAGGCCTATGTATTATTTAGCATGTCTTTATTAGCATGTTTCCAATTAACAACGTCCTAGTTAGGTAGGCTTTATTTTGTAAGGTCCAAATTATATTTCCTAATTAGCAAGATCCTAAAAATCGATGTTTTCATTATCGTGGTCTTAATTAACCTGATTATTTCATGGATTGGCCTAATTAGCTTCGTCTTATCACAGATTAGCTAAGAACAACAAGAACAAAATGAAGAGAACCAGAGAGTGCGCTGGCCGCTGATGATAGTTTCTTGTCGACTCCGCACGGCATAACAAAAAGCTTAACAGTACCGCTGTAAAAATGCTGATACGCACGTAGTATAATCAGTGTGTAATCACTAGAGTCCGAATTTTAGGCAAATGCCTATTTTGTTCCTTGCGTTCCTATCGTGTCACTTTGATATATGAGCATGAATTAGAGGTTAAGAAGGGTTTTTATAGTGTTTTGATAGTTGCTCTAAATGCCTATTTTCGGGGTTCGTGCCTAAATGCCAATAAGTGCCTACAAATGCGTTTTTTCAAAAACGGCGCCTATATGAGTACTGTTTAACCTTCAATTTCGTTTTTGAGTGCACTTTCAAACCGTTATTTATGTTACCCGGTAATATTGACCTTCTAAAACTCTATGGGGTTCAACCTAGCCCTCTAGTTCAACCAACCTCCGGAAAAACAACCGCTAGCAGCAGTGAACCTGAATGGAAGCCCGTCTCAGCGTCTGCAGGGGAATGGGGAGAGGAAAATAAAGATGGGAATCAGAAACAAAAAGAGGAGAGGGGGTCAATTGCCGAGGACGCGGCAGTTGGCTTGTACAGCCGGTTGTCCAGTCCAGTGTCCCCAAGGAAGCCAAGAACAGTCTTGAAGACTTGGGTGTGTCTGTGGGCAGGGAACAGGAGGTCCCTCTGTGCAGCCGCGGGAAGGTGAAGAACGAATGCGAAACCGTCGAGTGCCGTCAGGGGAAAGAAGGTTTAGATCAAAATAAATAAAAATGTGATGCGCACTCGGCTTTTGTTTTCTTTGTAATTTAACTCTGAAAAAGCCGCTCACGAGGTCACATAAGAAATTGTAGTTACACAGTGGGAGTTGATGCGTGCCCTATGAAGAGCGTTTTACCACAAAAATGTTTGAAATTTGTTCATTATGAGCCGAGAAACCGTGATGCGAGAAGGCCATCTTGAAACCCTTACCACTAGCCCCGTGTAACTTTCGCAAGCCATGTCCCTTCCCTGCCCTCTTCAGTATCGGAGCCCTAGTATCACATGTCGCAGACGCATCAACATGTCATGCGCACACAAAGTGACGTGCGCATGACCTGCCAGGGCCAGCTCGTGAACGCGATTGGTATTGTGTCGTTTCAGCGTTCGTTTCTGTGGGATGGACCCCTCAGTGCGCGCACGTTTGGAGAGGCTGGCTCGAATCATGTATCGTTACCGCGATACACCGCGTCGCACAGCTAGAATTGCTGTAAGGGACAATGCAGCAAAAAAGTCACAGTTTTGCCGCAAGGGCGAAGCAATGAATGCGATAGCAAGAAAAGCGGCCTGTGATAGACCCGCTGCGACTACCGTGCGTCAATCACTACCCGGCAGCTACTAGACAGTTTTAATATCACGTACGTAGGGACTTCTCATACGCAAACGTGAAAAATACACGTACGTTACGTGCACGACATCTGAAACGCTTTTAGCTACACGCACGCGACGCGCGGTGAGAGCGACCACGTAGCTCGATCTGCTGAGAATCATGAACATTGCGGTAGTTTGTTGGAGCGCCCGCGCGAGCAGACAGCGGAAGGGCAAGGTTCTCGCTGCGCAAATATAAGAAGCGAGAGAGCTGGCCGACACCTTTAAGTGCGCCCGCGCGCTCCTAGCGCCATCTCGCTGGTAATGAAGAAACGCTTATAAGCGCCTCCGTCTCGGAGGACTGCAAACGGTAAAGGGTGTGTATATAACGCTCGCCGTTAGCTGCCAGAGGGATGTACGCTTTGTGGAGTAGTGCTTAGCGCACCGCGCTGCAAATTCAGAGGTAGCTGGTTCGATTCCGCGCTTCGGAAGCATTTTTCAGATTTATTTTTCTTTGGGATATTGATGTATATATACATACTTATACATATACGCAGCATGACGGCGGCGACGGCGACGGCAAAAATCAGCCGAGACTGTCCACATAATTGCTATCGCAATAAAAGGCGCCAAGCTTTGTCGGGGCTGGCATCGGCACGACGCGGGAATGGCGAGAACACGAACGCATGCGATATTGAGGCAGATTAGTCTGTCATCTCGCGGCGATTAGTACTAAAAAGAAAAAGAAAAAGAAGGCGAACCTTGTACTAAGCCGCGAAAAGCTCGAAACAGCAAAACAGGACCCATCTGGTTGTTTCTAGGTTGTTTCTAGGCCTTAGCGAGGTGACACAGGCTGTTTCTAGGTTGCTTCTAGATCGTTGCAAGGCTTTAGCTAGGTGATGTGGCGTTGTTTCTACGGTGATCCTCAGCGTAAAGAGGTTCGAGTTAAACTAGACAGTCACAGACAGGACATGGATGTCCAAACTTGCGAGACACAACCTCGCGCTGAAACCAAGGGTTCGAAACTCTCATAGATCTACGGGCACGTTGTCGTTGACGTAGGCCTTCCATCACTTCGGGGTCTTCTCGCAGCCCCCGTTGCCTTTCCCGTTCACTAGTATTATCTCGTTGCACGCACTCGGGGTCTTCGGCTCGCCGCCATCGCTTCTCAGCTATTTGTTGGGATAAATGTTTCCTTCTTCATCTTTAGTTGACCAGTGGCGAGTAGTGGGATTTACCCAATTTCTGTGGCAAATACCCGTTTATGATGATGATTGCTTTCTGAGAGGCCACACAGTGGCACATACCCGTTTGATGACGACAGTTTTCTTCTTCGTTTTCGGTAGACCAGTGAGAGTAGTGGGATTTACCCAGTTTCTGTGGCAAATACCCGTTTATGATGATGATTGCTTTCTGAGAGGCCACACAGTGGCACATACCCGTTTGATGACGACAGTTTTCTTCGTTTTCGGTAGGCCAGTGGTGAGTAGTGGGATTTACCCAATTTCTGTGGCACATCCGTTTATTGGTGATAGTTTTCTGATATGCCGCACACATTACGGATAGCCTTAACAGCTTCGCTGTTAGAACTCGCACTAATTCACTTTGTTTTATTATTCCGCTCAGCTTTCGGTTATTCATTCAAGCAACAGATTAAACAAATTACGCATGTCGTCTCGAATAGTTCTCGCAGCGTCATGTGCTATTGTTAGCGACCTCAGAGACCCGGAGCATCAATGTCTACGTAGGTGAGCGACGTAAGAGCACAGATAACTACGCAGGACCACTTGTGGTACGTCAGCCCCTCCATCTTGGGGCGCGCGCCTACGAGAAGAAGAGCAACGGCGTTCACTTTGAACGTTCACGTCTTTCCGCGGCGCGTAGCGTTGCAAACCTTGGCAGACGTGATCGTGAGCGCCCAGTGGATGCATTACACTTGTCAGCTGCAAATGCTCAAACCTGGTGAGGGGCCTCTTGGGGTGTTCACAAGCAGGGGAGAAATTGAGCCTACGTGATTAGCCCCGGCCAATACGAGGCATCCCTCCCTTCTGGTCCTTTAGCGGTCCTGTGCTGCCCTTCTCAGCCACGTCGAAAAGAAGTAGACCCAGGAGTGTGTTGATTCAGTGGGGGGCACTTGACTCACCATGATAGACAATAAAAGGAGAGACCGTGTTCTGCGAACCGTGCGGGAAAAGGGACAATGGCATGGCTATGTTGAGCCGTTGGCGCCTTTGTGCCGTGATAAACAACATTCCTGGCTTTCCTGTCGTAGATACAGGTCGGGCACATCTTTGTTTCAAATTATTTGAATTTATGTAAAAATTTATTGTGCCTGTATTTACGATTTTGGAGGCCTAAAATGGTGTTTTGCTTGCCTATTCTTGGCGCGTAAAACGCTCTTCTTTAGTGCCTAAAAATCCGGCTTCTTGTAATCACATCCCATCCATCTCAAGCGCGAACACTTGACCTTTTCTTTATAACCTCTTCAGTCACGAATTATATGCACTGTCTGCAAATGCGTCAAATTCGCATGGCATGATTTCAAGACGCTCACTATTACGTTTCAAAAAAGAAAACGAAGGAATGTGTTGTTTTGTGTGAATTTCAGTAATTAGTGTTAATTCGTGTGTAACGAAGCAAGGACACCTTCTTTTTTGTTTGTAGTCGTTTCGAGCGGAGGAAAAAAAATACTCTTGACGTTGGTCCTGGAACGCGGCCCGTCGAACGATCGTCTAACATGGTAGTGTCTCCAGTAAAGTGATCCTCTGCAGCAATACGCAGGACAATGAAGTTGAATGTCTGCCAGTTGTGCAATCAGGAAGCGTGCACGAGTGTGCGCACGGAGTTTCAGGCCATTTGAAGAAACACGCGGCGTGGGACGCGCCTCCGAAGTTCGCGTCCCCAAACGAGGACGCCGTGTCGCAAAGGGATAATTTGATGGCAGCATTCATAAAAAACAAAACAAAAAGGATGATAGAAAAGGATGATTGGATGCATGACAGGGGTGCTCAAATTCCTTCTTGTAATTCCTTGCTATGTGCGCCGTCGTGCTTTTCGCGCTGCTTGCTTCCACTCTCAAACGAAATGGGGCTGGTGTCCGGTTCCCCGAAAAGCCTAGCAGGCAACAGCGGCCCAGGACTGCTCATAGCGCGCATGCGCGTATTCTAGTTAATTTCGTCGCTGCGCTCCGTTGTACGGCGCTTATCAATTCGGCGGTCGATGCTCGCGCGTTCAGGTTAAAAAAATGGGCGTCTGTACAAGCATACTGCATGAGCTATGTGTCCAAGTTTCATTGTACGGAACACAATATTAAGCGCTGATGAGTGAATACTGCATAGTTCCACGCACGCTGAATTATTTGTCTTGACTTGATCGGGTTTAACCCACAAAAATTTTTATCTATGCCGGTGTAGAACACACCGCAATGTTCCAGAAACTTCTCGACTGTTTTAGAATATTCGAGCGAAGCTAACGCGTGCCCAGCAATAACGCTGGAATTTTGGCACGTCCATGTATTAAAGATGACCACTTCCACCGACGATCACATTACCGGCCATTGCGCTTATCACGCTATTAGTGTGCAGCGTTGATTCTTTGTTCTGTGAGTTTTTTCTTTCGCTCAGCGCAAGTAGAGTGTACTAGAACAGCGCTCGGAACAAGCTAGATAAAGTGAAGCCAAAACCGTGTGAAGCCGCTTGTAGCGCTGCGATTTTTAGCCTACAATGTGTCGTCGTTTCAGACTTGCGCGCGGCTCTACCAGAGTGGTGCAGAGGTGGAACGCCCGCTTCCTACTTAAAAGACCCGGATTCTACTTGCAGCGGTACATTGTGTTATTTTATTGTGGTGTTATTTTATTTAGCATGTTTACGTTGTCGTGATGAGTGAGATTGTATTCATTGAATGTGGTACTGTTTTTTTTTTCATATAGCATAGAAACGTCCTAAATTTGTTTGAGCACACCTAGCTAATTCTGCTGTTTGATTAAATTAGCATTTCACATTTATAGCGCCTACCACTATGAAGTGAAAGTCTATGCACTACTGTCACGAAAAGAACCTAGGAAATCGAAGAGGTATTAAAGCATACATGCACTTGACTTATCCACAACCACACTGCAAGATTTGCGTACTTCAAGCCGGAGCTTCTAAAAGTAGGCGGGAGGAAACATACTTCAGCTTCCAAGCACAAGTATATTGAAAAAGCAAATAACACAGTAACAAGCACGTAATAAATATGACCTTTTAACACGAAAGTGTTTTATGCCGGGGTCCACCAAGATTTCAGTGACGTATTTCCGTCACGGAAATAACGTCGGAAAAATGTACACGATCAGATAGCAAAGAAAAAAAGTTCCATCAACGGGCGTCAAACTCACGACCGCTCGGTCAGCAACAACAGATTCCGGGCACGCTATCCACTGCGCCACGGTTTTTTTTCTTTAGACTCTAATGGCTTTACAGACGCGCCTTTTATATATACCACTCTCCCGGTCGGCGAGGTGGTGCTGCCCTCTGGGAGCGGTAAAGTAAAGTAATTCGTCATTACTGTGGCCTCCGCGATGAGCCCGTGCAACGCGTTACACGTCCGTCCCATTCGGCGCGTTTTCAATAGAAGTTCAATTTTGTAAATGCCTTAACGCACCGCGAGGTGGCGACCTTAGTCCAAGCGTCGTAAAAGCGTCGGCCTTGCTCACAGCATCAAGCTAATCCAAACCCAAAATAGCTCTGCGACGCGCGCCTGCCTCAACTGGCTGTAACACCGCGTTCGCCGCTCACGCGCTCACCCCGAGAAAAAAAATCACAGCATATCCACGGGTGAATGATGATGAGTGGGACGAAGCTCCGGAGGAAATCATCGGTAAACCGTGAAACTCTTCCGAGAAATGCGCCCAGTACATCATATAAAGAGTGTGAAACACCGTGTATATATTAAACATCAAACTTTTATTGTACTGTTGGTGTACGTGGTCTCTTCATGATCACCGCATTGTGATCGGTGAAATGCAGAGAAAGTGTCCGCTCCCGTGCGTAAGAGAAAGCGCGCCAAGAGTGACCGCGTTCCCCGCTCGCCCTGTGAGAATTAACGGCAAGGCTAGAGGGAAGACACGACGCGTGTAGCGTTCCTCTTCGCGTTCCACGATGCGAGGTCGGTAGCATGCCCAACGAAAGGCAACGGAACGCGATCGTGCAAGTGCTCCGGCTTCGCGAACAATGCACGGCGTTTAGTGCACATAAAGAGTCCCAAAACCAAACATCTTGCTCAAGGTGTGCTTTGCGTTTTTCGTAGAAATATTTTCTTTATCATGTACATTAAGACGAAAAGTTGAAAGCTCACTAGAGTATATCACCCGCAAGGTATGTCTTTTAGTGTGATTAAATCAAGGAACACTACGATGTCTTGTAAATTATGATATTTAGTGAATTGCTGATCTAGTGAGGAATTCATTAAACTAGAGCTGGCTACATACTACTACAGAGGAGGGAACGACCCACACCCTAAGGAGCTTCGCCCCTAAAATCGCGGCCTGGCTACCGGGGCGGCACAACGCGCTTTGGGTTTCCCTTTAGTCCGGCCGTGGTGTTCAATCACATTTTAACATGCCGCGGGATGGCGACCGAGTTCTGCGTCCAATATGCGACGCTCTTCTGGCTATCACACCTCGTTCTCTGAAGATGCTTTCACCGTTAACTACTACAGGTACCACAAGGGTTTGTTTAATCATTTAACAAGGACGTTAGTCGTTGGGATGTAGATGTACCACCAATCATCAAAGTGGGTGCATCCACGTTAAACTGTTATACATTGTGCATACATTGCGTTATACATTGTACATTGTACATTGTGCTCTCTTAATTCAATGTACAGTAAACATTCAGTTACTTCTGCAAGGGCACGCTTTACTTTCGTGTTATTCAGATTCCTGTGGCGGAGGGATCAACCATGTTTTAGATGCGAATCATCTTATAGCGGAGTTCAAACTGGTGGTGGTGGTGGTGTGCGGCGTGACCACCCTTACTGCGCATGCGCATACCCTCTCCACAAACCTCCTCTCCACTCCCCCTCACCACTCCTCCTGTCCACTTCCCCTCTCCACTCACCATCTCCCCCTCTCCACTTCCCCTCTCCCCTCCCCCTTTCCACTCTTCCTCTGAAACGCGGGCTGGACATGCCGAAATTCTCTCCTGCGCAGCTCCGCAATGAGCGCCAACGCATGCGCGTCCCCTCTCCCTCTCTCTCCTCTCCTACGCTGCCCCCCTCTCGCACGCCTGTCGACCGCGTTGCCCGCTCGCCCTGTGAGAATTAATGGCCAGGCTAGAGGGAAGACAAGACGCGCGTAGCGTTCCTCTTCGCGTTCCACGACGCGAGGTCGGTAGCATGCCCAGCGAACGCCAACGGAACGCGATCGTGCAAGTGCTGCGACTTCGCATCGCCTCATGGCCCCCTTTAGCGGGAAATGGTGTAATTTTTTTATCCAGCATTGGCACAAGTTCACGTCATGCCCCACCAGTTGATTTTGTGAGTGTTCGCCTAGAATAGAGTGCTCAAGTTCTATCGAAATGTCTATTTGATACAGAGATTGTGCTTTGGCTGAGCAGTTGTTTAGTATTCCATGCCAGCACCAATAAAGATGTACAATGCATGCCTCAAGCTTTTTAACACGAAAGTGCTTTATGACGGAGTTACCAAGACTTGAGTCACGCATTTCCGTCACGGAAATGACGTCGAAAAATGCACGCGATCAGCTGGCAAAAAAACTTGAATAAAAAATGTTCCACCAACGGGAGTCGAACCCAAGACCATGCGGCCCGCGACAACAGTTACTGGGCATGCTATCCGCTGCGCCACGGTCACGCACTCTCTAGGTTTCACAAAAGCGCCTTCTATACCGCACACTTTCCTCTCACAGTGCTCTTGGCCGACTGGGTGGTGTCGCCGTCTGGGAGTGGTAAAGTGAAGTAATGCAGTAGCTGACTGGGCTAGTTGGTTGTATATAAGTGAAAATGAAGTAATTCATTATGACCGTGGCCTCGGCGATTAGCACCTGCAACGCGTCGTTGCTACGCGTCCGTCCCATTAAGCGCGTTTCCAATAAGAGAAGTGCATTTATGTCCATGCCTTGACACACAGCAAGGTGTTGGCCTTAGCCCAAGCCTCGGCCTCGCTCAAAGCCTCCATTGATATTAAAAAATGCCCCCACCTCCCCGAAGGGAATCGTGAGGAAATGCGAATGCATTTCTTGCGCCTAGAGTACACGGCGTAGTAATCTTAATGGCGTAAAGCCAGACACATCGACGCGCTCAAGTGTCTCCCTTTTGGGCGCCTCTTTCAGCGAACGCTTCCTACGTGCGTTCGTAATCACCTCAGGGATGTTGCCACCGCCTTCAATGCAGCACAAACGCGTTTAGAACGCGCTGTTTTCAGGCTGTGCCAAGACAGCACAAACGCTACAAACGCGTTTCAAACGCACTGCATTGAGGCGGTGGCGCAGGGAGGAGAGAGAGCGAACGGCGAGAGAAGGAGCGGCGAAGCACTGCACCTACCTTCTCCTACACTCTCGCCACACACGCCAGAGCGCGCTCCTCTACTCCACTCACTCTCGCTACTCCACCCGCACCACCTGCTCCGGTTGCTAGGGGCGAGGATAAGCGCGCGCGCCCGCAGCTGTTGCTATGGGAGAGGGAGTGAGAGCGGAGAGGCGCGCGGACAACGCCGGATGCCTTACATAGCCCGACTAAGAAATGCATTCGCATTTAAAAAGGTCTGCGACGCGCGCCTGCCTCGCCTGGCTGCAACACCGCGTTCCCCGCTTACGCTCGCCGCGAGACAAATCGAGGCTGGGCTAGGGGGTAGACACGACGTGCGTTGCGTTACCCTCTAGTCCCGACGTGGTGTTCAATGACCTCTTTAGCATGCGGCGTGATGGTGGCCTTAGCCGAAATTCTTCGCCCAATCAGCGACGCTCTTCTGGCTGTCACAGCGCTTGCCCTGATTACGCTCTCACCGTTCACTACTACAGCTACCACAAACGTTTGTTTAATCATTAGAGCGTTTGAGAATTGGGGACCCAAGACGCTGGGCCCCCAAGCTGCGTTGGGCAGCCTGCTCTTGCGTTCGGATGATCAGCAGAGTTTGAGAATTGGGCCAACGCAGGCTGCGCACGGAGCGCCACGCGTGACGAAATATAAAATCATGCGAGACTCGGGCCATACTGCGCCGTGGCCCGCTCTGCGTCTGTGTCTTCTCGCTGGTGACCCAAGACCCCTTGGGGCCCCACGCTAATTTTCAATTTTTGCGACTTGGGTCAACGCGAGCGCAAGAGTGGCTTGGGTTCTGCGCATGCGCCCTGGCGGCTCGCAAGCTTCTTGGGTCCCCAAGCTCCTTGGGGCCCCAATTCTCAAACTCTCTATTGATCATGAACGTTAGTCGTCGGGACGGAGATGTGCCACCAAGCGTCAACGTGGGTGCATCCGCGTTAAACGGTGCTATAGCTGCCAAACACCAACAGACATTGTGCAAGCTCTCTTATTTCAATGTGCAGTAAACATTCAACTGCTTCTGTAAAGCTACGTTTTACTTTCGTGTTACACCGATTCATATGACGGAGGGATTAAAATAACAGAGAGCTGAGCTAGTTGGTAAGTATTCAATCTAAAAAGACAGGGCGTGCAAACACGGACACAAGGAAGAAGTTAGGACACCACAAACGCCGACTAACAACTGAATAGACGCACAGCGGCGGAAAAGAAAGAAGGCGCGAAAACTTATCTGCGCATGCCCATGCAATAGGCGACCTATCAATCCGGCACGCTTGGGGGCCTACGCGAAAGATAACTGTTAAGGCATTTGATTTCATCTTTATGCAAGTTAATCGACTTTTGGCTCACGCATGCGCTACCACTATTCTCGATATGCCATGCCTCAATCATTAGGCGCGTTTCTTCATTTCTATGTCGGTACAAAACTTCGCATTCATTGAATTTTGGCGTGCATTTACAATCTCGACAATGTAACGATAGACTAGAAGCTGAGCCTTCGGTTAGTGATCATTTCTCTTCTAATAATCTCTGGTTAATGCAGCGGCCCGTCTGTCCTACGTAGAAGCGGCCGCAGCTGCAAGGAACCTTATAAACCACACTTGTGCGGCAATCAGTGAATTTGTTTGTGTGTTATACGAAACAAATATCGGAACCGATATTTTTTCTTAGAATTGTGCATCTTGAACATATAAGCACTCACCTTATATCTCTGTTTCTTTAGCATTCATCTTCGCTGCATACTGAGCAGTCCGATTACTACTTACGCCGAAAAATTCTAGCTGTAGAAACTGTGTAACTGAACTCTAACGAGGAACAGAACACGGCTGAAATACTTTCTTCCACTTATCACCTGAATACATAATACCTGTGTTATGGGCTCACGGCCGATAATTAAAAATTCGTGCCTACCCTGTCGACACAACGCGATACTGCTTACTTGTAACGCATTCAATGTGACATCGCAGAGCGAGAAAGATACAGAACTGTACGCATCCGCGATTGTTTACGTAACAAATTTAGCAAAACTACATTGCTCTCACTGCGCCAACTATCGGTCGGTGTGCACGTTTCGTTTCCGATTCCACACCATGCACTCACTCCGGGATCAACACAACCTGGCAAGCGCCGTATTGCTAACGGCAGGATAAGGCCCTTGTCCCAAAGCTACGCTAATAAACTCGTACGCCGGCACACAATGAGAGGAACGTTCGTTCAGCGATCTCGGTGTTCTGTTGTATGTGTATATTTGTCAGCTTTCAGAGTCCTCACTCACGGGTTGAAAGCTTTCGCTGTGTATGAGTGACTTGTTGTGTTTGGACCTGACCGTATACCTTGCTTGTACCAGCTTGGGTACTAACAATAAACGATGCAAACCCTACTTGATTGACGTTGTTGTTGCCAGTCGTGGCCAGTTTGCTCACCAGGTGATAACCACACGCACGCCGTGATTTAGCAATTACAAAAAAGCCGGCAGATCCCACGCATTGTGGGAATCGATGTAATGCGAAGCAGCCAGCAAAGAGCTGCATACATCGTCTTGTATGTCACTAAGAAAAATGCGTGTCATGGTTTTCATGTTAACTCCTTTTATTTATGTTCGTCACATAGTAACGTCGCGCAACACCAACTTCAGGGTAGATCAAGCTAGCGAAACGGCTGCCAGCGCACCATGAGCGTGGTACGTAAGTCACGCTGTACATGGCATGTGTCATGACTTTCATGTTAAATCCTGTTATTTATGTTTGTCACACAGTCACGTCGCGAGATACGAATTTTGGTGTATATCAAGCTAGCGAAACGGCCGCCAGCACTCCATGAGCGTGGCATGTAAGTAATGCTGTACATGACATGCGTGTCATGATTTTCATGTTAACTCGTGTTATTTATATTCGTCACACAGTCACGTCGCAAGATACCAATTTTGGTGTATATCAAACTAGCGCAACGGCCGCCAGCGCACCATGAGCGTGGCACGTAAGTCATGCTGTACATGAGATGCGTGTCATGATTTTCATGTTAACTCGTGTTTTTATCTTCGCCACACAGTCACGTCGCCCAATGCCAATTCCGGGGCAGATCAAGCTAGCGAAACGGCCGCCAGCGCACCATGAGCGTGGCACGTAAGTCATGCTGTACATGACATGCGTGTCATGATTTTCATGTTAACTCGTGTTTTTATGTTTGTCACACAGTCACGTCACGCAATACCAATTTCGGGATACATCAAGCTAGCGAAACGGCCGCTAGCGCCCCATGAGCGTGGAACGTAAGTCATGCTGTACATGACATGCGTGTCATGATTTTCATGTTAACTCGTGTTTTTATGTTCGTCACACAGTCACGTCGCGCAATACCAATTTCGGGGTAGATCAAGCTAGCGAAATGGCCGCCAGCGCACCATGAGCGTGGCACGTAAGTCATGCTGTACATGACATGCGTGTCATAATTTTCATGTTAACTCGTGTCATTTATGTACCTCACACAGTCACGTCACAAGGTATTAATTATGGCGTATATCAAGCTAGCGAAACGGCCGCCAGCGCACCATGAGCGTGGCACGTAAATCATGCTGTACATGACGTGCCTGTCATGATTTTCATGTTATGACTTGTCATTTATGTTCGTCATACAGTCATGTTACGCCATACCAATTTTGGTGTACATTCGATTAACCAAGCGACCAGGAGAGCACAAAGTCGTAGGCGGCTAGATAGATAGATAGATACGCTCAAAGTAGCAGAAGTTCGCTAAGAAATGCTTCGCATTTAAAACAAAATACCACAGGGAACGAGAAGTGCAGTAGCGCGACCAAAAAAAAAAAAGCGCGAACCAGCAGCGAAAACGTGTTTGTATAATAATGATGATAGTAGTTTTAGCGCCATTTCGCCTCGCGCTATTGCAGTGCAATAAGCCGCGGTTACCCTTATTTTCTCTAAAGTGGTATATCTTAGGGTCGAAGCTCCTTAAGGCGGCACCCGTTCGTCCCTCGTAGTCGTAGTAGTGCGTAACCAGTCGTAACGCTAGTACCAGATCTTGACCTCCAAGGTGGTGCCGGTGGGAGATTTTTCCTGTGCGTTGTTGAACAATAAAAAATTCACAGCGTGCGCGTTAACTAAAAGCCGAATTCTTCTTTCTCTCATTCCCCATTAGCAGCCATTGGCATGTTCCAGTAGGAAACGTTAGTAGAAGTAGAAGTGTAAGTGTTAGCTAAAAGCCGACTTCTTCCGTCTCTCATTCCCATTAGCAGCCATTGTTTACCTCCAAGGTAGTGCCTGGTGAGATTTCTCCTGTGCGTGATTAAACAATAAAAATTTTGTTCAAAACGCCGTTGATTGATGAAATAAACCAACGAAAGACGTCAGATTTTTCCTAAAAGCAAAACGAAAGAACGCCAGATGTTCCTAAAGCAAAACGAAAAGACGCCAGCTGCTTAACGAAAGACGCCAGATGTTTTCTAAAGCAATGGTTTTCTAAACAATGAAAATTCACAGCGTACATGTAAAATTAAAGTGAGCTGCAAGTCGTCATAACTCATGGAACCTTTAGTATAAACGCGCCCGATCTCACGTCGGTGATGATGTACTGGGCAGAATTCACGGAAGATTCACGGTTGACCGATGAACCTCCGCAGCTTCGCCCACTCATCATCATTCACTCCGTGGATATGCTGTGATTTTTTCTCTGGTGTGGGCTCACAGCCGATTGCGCCGGTTTGCGCATCGTGTATATTGCGATTTCTTTTTGTATTTTTATGTAGCCGGTCTGTTACACGTATAACCACTGCTTTTCTCAAACGACGCCCGAATGTCTGGGAACCTTCCATATTATTTTAGAATCCTCTGATAGGCTTGAGCGTGCAAACGCGAACAGTTGATTGTAATGTAGGCAGTGGACATAGGGCTGGACTAAAACAGAATAGGAAGACTTCGACGTGGGGTCGCTGTCCGCGCTTCTAGTTAGTCCTTGCAGTAGGTAAACCCGTGTTCAGTTGTGACGACGTCTAACACTAAAACACCCTGATTTGAACTGGTGGAGAAGCCGGGGTACATCT
Organism: Rhipicephalus sanguineus; assembly: GCF_013339695.2. Lineage (NCBI taxonomy): Eukaryota > Metazoa > Arthropoda > Arachnida > Ixodida > Ixodidae > Rhipicephalus > Rhipicephalus sanguineus. The sequence goes on along the minus strand of NC_051178.1, from coordinate 18,414,736 downwards.
GGTCTTCACCCTGGAACTGCTGGAACTACACAGCCGGACACTACCACTACCTTTCGTAATGACTGATTCGGCGCCATCTCAAGGTGCTCCAGATCACGGTGTAAGAATATACTCAGGTGATGACACTCTTCCCCCAACGCATGGGAAACCGCAATCCACGCGCGTCCAGATAATGTTCGGGTTCTTATCAGATGACTTGCAGTTTCATCGGCGCCGTCTTAGAGGGCGCTACGAAAAGCGGGCAGTCGTCTCCATAGCAACGCGCATGCTGCTGATAACGTGCATTTTTTCTTTGCCTTTTGCTGGATAATGTGCATCCGCTAAGCGGCGTCGAGGGGCGAAATCGAGAGAGTAACAGGAGAGGGCGCGGCGGCGATGACGCAGCACCACCGTGGTTCGGCTACTCGCGGGCGCTCTCCGCCTCGAGCCATTAGATGGCGCACCGCTCAACGGACCCATGAACGAGCATTATCTGGCCGCTTAGGCGCGCGCAGTGTCAACACCTGAATATTCTTACACCGTGCTCCAGATCCACCACCTGCGCTCTGTCGCACGCCGGCAGCGCGATCCTCTCATGTTTAGTGGTACAGAAGACCACGACGTGGAAGTCTGGATTACCAAGTTTGAGCTGGTGAGCGCCTGCAATAAGTTAACACCAGCTACAAGCTCACAAAATTCGACGCCTACTTAAGTGACGTCGCGAAACTGTGGTGCGAAAACTATCGATTTCACCACCTCGACGGATTTCACGACCGCGTTCACGGAGATATTTGGACGTCCTGCCATACGCCGGCTTCGAACTGATGGGGAATGCATCGATGATGATGCAGTCCTCAAACGGTTGCCGATGTAATTCAGCTTTGGCAGAATTTTGATGAGCTGCGCTGGCAGCGCGCTCCCACACGTTGCGCTGCGCAAGATGCCGTGGATCTTTCATCGATGGGCTTCCGCCATGACACCGCCGACCATTCAGCTTTGCTTCCACTCATAAAGCAGTTCATTCATGAGGAGGTCGCACGGCAGCTCTCTATCATCAGCACAACATCAGAGCCGTTGGCGTCCTTGGCACCTCCTCTTCGTCAGGTCATCGAAACGCAAGTTGCCGAAGCACTGCCATATAGTTCGACTCCGCCGCCTGTTGCTGCCCCACTCACCTAGGCTGCCGTTGCTGCTCGAGCACGCACCCCGCCGTCTCCTGTCGCCCACCAATCTACTGGCCGAGTTTATACGTCGCAGCCGCCGACACGGCCGGTTACAGTTTAGTATTCAGCCAATGGTGCCTCTGCTCTCAACCCATGGCGCACACACGACAAATCGGCCCATTGCTTCTCGTGCGGCACTCCAGGTCACATCGCTCGTCACTGCCGCCGTGGCAGCTTTTCTCTTCGTGACAGTGCAGGGGCCTCAAACTACGTTTATGTTCAACCTCCATATGCCGTTCCTGCTGATTCTCCTCCGGACCCACCTACCAGCCGCCGACCGTTCGATCCACGCCGGTTGCCTTCTCCTCGTCGCCGATCCATTTTCCAATGCTACGTCACCACAGCCCTGCACGAGAGGAAAACTGAGAGTCTCAGTTACGGAGGCAAGAGCTGCGTTAATGTCGAAAATTCCAAGGCGAAATGTTTGTCCTGCGAACGAAATCGAAATGTCTAGATGGAGTCCCCGTACGCGCACTTGTTGACACTGGAGCTGCCGCATCTGTCATTAGCGAAAAACTCTGCCGCAATTTCAATAAGGTGACGACTCCCCTTACTGATATATGTTTGTAAATGGCTACGTCACACTACATGCAGCCGGCGGCATTATGTACTGCACAAGTCGTCGTTCAAGGTGTCATGTATTTCGCTGAATTTGTCGTCCTATTGCGTTCCTCGCACGACGTTATTCTCGGACAGAATCGTTCGATTCTGCCCTTGTTGACTGCGCTCTTTTCCGAGCTAACATTATGTGTGCCGTGCTTCTAACCCGACGACCGCCAATCTTCTTTGCCACTTCTGACGTTCACATTGCATCTTTCTTAGCCGCTCTCATTCCGGTCTCATGTGCCGCCGTTGCGAACGCACCTGCTTTGTTTACGCCATCAGCCAGTTTTGCGCGCCGTCGGAACGTCTTGCTTCCATTCGCCGTCCTCACTTTCTACAATGGTTAGGCTTGTCTAATCCCTCGGCTTGCATTTCATCCGTGGGGAATGTCTAGGAAAGTGCGAACTTTTCGACTGCGTTCTCCCCACTACAATGTCCAACCCTATGGTATCACCATCGATTGTTGCTTTCACGCCACCCACTAAGGCCGATGACCATGTGCACGTTTTCTCCAATGCCACTGATTCTGAGCTCACGCATAACTAACGCGGAAAGATCGTCAACCTGCTACAGCGTTCTTGCACTTCATTCGACTGTGATCAGTCATCTTTAGGTCGATCATCAGCAGTCATTGACCGTATTGACACCGGCCAGCAAGCGCCACTGCGCCAGCGTCCATACCTTGTGTCGTCTGCTAAACGCCGTGTAATCAACCAATAAGTGGACGACATGATGAAACGTGGCATCACCCAGCCGTCCAAGAGTCCGCAGGCTTCTCCGGTAGTTCTTGTTAATAAAAAAGACGGGTCCACAGGCTCTGCGTCGACTACCGCTGACTCAACAAAATAACGCGCAAAGACGTCGACCCTCTGCCCCATATTGATGATGCATTGGGCTGCCTACAGGGGACACGTCGTGAGCAAAGACAGAATTCGGTCTGACCCTGACAGGATTGCTGCGGTCTTTCGCTTTCCACGCCCCGAGAGAGCGCAGGAGTTACGAAGTTTCCTTGGCCTCGCCCCCTGTTTCCGTCGTTCATACAGAACTTTGCCTCAATAGCTGCTCCACTACACTAGCTACTTCTTCCGATGTTCGCTTTCTGCGGTCTGAAGAATGTGAAACGGCATTTGGCCTGTTAAGCGCGCCCTAACGCCCGAACTTGTGCTCTGCCATTTTGATGAGGCCGCACCGACTATCCTACATACAAACACTAGCGGCCGCGCTATAGGTGCCGTTTTTCTGCACTGCGACAACCCTTCGCAAGAGAGAGTTTTTGCATATGTCAGTTGTGTACTCACAGCTGCCGAGAACAACTGTACGATACCTCAGAAAGAGTGCTTGGATGTGGTGTGGTTAGTGTACAAGTTCCGTGCCATCTCCACAGCCGTATTTCACAATCGTTACGGACCACCACGCCTTATGAGGGCTTTCCACTCTGAAGAACTTGTCTGGACGCTTGGGTCGGTGTATTCTGCATCTGCAGGAGTATGACTTTCACATCATTTACAAGTCTGGTCGAAAACATCAAAACGCCGCCGCAATTCTCCCTGCCTGCTTCCTACTACCCAACTCAGCGTCGGTCCGAGCTTGGCCGTCTCTTCTACTGCAGTTCCCTCGCTCGCCTCAATAGACCAGCTGTTCTAGGACGACGAGCAACCATTTAGCTCCCACCAGCTGTCCAGTCCACACTGTAGGCGTATTATGGAACACCTCTATCGAGCTTTCCATCCACCATACGCGCGACTTCGTCAACTCTTGTAATTTAGGCTGGAGAATGGCGTTCTGTACCGCCACATTTACCATCCTGACGGTAAACGCTGGGTTCCTGTGCTACCACGCTCTCTTCGACTTCATGTGCTTAAAGCCTTCCACTACGATTTGACTGCTGGGCATCTTGATTTTCAAAAAAACTCACGACCGCATTCCAAGTCGCATCTCGTGGCCTGGCCTTCCTACTAGCGTAGCGCGGTACGTCGGTTTCTGCTTTTCATGCCAACGTCGTAAACGCCCGACATCTGCTCCTGCCAGCCCTATGGAGCCAATGCCGTGGCCATGGCCGGCAATGCCATTCGAGGTTGTAGGTATTGACCTTTACGGGCCTCTTTCCCTCACATCTATTGGTAAACGATGGATAGTGACCGCCGTAGGCCACCTGACGCGCTACGCTGAGACAACCTCTAAGATTACTGGCTCAGCTTCGGAAGTTGCTCACTTCGTCCTTCACGCCATACTTCTGCGCCATGGGGCTCCTGGTATACTGATGGGTAACTGTGGAAGAGTGTTCCTATCACAACTGTAAAATGGAGTACTGCGCGCTTCTGGAACTACACACAAGACGCCTTCAAGCTACCATGCTCAGACCAAGTGTCTCACCGAGAAATTTCATCCTACTTTTGCTGACATGATAGCCGTCTACATCCAACCGGACCACAAAAACTGGGATACCCTTCTACCATTCCTCACCTTCGCTTAAAACACGGCCAATCAGCGCACAACCGGCTACTCGCCATTCTACCTCGTTTACGGACGTCCCCCTACTTCCTTTCCCGACGTTTCCTGCTTCAACAGCAATGTGAACTGATATACATCTTCCAGTGAAGAATAGATTTCCCAACTGGCCTAGTATCGCCATCATGCTCGCATCAATACAGGAGCGAGACAACAAGACCGGAAGATCATTAATGAAGCATTCCATCGCGTTGTATTTTTCTGACCTGGTGACGAGGTGCTACTTTTCAGACCTATTCGCACACCTAGTCTCTGTGTCAAGTTCCAGCCAGGCTTCACGGGACCTTACATAGTTTTAGAGCAGACTTCGCCTGTTAACTATGATGTGACACCAGTTGCCATCCCAACAGACCACCGTTACTGCAACACCGAGATTGTGCATGTTTCTCGCATGAAGACCTCCACGCGACGTTCCTCGTCAGTTTGACTTGCGGTGGCCAGGATGGCCGCTTCCACGTGAAGTTTCCACACAAAGTTCCACGGCAGATTAGTGTGGGCGTTTGTTATGTGCTTTTTCCTCATCTGCACATTATCACAATCATCATCATCCGTTTGTCTCTGCGTCGTCATCGTAACCGTGTGTCATCTCATCACCATCGGGTGTGCGCGCTGTGCCTCTGGCTGCCTGTTGGCTGCCGAGTCCTCGGGCCTAATAGACGTCGTCTCGATCAAGAAGTCATGCAGGATAGAATCGTCGCTGGAACCTGAGTGGAACCTGAGATTTACTTTCAAGCGCACAGGCGCTTGAATGTGACGTCTATGTAGTACGTGTTTACGATCGACACGGCGCATCACAGCAAACAACAGGTCGGTGTATTGTCGACCGCCTGAGAAAGTATGTCAATAGCATTAGTAAAAGTGATGATGCGCATCTTCCGGCGCATTTTAAATCATGCTCATGTGTACCGCGCTTTGCGCAAGCTAAGATTATTGGGAAGAGAAGAGACCAAACGGCTGGGGATTAGATTAGAAGCGTTTCACACTAGAATGAAAGGGTCCGCCTGTGTCAGTGACACATAAGTTGTGCTAGAAAGACCTCAGTTATGCCTTTTAATGGACAGCTTCCGTGGTGACATGTATGACGTCACTCGTTCACAACCATGTGCATGCTTGAAAGCTTTTATTCTAAAAGAGCGAAATCCATAAACCGAGACTGGGCTATATTTCAAGGGAGTGTAAAGAGCGCCAAGCACCTTTCACTCGTAAAACAATTGTAATCAATATGGGGCAAGTCCTGATTGTAACGTGCACTCAAAAAGGCAGTTTCAAGTCGCTAATGAGCCGAATCCTGCACCTGCTTGTATAAAATTGAGCCAGATCCATTAAACCAGCGCTGCGTCAACAATCGTGACGAGGACAACCATCATGGCCGCATCCACTCTGTTTAATTAGTGTCCCTTTCTATCGTGCTTTCGTTGCAAAATTACTTTTTTTGGGCGAGTTGTTTATTACTGAAGGTCAAGATGTTGTAGGGTAAAGCTCAAATATAAAGAGTAAAAGGCCGACATTCCTACTTCTTTCTGCCTCGTAATGTTTTTTTTTCGAGTTTTGTGCTACACTATCATGTCATCATTTCGCTTCAAGAAAGAATATTTCAAATAGAGGACCACTGAAATGATGATATTGGCAACCGATCTATTCCTTGAAGAAGGAGAAGTGATCCGAAACGGCGTGGTATGAGCTAAGAAGATGAGCTGAAGCATTTTTTGAAGGCCTTCAATAGAGGCCAAGAACAAGAAAACGTTGCCGACAGTGCAAAATAGTGCGCCTCTTGCATGACTCGCTCTACAAGTCCAGTCATCCCCATTACGCCCATGTTTTAAGGGACGGCACCGATGGAAGCACGAGGATGGTGTTAATTTTGTCAAAAATATTGTTATATGGTTCATTCGCTGCGATTTTGACTTCTTTTACGAGCTAATTCAAGCCCGAATGAAATGGTCTAGTCTATAAGAGCGAAATCCAAATTTTCCTCCCGAATTCCGACGATAGTGGGCTACATAGACTTTAGTCCCAATATAGATTTGAGCTTTTTGGTGACATGATCCTAACGGCAAAAAATTGTTGGAGCTGGCCCGGCCATATTTTCAGTAGCAAAAAACTGCGTTTATCTCAGCGTCACATATGGTTGACTTGGCTGTTAAAAAACAAAAAAAAAAAACACCACACTTGTTTTCCAGCTTTCAGCGTCAGTAAATTGTTCGCACTATTGCCACTTCTCTGTTTGTTCTCTGCTCTTTCTTCATGTTGCAAGCATTGCGCTGGAATAACATGTTTAGCATACTTAGGCACCAACTCAGCAGGAACATGTTTTTCTAGGTCACACGAACAGACAGATGAATAATGACAACGGTCACAAGGCAGCGGAAGCTATCGCGACTAATCGTGTGATAATTTCTGAAACTTGCAGTGGACGAGAGTTCGCCGACAATACAAGAATACTCGTACGCTCCTTGCTGTGGCGAACAAGATGATATACACAACACACAAATTGCATACGAATGTTGCTTCCGATAAGGCGCCCCCTGGACACGCACTATGATTGGAATGCACCAGTGCAGACGTCAGACTGCCCAGGTGGTGTCGCGAAAAAAAAAAATTACACCATTTCCCGCTAAAGGGGATCATGAGGCGATGCGAAGCCGGAGCACTTGCGCGATCGCGTTCCGTTGGCGTTCGTTGGGCATGCTACCGACCTCGCGTCGCGGAACGCGAAGAGGAACGCTACGCGCGTCTTGTCTTCTAGCCTGGCCGTTAATTCTCACAGGGCGAGCGGGGAACGCGGTCGACAGACGTGCGAGAGGGGGGCAGCGTAGGAGAGGAGAGAGAGGGGGAGGGGACGCGCATGCGCTGGTGCTCATCGCGGCGTTGCGCAGGAGAGAATTTCGGCATGTCTAGCCAATGCCACCTAGACAAACTTCGTCAAGGCCTGGAAGCTGTTCGAGTGACGTGTCGCTAGTGGGCTGACGCTCGACCGGCGTGAGCTACGGTATTCGTGCTCTAGCGGCCGTTTAGTTCATTTAATATACACCAAAATCGGTATGGCGAGACAGGAGTGTATGACAAACAGGACTCATAGGCAGTAACATATAAATTATGACAGGCATGTCATGTAAGGCTTCATTTACATGACACACTCTTTGAGCGCTCGCTGTCGTTTCATTAAATGTATGTATAACAAAACTGGTATAACGTGACATGGTTGTATGACGAATATAAATGACTGGCTGTAACGTAAAAATCATGACATTCATGCCACGCTAGGCATGACTTGCATGCCACGCTCATGGTGGGCTCACAACCGTTTGGCTAGCAAGATGTGTTCCAAAACTGGTATGCCGTGACATGACTGTATGTGGAGCATAAGTGACAGGTCCTAGCGTGCAAACCATGCATGTTTGTCATGTAAGGCGTGAATTATATGATTTTGTTTAAGTACACTTCCGGCTGTTTCGCTAACTGGATTTATACCAAAAGAGGTAGGACGTGAAATGAGTGCGTGACGAATATAAATGAGCAACCATGTAATGTCTATAACAGAATGTAAGTACTATAGCATGGTATTTAACGAAATGTACATGCATGAATGCACGACAGACATTCAATAGTGAACCCATTGTTGTGACATGAAGGCCTTCATTTGCCTCACAGACAAATAATGCGATATATGCAGCTCCTTGCTGACAGCTACGCATTACATCAACTCCCACAGTGCGTGACATGTGGCGACTTTTATATTCGATTGGAACCCCCGTTATTTACGTGCCAAATGTTCTAATAATGAAAAACAACGCATGCTTCAAGAGAGAGAAAGAGAGAGAAATAGATGAAAAGAAAACGCAGGGAGGTTAACCTGGCAAAGTACAATAATAAGCATACACATCTCGTTCCGCATTTGTGCCTTGTTTATTGCAAATTTCTCGTAGAATATCGTCCGGACTAAAGTGTTTTTTGCACACCTGCAAGTGACAAGAAAGTGACAACTTTACGATTCGCGTTTCTGCAGTTCACCCTAACATACTGTGAAACGCACGCACGTGACAAAAATGAAACGTAATACCATCCTACTAAATGAAACGGAATACACGAAAAACAAAAGGGAAGGTGTGTATTTACCTTTTAATGCTTTGTCGGGCTGAAATTATCTCTTGGGATGACACGTATCTATGCCTTCCGCGTGTCTTCATTGGTTGGAAATCCAAATACGTGTACCTTGGGCCTCGAGTCGTAGTTGCCACAACAATGTGGAACACAACACTTCCCTGGCATCGCAGCCTAGTCACTCAACGACCAACACATGCACAAACACAAGCAGCACACATCACAGCTTCGAAGGAACTGACGGCACTCAGAGCAACGCAGCATTAGTGTTCTCGCACTGTTTTCAACTTAACTTGGCATCGGATGGCAGCCAGTGCGTGAAAGATTCGATACACGTCCACCTTCGAACGCTAGTAATGCTGAAGTGACCAAAACGCCGACGCGAACGCGCCGCCGACCACGGGCGTAGGTGATGATCCGCCACCAAGCACAGCGCACAACGCAACCAGCGTCGCAGCCCTGTAGTGATGCATGGGTGCTAGCGTCCGCCGAGCAAGAGCGGCCCACTAAAAAAAGTCAGCCCACTACCTCTGACGACGCATGACAAATGGAGTTTAGCTTCCCGGCCTTGACGAACTTTGTCTAGGTGGCGTTGGTCTAGCCCGCGTTTCAGAGGAAGAGTGAAAAGGGGGAGGGGAGAGAGGAAGTGGCGAGGGGGAAGGGAGAGGGGAGGGAAAGTGGCGAGGGCAAGGAGAGAGAGGAGTGGAGAGGGAGAGGGGAAGGAAAGAGGAGATGGGAGGGGAGAGGGAAAATGGAGAGGGAAAGTGGGGAGGCAAAGTGGACAGGAGGAGGGGATAGGGAGAGTGGAGAGGGGAAAGGGGACAGGGGGAGTGTAGAGGGTATGCACATGCGCGGTAAGGGTGGTCACGCCGCACACCACCACCACCACCACCGGATTGAACCCCGCCATAAGATACTTCGCATCTAAAAAATAACACCATCTCCCGCTAAAGGGGACCATGAGGCGATGCGAAGCCGGAGCACTTGCACGATCGCGTTCCGTTGGCGTTCGTTGGGCATGCTACCGACCTCGCGTCATGGAACGCGAAGAGGGACGCTACGCGCGTCTTGTCTTCAATCTAACCTGGACGTTAATTCTCACAGGGCGAGCGGGGAACGCGGTCGACAGGCGTGAGAGAGGGCGGGGGCAGCGTAGGAGAGGAGAGAGAGGGGGAGGGGACGCGCATGCGCTGGTGCTCATCGCGGCGTTGCGCAGGAGAGAATTTCGGCATGTCTAGCCCGCGTTTCAGAGGAAGAGTAGAAAGGGCGAGGGGAGAGGGGAAGTGGAGATGGAAAAGGGGAGAGGGATAGAGGACAGGAGTAATGGTGAGGGGGAGTGGAGAGAAGGTGTGTGGAGAGGGTATGCGCATGCGCAGTAAGGGTGGTCACGCCGTACACCACCACCACCACCACCGGATTGAACTCCGCCATAAGATACTTCGCATCTAAAAGCCTCCCGCGCTTTCATCGCAGGCCGGACGCTAACTGGATAGTGCTGAGGGAGCCGTCCGCAAGCGAATGTACGTACATATGCCACAATAAATCCCCCTGCTCCGTTTGTGTCGAGACACAGTTTCCTGAATATCAAGGACCTGGGAAGCTTTCCACCTGTCAACGCTTTAGAAAAGTGGGAAGCTGCACAAAGCGAACTCTGGATATAATGGAAAACAAGTTTCAGTTATTTCAGCGCGCTACAACTCGCCAGTACCAGCGAGCATCACACGACATCGAGTTCGAGGCAAGACCTCCGACATCGTTTCTCTGGCGCCCAAATGCGTTAAATTTATGCATAATTGTATGCATAATGACAGCGATGTAGTACACACACGATCAATTTAGTTACCTATGTATCATATAATCAGTGGTACAAAGCTTGCTTTAACAGGGACGAATGGTCTCAGAGGCTTCCGCCCTTTCAGTTGAATTCCCCTTCAGCTCGCGCTTCCTGTGCGATTGACTGTTTTATTACGTATCTTCGGATGTTCTGCTGACGGTTGTCTTCCGTTTGGATATACTGCAAATGGGGATACGTGCGTGTCCACTTTCGCGGGATACATCCGAAGGCAAAACAACATGAAGGTGGTGCCTACCCACGTTTTATGATTTAGTCATATGACACACGTGTTTTCATTTGCTAGTTCAAAACAGGAAGATCGAGCTTTCAAAACGAACGCGCTTGATGATGTGTGGTTAGACCGATTCAAATTACAGGAGGTCGCGGTAGGCGTGGTGTTTATCGCACGTGTCTTGAGTCTGCCTCTAGCTACGCACTCTGTGTTACAGGGTGAGCACCACTTTCATAGAGTCTGCTTAGGTTTATATTCAAGGTTGTCACGGCACACCCTCAGGACTACCTTCTCATGCGACCGGCCGTGGAGAATGCGAGTAATTCGCTTAGGCGAGAGCGCTGGCACGTATCCAGCGCTCTCGCCTTTCTGCTTCACGTGACAGCGATGGAAATTGGTAAATCTGAATGTCGTTTTAGTCATTTACGTTCGTGGCAATACATATAATAATATCTGGGGTTTAACGTCCCAAAACCAGGATATGATTATGAGAGACGCCGTAGTGGAGGGCTCCGGAATTTCGACCACCTGGGGTTCTTTAACGTGCACCTAAATCTAAGTACACGGGCCTCAAACATTTTCGCCTCCATCGAAAATGCAGCCGCCGCGGCCGGGATTCGATCCCGCGACCTTCGGGTCAGCAGTCGAGCGCCATAACCACTAGACCACCGTGGCGGGGCGTTCGTGGCAATACACAACGCAACAGTAGCGTCGATTGCGGCGTTTATTGCGTAGCGCGGGGAGTTGTCGCTTTTGCTTTTGTGTTTTCCATCGTTTTCATGGGTAATCCGACAAGCATGTCATGGTGGTTGTGCGACACATCCGACTAGCGCAGAGAAATTCATAGCCCTCTTTGTGAGTGTTGAATGCGCAAAACACAGGTAAGCTAAATCGCTGTTTCGCACTCGCTAGTTGCGCCTGGCTTCGCAGCAAAATCTTCGAGGGAGTCGGACTTTGCGCTACTCAATTCCTTCCTTCTCGCTCCGACAGGTGGCGCTAGACGTCTTGTGAAACTCCAGGGTCTGAGGTAATGGGGTTGCCTTGTTAGAAATGATCACTCAAGAGACGTACGAACCAGCACAACATCGACGGCGTCGAATACCGCTTCGGACGCTCGCTTTCTGCGCACGGTCTGTTTGGCTTCTTGACTGCCCACGGTCGCCATATTTGCGGGTATTGGGAAACACCTATGATGGTTAAAGAAGGGACAAAATCAATTGTGTTTCGCTCGGCTACCGCTATAATCTCGCGCTTTGCTTCGAGTGTTTTCCGTGAAGGTGTCACGCCGTCGCCGCCTTCGAGTGGGGCCAGTGAGAGACGAGCTGGCGTGCGGCTGCCGGATGGAGCAAAAGCCCTTTCTTGTCTGGCGACAGCACATGGAGGAGTCAGCACACTTATGCCTTTCTCAAATACATCGACGGAATTGAGTGAATCTATGGCTGTTGTATGCCATATTGCACAGCATCGCTGAAGAGTACGCATCGCGGACACATAGCCAAGATGACGCAGCCCCGTCCCCACAACTAGCACCACCTCACGCACCCACCTTAACAGTGGCAAGGCACTCGGTATCATTGCAGGTAGTTCCCTGAATGTACAAGCCACGTAGAATCTCGAAATCCTTTATGCCAAGAGACTGCAGCTCGTTGATGAGGAGTCCCGACACGGCTGTGGCGTCCACGCCTTGCACCTTGCGTTTCAGCTCAATCTGCACAAGCGGTACGTGGTGCGAGTGCAGCTTAGACAAGCATAACAACACATAATCGCTGTAATGAATTATGAATCCTCCAGTTATTGCGAAAGCAATCCGCCTTTTGCATGCCTCCACAGCGCATGCGCGGCCCTCTGATGGCGACTCTGGGAAACGATCTGTGGGTCGCCGTCGCAGACGCCTCCTCTTTTCTCGCCGTGGCATTGGCGGTGGGCATTTGTGTGTTGGCATGTGCAGGCGTCACAACAAATATATTTATCATTTATCTATACATCTGGTTCTGTTAGCGCGATGCCGGGAACGTGTGCCGCTTATGGATGTACTTCCCGAGGCGTGCCCGGCAGCAACATTAATTTCTTCGGCTTCCCATCGGTGAAATGCGATCGTCAGCACCCTGAAGCGTGCTTCAGAGCTGTGAGGCGGCAGAATGAAGACGCAAATCCGTGGCAGCCTTCGGAACATACAAGACTGTGCGAAAAACACTTAGTTAAAGGCATGTGTGCCAATTAAAAGTTATAATAGATATGTTACTGAAGGGCATGTCACGTTTCCTGCAGAGCGCGGAACAAGTGTGCCCTTTTCTGTCCGTCTCGTCGCACAGCAGTTCAGTAGCGACAAAGCTTGCGCTACGGCATTTCTTTCTACGATATGTTTTCTGCATTTCTTTTGGAATGACGACAACAGCAACGTGTTGCCAAGTGCCCCTTGGTTCGCTTCGGTCTCAACGTAACTACGCTGTTGTTTACATTGGCGTCTTCACAAAAGTCGCTGTAAATCCTCCGCTAGAACATAATAAATGCCTAAGGGTGCAGTTTCGTTGCCCGTCATTCATCGACGTTCAGCGGTTCGTTTCTGTCGTCAAAGCACATTCGCTGTTCAGCAAAAAAGAAAGAAAAAATCCACGTATCTTGACTGTTGACGTGCGTGCCGTGCACCGATTCATAAATCTTGCGGCGTTTTGCTTATGTAAGCGAAATTTCAACGTGCGTGCTTTTTTCTAGTTAATCACCGTAGTGCGATGTTCACAGGTTTTGCAGGTTCGCCGTCCAACTCACCCAGGCGCCCCGATTTCGTGCCATCACTGTTTCTCTACATCGATGTGTTTTAGAAAACGGACGCCTTTCATCGCTTCTCACGCACGGCAGCGCGAACAAGACAAAGCGATAAACACCGACCAGGTACGCTCTGTGGAAGCGAACGCAGCACGACCATCTAATGTGTGCTTGCATAAGAAAACACCAGCTTTTGTACACAGTCTACTTATCTTTAACTACCCTTCGTCACTGCATTAGTAGCTGTCAAATATGTCAAAGGAATCTCGTGAAGTTTGGTTATGCGCACTTTTTAAGACAATAGTTCACAATGCGTGAGGTGAACACTTCATTTTTTATCGTTATATTGTACTTCTAAGCACTTTCAGGTATAAGTATCTCGTTTAAACTGTACGGTGTTTGAAGTAGTGCCAGTGTTTATTGCCGTCGCAAATTTTTTGCTTAATTGATTTGCTTCTTTCACAATTTAAGCTGTTTCAGTGACACCAGTCAAACCAAAAGAAGACCCTGGGGCAGCTGACACCTCTTCAGGATGTGAGTCAGCGCCTTGAAATACTAGATTATACCACATTTATGCAAGTGTTCCAGTGTTGTTACAGCTACCAGGTGGAAATGTCAGATAACGGCTATTCTGAGACCACAGGTGAGAATTTTGTAAGCTTAGTCCCCCTAAAATGCGACATGACCTGATATAGTCAGTGGCAGGTGCATACCTTGAGCTGTTTGTGCATGTGGTGCAAGCCTACGGCACATTCGTTATTGCTGGATAACACACGCAACTCTGTCACTTAAAACAGAAATCTGAGCTTGTTGGAAACAGTCATTATTTTGCTGGTGGAGTGCTTACAAAGGTGAGAAAGAAGTTTGTGTAATGAACAGGACATGATCAACTTGAAACTGTATTTTTATTTGGAAAAACATTTGTTTACATAGGTACACACAACAAAATTAGCCAAAAAGAACAGCGAGATGGGACAACAAGAAAGCATTGCAACCGAACATTGGCACAGATAAAAAAGCGACACCTGTGTTAGCCTACCGTCCAGCACCCCGAGTGATGTCGAGTCTAAATACTTCAACAGCCTGTATATCTGCGAGTCAGTACATGCCGTGCGCATTTATTACACGTTGTCTCCCTCATTCGGCGGCAGTGCAGTGGAAGAAAGCTGTTTGTCTGCACTGCCCATTTCTCAGAGGATAAAGGCACAGTGGGAACGTGCATTGCATTCTTTCTTTCTTTCATAGAAAGAACATTTTCAATATGCTTGACTTGTCAGTGAGTATGCAGATATTTGATATAAAAAATTGTAATGCTTCAAACATGTCTGCAAATTTTTTATGCAGGAGGCACCATGGATGCAGACAAGGTGGACATGTCCTATGGCAGCAAAGGTAGACACCTACGATTCATAATAGTACAGCAGATTTTCAACCATGTGCACAGCACTTGTTCTTATCTCCCTTGTATTTGTTGCATATACAGGCTACACTTTACAACAAGGTGAAAGCGCAGCCGCACTGCTGCAACTTCAGACTACTGCCGTTGCCAAGGAGCAGGTGGAGGATGGCAAGACAACCAAACTGAACAGCCTGCTAACAGAAAATATTGCATTGACCAAAAAAATCGAAGACCTAGAAGCTAGATGTAAAACGCTCCAACCACGGAGCTTTCACGTTGACACTGTTCATGGTTCCACTTTTAAGTTTTATACTGGGTTTACGTACAAAGGCCAATTTGATGCTTTCTTTGATCACCTGAAACCAAATGCAGAGAAAATGGTATACTGGACACCCCAGAATAATAAGCTGCAAGAGCCACGAGGCGGCTATCCAGATCGGCAGCTTTCAAAGAGAGATGAAATATTCATGGTTTTATACCGGCTGCGATAAGGTGCTTGTGCAGAAGAAGTGGCCAGATTACTTGGCACCTCAGAATCTAGCCTAAACCGAATTTTTTGCATCTGGATAAACTTTTTAGATAAGGAGCTGTTTGCAATCACAAAAACACCATCCCTGGCTGACGTGAAACGGCACATGCCATTGGAATTTTACGATTTTCCAAATATCAGAGTGGTTCTGGACTGCACTGAAGTTCGAATCCAGAAGTCCTCAAAGCTAAAAGCACAAAGGCAAACTTTTTCAGCTTATAAACACTTTAACACCTTCAAGGCCCTGGTAGGTGTCACACCTAATGGTTTTATATGCTTTGTCCCTCAACTATGGGGTGGTCACAACTATGGGGTGGTCGAAATTTTACAGAAAAGCAAACTGTTAGATCACTTGCAACCTGGTGATGGTGTAATGGCAGATAAAGGCTTTCGCTTGGACACCATTTTCCCTCCAACAATCAAGATCTACATACCACCATTCAAGATGGGAAGTCAGCTTTCGCCAAAAGATGTCATTGCTACTCGGAAAATTGCTGGAGCTAGAATGCATGTTGAGAGGGTTATAAGGCATATTAAAGAATTCCATATTTTAGATAGGGCAGTTCCTATAACCATGTTGGACATTTTCAGTAAGATATTTCGAACTTGTACATTCCTGTGCAACCTCCAACAACCAATTATCTCAGTGAAAGAGAACTAGCAAGGCATTTCTCGATGTCCTAAATGCGTAAGAGAAAAGTGCCAAATGTAGACCCCATTGTTGCTACCCTGTTATATTATGCTGTCAAGCACTGCTCATTTTCACATGCACAGTGTGCATGTGAAAGTGTGCATCTTAGTGTCATTATTTGTGCATCTTAGTGTCATTTGTGCATCTCAGTGTGTATCTTAGTGTCATTATTTTTGTGTGTGTTCTTTTATGGTGCTAGGCAGGACATTCAACGGTAATGAAGCAAAATAAATTAGATGTAAAATGTGCAATGCTTTCATTGGATGACTGTACAGATTAGTTAGTGCACCATCCGCTTGGGTATCACCATATTTATTACGTGATTACACCAGCCATGAATGCCTTCTGATCAGCGTTCTGTTGTTTACACTGGGTGTCATGGCTACAGGGACAGCTCAAGCAGCCACTGTGTTGGTTACCATGAAGACTAGTTAGTGGGTAAATGACACAGGGCTAGTTAAACACGGGCAGTGTACGTTTAGCTTTTTTGTGTTCATTGCACCTGTATTGCTATCTTATTGTGTAAGCTAACCGCGTGGCAAACATTGTGCAAGCTTTAAAGGAGTACTGACACGAATTAAAAAAAAATTCGGATTGTTTCTCTGAATGAAAGTACAGGTGTCAAGCAACCTAAAAAGAGTGTCGTAGTGCTTGGAAATACATTCAATATATTTTTAATATCGCTGCCATAAAACCGCAATTTCGGTTTCTGTATCGAGGGGGCGGCTTCGCGGTGACGTGTCAGAGCAATGTGACGTCACGGGAAGACTGCAACTGGCGACGTACTAACGGCAAATGTGTCATCTGCTCGTGCTGCACGTAAACAACGATGAGTGAAGTGTCGTCCAGTGACCGCGACAGTGATTTCTGCGATTTTGGCTGCATGCAGGACGCAGAGCTCGCATACTCGAACTGTCTTGACTTGTCTGAATAATATCAGTTGCAGTACAGCTGGCTAGCAGATGCTCAGCGACGAAAACCTTAAAATCAAAATAAAATATTTTATACGTGTTGTCTGACTTCGGTGTGTGGAGAGCGTTGACACTGCATACCAAGAAAACGAAAAATGTCCTTTTTGCAATGTCTTCACATCGTGCCAGTACGCCTTTAAAACTTTTGTTAGGCTCTACATTCTAGCCTTTACAGTGGTGGATTTGCAAGGTTATTATGATTGGGCCAGTTGTTGGTAACTATTTCTAACAGCTTGGTTCATGAAAAGGCGTGCATGTACACACAATAAATACATGTTGGAACTGACTCTAACCACATTGTTTCAGACTCAATCAGCCTTGTTGCCTAAATTCACCAGACAACTTCATCAGGAAATTTCAGACTATACCCCTACTTGCCATAGACATATTTATTGGATGCAATTCGAGTGGGTAATGGAGCATAGTCTTAGGCTATGTTTATTGTTGAAGCAAGGTCACTCAAGCTCTTTAGATTGTATTTATGTGATAAAGCTTTGTCAAAACATTTCACAATATTCTAAATAACGTAATGTAGTGCATGCAAGTAGTAGTATTGTAATTTCATGCAGTGTATACGTTTCTACAGTAAACTACCAAATGAAATGACAGCCTTTGGAAAGGCACACCGCAACACCTTGATAGTAATGTCCTAGGACAAAGGCAAGCTCAAAGAAGAATGACGAGGTTTACGTGAAGAGAAATATTCTCTTAAAGACTTCCAAATGTGTTATGCAACGCAGTGCATGTACCCATGGCTGTGTCGGTATGCGTTCCGACAAGTGTGCATAATTGGAGCATAATGGCTGGAGCATAATATATATTCTGCTTGTGGACACGATTACATTCTGCAAGGAAAATCTGGAAAGTTTTGTCGGACTTGTTAGCATTAGCAGGAAGAAAAGGGACGTGGCCACAGGTTTCATAATGACCTCGTTGGTTTGCGGGCACATGCAATATCTTCCAGAAAAAAAATAAGAGGCACCAGAAAGGAAGTTGCTGCAGAGTATCAAAATACTCAAAAAGTAGCTCATGTTACTTCCACAGAAACTTTTGTTACAGCCTGGCATTGTGCTGTACACACAGTTTTCATATTGTTTGTTTCCTGTATTTGGCACTTTCAGATGTATGCAGTGACTTTCGTTTTTGGTTGCAATGCTTTTGAACAGTTTTATTGCTAATAATATGAACTAACTCGAACGCACTCTTTTTATTTTTGCCTTAGGTCACAGCATACTTGCTTATTCAGACTGTAGAATACAGAATGCTGCTCCCAGAAAAAGATGAAATCAAGAAGATTCACTAGCTTGTATTGGCAAGTGTAACAAATATTTCAGTGTAACAAATATATCACAGAACAGTGAAGTGAATACTGAAATAACATTTTCAAAAAGCCAAAGGTTCTCAGTGCATTTACTAATACCAAAACAATGACATTAAAGGCAAATATAGAGCGTACATACATTGATAAAATACCATTTCAGAAGCATTGCGGTGCCGGTTCAGTGAAAAAAATGCTTGCGAGAAAATAGTGTTCCAAGAACTTGCACACCATCCGGGTAAAAAAAAAATATGTTGCACACACCACCACCGCTCCTTACTGCCTGACGGGCGCTTGTTTCTTTCCCTAAGCACAGAAAGCACATGTCGAGGACATCGCATAAAGAAGCATTATGTCTTGCAATAATGCGACTGAGCAAAGCCAGCAAAGTATTTCATGTTAACGAAACTTGTGTACAGACTTGTGTCAGTGTGCAGATGGCAGCCGTGGCATGTTTCCGGTTGCCAATAGTTGTTCTGGCTCTCGCACTATACAAAAGCACAACCTTTGGTATGGGTGGCAGTTACTCAAATGAAATCACTGAGTAATCATGAAATCAAATGAGATTTGATTTTTTGCACAAGGCTAAGCACCAAAAACATACTAACGCGAAAAGCCTTGTCTCCTTGAGTGGCCCCTTGAGCAAAATACAGCAGGCCATTGAAGTGGTACAAATACATACGTAGCCTATATCACTGATGGTATCACATTCTGGCGTCATGACTTCACTGATTCGCAAGAATGACAATATGGCAGAAGCCCAGACAGCTTAGGATGTGGATTAGATTCAACTGGATCTTATCCGACCTGGATTATCGCATTTGCGTTTCTACTGATGTCTGTCCCCGCCTAAATTGCGCACACCTAAAATATACTTTTCAGTAAAAAAGAATGACTACTACTCGCGTATTCTGTGGATCTTGCCCAGACAACGACCAACTACAGCGTCCGAAAAACAGAGCCGTACTGCGAGATTTTTTTTTCACACGATGAGCACACATGTTTGCATTTTATTTCTCTGGGCTGCGATGCTTCGGGCGCAATACAAGCCCTCAGACACCTGTAATGAAAGCTGGGGGTTGCGCTTAAAACGCTGACGAATATGTTACAGCACAGAGGAATCTGTCAGTCCGCAAAAGTCAGCGGGGCAGCACCACGGCCGTACGAGGAGGCAACAGCTTCCTCGATTCCGTAGACGAATCACTGATGCCGGCATGTTCTCTTCATATACTTACTCCATGAACACGATGCTAAAGAGTAATCACAAATTTAAGAACAGAATCTTTAGAAACTGAAATTAGACTTTTCACTGTAGTTTCCCCGTGCTACCCTTGAAACGCGAGCTACATGCAATAAGTGTGTAGCTGAGGACATTTGCCGTTGCATCACCAATGATAAGCTTGAGATGGCCCGGTAAGCCTCTGCTGATGGCACTTCTAGCATAACCAGAAGGTTTGCAAGCCAAGCCGAGATCGTGGCCAAGACAAACATGCACAAACGTATTGGCGTGAGTAACGTTGTTCTTGGAAAGTGAGATGTGTTGTGCGATCTGCAGAAGCGACAGTTACGCACTGCCTACTTCTTAAACTTCTGCTTAGCTATTCGCTGTGGTTGCAGCCAAAGGAGCAACTTTTTAAGGTTTGATCAATGGTAACGAATATTTTCGTGAGGATCGCACAGACGGCCGCCAGTTTGCATGACCTTGCCAGGTATTTCAGAAATTCCCTGGCTTTTTCAGACATCTTCAAGTTCCCTGACTTTTACAGGTTGGTAGACACAATGATTTTGCATTAGCACCGTGTCACTTGACAGGGGTTCACCCAAAACACGACGTAGCCTAAATTAACGTTCGCAGGCTATTGGCACTTGGCGCATCTTAAGGTCACGTCCCCCACCAGAGCACAAGCGTGCTGCGACATACAGTCGTGTCAGGAAAGAATTGCTGGCGATACTTTTTATACAGACCCTGTATAAATAAATACCCTTTAAAAAGGCCCTGTAAAATACTCAAGAAAAGCAGCGGTAGATTATGCTATGCACTTTTTGTGAGCAACATATTCTTTCTCAGTGTACAGTGAAAGCCCTCTGCTTACTCTGCGAGATAGTTGCTCCGGAATTATGCACTGTTTGTAAAAATGCAACAACCCAGGCAGAATTTCAGAGGACCACAGGACTTTGTCAAATGAAATTCGCTCTACATGAGTTGACGTCGCTACACTTCCAATCATGCATAATAATATGCATGATTTTTTTAAGTTCAATATCGTCGCCACGTATTTTCAAGCAACACTTCACACAAGCTGCTGCTTCCAAGAAATTCTGTCCTTTGAAGGAGAATGGACACTTGACTTCCAGAAGGCCAGTGTTACCACCTTCAAACAACATTCTATCGGGAGAAGCAGCAATGAATGGATATTGGTGATGCATATGCAACCCTGTGTACGCACATGTGACAGATCTGTCCTTACATACCATCATTTGCTCATAAGCTTGAACAGCATTGTCCTCATTATTTGCGCCATAGCGCATCGCTTCGGTGCTTACTTGCCGAGGATACATAATGTCCTTCACGATGCCATCAGGCTTTCGGCACCGCAGCACCTGCTTGAAAACTGATGCTGTGAGTCGTGCAATGCGTTCTAGATGCCAGTTTTCATTCTCTGCTTGGCCCATTGTGCCTTCCAAAATGGCGGACCTGTCGTCAAGGCTTAGGGGCCAAACAGCTGCAAAATTACAAGACATGAATGAAAATGTCACCTAAACTTAGCAAGGAGTAACATCAGCTGAAAGAGTGTACTACATTGAATGTTGCTTGTCTTATGCTCATAAATTGCAGTGCAAGTAAAGGAAAGGCTTTACTGGGAATAAGCAGCGCAGAATGCAAGTATTAGTCTTTCCTTGAGCCACTCGTGACGGAAGTATTAATAATTTGTCTAGCTCTCATTCTAGCCATTTTCTGCAGCTTTGTACTCTTAAGAGGTGCCTTGGTTAGCTTCAACAAGTGTGTTATTTATAAGCTTGCTGCTGCGTGACCTACCTTTAAAAAAAGTCGGGAGCCCTTTCCCTATCGGGAAAAGGGTGTCAAGAGAAGCTTTGCATGTGGATGCCTTACCTGCTACATTGCTTTGTATCGTCACTTCCTTTTTTTTCTATTTTTCGTTGTTTTATTTCTTTCCTTCTTGTAGTCTTCCTAGCATTGTTTATTTCTTTCTCTTACCTTTGTTTCTTTGAGTAATGCATCCACTATCGACGAGGGCTACTCGGGCAACAATGAAATGTGTCAACGTGAAATGACAAGTGCCCTCGCTAAATATCAGATTGCCGTACGTGAAGCTGATGATCACCAACAATCCCATGATCGAGAGAGCATTAACTATTAGAAAAGAACGCATAAAAATTTGCATGTAAGAGGCACATTTTTGAGAGTCTCATTTCTGTATGCTGAAAGAATAATTCACTCCAGCACCAAGCTTTTCACATATGACAACGCCGCCACCGAAATCTGTAACCAGTGTTGTAGAGAATGGTGTTCTAGTTCCTTTTGGGATTAATTCCAACGTTCCCTTCAGGGTCGGTGGAACTGTAGTAGTAACTAGTTACCTCTATAAAGCAACAAGAAAGGGCATGACATTTTTTTTTAATTTCCACTGCATTGAACAGGCACACACAGGCGTATGGGCGACTGTGGGCGAAGAGGGCATATGCGCAACTGCGTGAGATGCAAAAATATACCGCTCACTTGTGATGCGACTATGACGCATCATAGTTTTCATTTCAAGACACCCGTCGGGAAGACAGGGAAGAGCACGATGCCAAGACCGACCATGCGTGGGAGGAACAGCTCATTTTTTTTCTTTTTGTCTGAGCCATTATGACAGCAACCAATGGCCGTTCTGGATTGTAGACAGACTGTGGAGAACATTTACTTTACATTCGAGCATAACCGAACCCCACTGAAATACCGCCGCCAAAAAATGGTGTGCCATTTTTTCAACCTCGGTAAGTTTTTGTTCCGCAAGTCGAAAATTCATTTTTTTCTTTTTTGCACTTGTGGCTGTGTTTTAGGGCGATTCTGCTACGCGTCCCCGTGACCTTGTCAGCATAGTTTGTTAAAGTGGGGCAGCCGACACAGTAGTCGTGGTTCCGTGGAGTCCTCGAACTGCCTCGAACTGGCGGCTATTGACAAATCTGTCAAGAACCGACTGCATGGCGGCAGGAAAGGACACCGAAATGCGGTGGATGCAAGTGCCACAGTCGCGCCCGCCTGATGCTTTTGATGGTCGAGTTTGGGCACGCATTCTTTGAACATGCAAGTCATCTCAGTGACTATCGGTCTAATCCTAAAATAGTTCATTTGACAGCCGCTGCACCGGTAACATCTCTGTCATGCAATAAACGATACGCAAACATCCCGCGCTACATTCTTGCTGCGCCTGCTGAGCCTGCTCTCGCCTCCTAGACCTCGGTTGACTTCCTCCTTAATTGTATACAACACGGCAGTACCCTCTAGCGCTTCGATGGAATGCCTCTTCAACATAGTGCTGAATAGAAAACAGGTTAGTCTGTCGCATACCAACGTCAAAATGCAACTCTTGATGAGTGCGAACAAGGGACTTAGTTGCAAATGTGTATCCTGGACATCATTTTATACTTGCACTGTAATACTGAATCAGCACTCATTAAACGTTTATGCATTGTTCCTTTCGATGCGGTTTCCTGTGCAAGAAATTTAATATAGCGGTGGATGTGTGGAAATCTATATTTTGAATATTTGAAGCGCAGCATCTTGACTGTGCATTTAAACATGGACATGAAAAGGTCCTAATGTGTTGCACTTGTAATATACAGACGTGAAAGTTGCAGTTATACATGTCTGCAGTATGGTTGGTTATCTCTAAAAACTTTGTCTAGAATCGTTTCTTCAGATTGGTATATACATACAACCTGCTTCGTACGACGTCAAAGTTGTATTATATACGTAACTCAATGCAGGCTTTGAACTGTATTTTCCCACAGGATTATCTGACACAACATCATGTGACGATGCGTTCCAATTTTCTAAATGTATCTGGAATGCAATTGTTTTCCGTTAAAGGAATTTGTAATGTGAACTTCTTCCAAGACTGTTAAGGAACTAAGAACAGGTACAACACTGTCTGTAACTCAAAACACGCTTTGCCTCATAAGTATAGTAAGGTAATATTATATGCAGGAAATACGCGGCTGCATTTACTTAACCAGCAGCACTCTGGCCGCATACTTCCACTGGAGTTTACTGCTGTCATTTTCCAGAAGCTGTACGGCTGCTTTTCCTCAGCTTGTAAGAGTTTTATCATGTGCTTCATTCATTTACTCCACACCACCCGAGTTCCACACCTCCTGATAACGTTATGCTTGTGATGAACCACCATGTTTCTAGGAAACTGAATGTTGTGCTCTTCTGTGTGCATTCACTCTTACCAACCAAACATCTGCTGTATAATTTTGTGGCTTTTCTCACACAGCAAATCTTCACAGTCTGCAATGCGTGGTTGCAGGGAGCGTCTGCTGTTCGGTTCCACTAGCACAGGGCCAGTCTCGCCTGCACTCTGAAGAACACATGCAGAGAGAAAGTGACAAGTATTCAGTATAGAATCAAATCCTGAAAAGTATGATGCATTTTCAAGCCATGACATGCTGGGCGTAGTTGGAATAATGAACTTCGATGCATTTACAGTGCTTAGGCGAAATAGGAAATAAAGCTTGCAGACATAGAACTTACTGTTCCTTATCTTTCCGTGTCTGCATGCTTATTTTCCATTTCACCTAAGCACTGGAAATGCATCAAGCTATGACATATCCATATTATGCAAATAGCAGTGTATGCTCGACGCCTATGATTGTTTAATTGCAATGGACACCTGAAAATATAAATGCCAGTTATGGTAACCCTGCAAGCATGTATACTTTTCTTAGTCGAACCTGTACGTGCATACAAATTTTTTTGTTGCCCTACACCTCACCACACAGCACACTGCACAGAAACTAAAATCGTGCTGTTCACAAAAGCAACCTAAGCATCCACTGCCGCCTCACAGAACCACGATAACCACAGACATGACCTACATCTTCAGCAGTGGAAATGCATAGGAATTGAACGAATACGCAAAGCAGGGAAACAAATCGACACCATGTGGAAAAAGGCTTCATGACGTGGTAAAGCATCAACAATACCATCATGTATCACCTTCCCTCCTACCTATTAACCTGAGGCAGTGTGTAGGAGCAAACACAGCTTTAAGTGTGAATCATTCCCTCGTGAACCAAAGGCAGTCGTTTATCTTTCTGTCTAGCAGGTTTGTACATGTTACAGAAAAATAAGTAACCAATTACAATTACTTCTTTAAAATGTAATTGATTGCAGTGGTCATTACAGCCCTACAAACGTAACTGAGGAATTACAGAAATGTAATCGACTAGTGTTGCATTACTTTTCTTCATAAATTTTATTGCCGTAACCCAATAGCACACATTTACTCGCACTATAACAAACTACTGCAGCTTGCATGGTAGACAGAAGGCTGGAACCTTGCGTGACGCCTGGGAAGCTTACTGTGACTACTGAGATTGGGTTACACTACAACATTCAACAGGAGTTGTTTTGCAAAGTTGTCGTCGCTGGTTCTTACCCGTATCCTCGTTAAATGCCAGCTGCTACGCTGAATGCTCTTGCAGAGCATGTGCTGGAGGGATGAGAGGTATTATAACGTAGGAACACCTTGCGCACCAGCTCGAAGTTGCACAGTGCTTCAATGCTAGTGTCTATGTCCATTATGAAGCACCATTATGAAGCCCCAACCCCCCATCTAACAGGACAGGAGGTACCTGCAGAGCAGTCGCATATTTTTCGGGACTACAACTGCCGTAGAAGACTGGTCAAAACTTGATTTTGAAAAAAAAACAGTAAGTGATTACCAGTAATCAACTACAAGAAAATGCAACCGAGTTACCCAGAACATTACAGTTTCGAAAAAGTAATAGACTATATTTCAAGATCACAAGAAGGTGTAACTGATTACAAGTAATCAATTTCTGGTAATGCGTTATGTACAAGACTCCTGTCTAGCCACCTACGTCTGGTATTTCATCTATGCTGTTTTTATATTTTTTTTGCTGTACACTTTCACTCTCCAATGTGTATATATTTCTCATTAGTAATAAAGACGTTAAGTTCGAAAGCTAGTTGTTGACACGTGTGCTCTGCGATTCGTCATGCGAAAGCACGGTGATGGTGCTTGTGGTGTCCTGACTTCTTTCTTGTGTCCGTGCTTGCACGCCCTGTCGTTTTAGAGTGAATGCTTACCAACTAGCTCAGCTCTCTGTTATTCAAAGCACGGTGTCGCATTTTTAATAATGTTCAAGATACTACGTACATCTTGTGATGCCTGATGCGTTTTTGCATATCGCAAGAGCAGGCAGCCAGGAGAGACCTCTGCCAACTTCTCAAAGAGCTTTGCCGGGTCAGATGGCAACAGTCCCGGTGTTGGATCATACTGCCGCTTTCTCTTCCGGCTCCGCTCAAATATAATTTCAGAAAGTGGCACATTTCCTTCTAGCTTCTTGGCTGAAAAGAGAGAAGAAAGTATGAAAGCAGCTTAATCGCTAAAATGATCATGGCATGCTCATCCACCATCAGATTATCAACTGCTGTTTTATTAAATATTTATCATTCCTACTTATGGTATATTCAACCCTCAGCTCAGCATTGTCCCTGCCACAGTATAGACAGAACTTCTATCCAGGTTAATTCATTCACGAACTGCACTTTTCAAAAGCAGACAGCTGAACATCACTTGTAACATGTATTTGTCACTTTGCTGAACAAAACCGCACAATTTCTAGAAGTGATCTCTAGGCAGTGTGTACATCGTTCCTACCTTGAAAAGGCACAATCCATGCACGAGGCACATCTGTGAACGTAAGGATCCTGTGACGGCAGGTTGCACACTGTGAGGAGCAACGCAACTGCGTGCTGGGAGCTCCTACTGAGGCTGCAGAAATTGATAGTAAAAGTGTGGATGTTCGTCAGCTTGATTTATAGACAACACTTCATTAACACCCCCCCCCCCCTTCTTAAGGTTCAGGCAGACCTGACCCCAAACATTCGCGAAATACCTTTGCATGAATATTTGTAGCCCCCTTCCCCATTTAATAAAGCAACTCCGTAACCAAAATTTTTGATAAATCCCCGCCTCAGTGCCTGCCTGCCAGTCAGAATGACCAAGTGTAACTGTTGGGCAACGAGTATCAGATAGACCATATCTGCTTTTGAGTTATTGCGGGCACGTACAACGTCACACGCTATGAATGATTGTGGTTCCGTATTATATACACGCCTGCAAGCAGCGACGATAGCGTAACGTATAAAGGGTGCAAAGCTTGCCAAACTAGTCTGAAATGAGAGTGCACTACGCGGCCATACGTAAAATGATCAAAAGCTGTGCCGGTGCCCGATCTTGGATAAGCGATACCGGCAAAGTACATACCTCTCGACCGGTTCAGCATGCCGCATTAGATCGGCGCCAGCTCTTCTGACGTGCCAAAATGATGTAACGCATGTACCGCAGGATCACGTTCCCTCAATGTCATTGTGCAGGGCAGCAAACATTGCGGCCCCTGAACGCGAGGTAGTTCGCCATGCCATACACTTCGAAGCATGCCTTTCAGTAAAGTAAAATCCGCGCTCCCTTACGTAAAGGTTGGTGCAACGACGGCTCGAAACCGCCAAAGCATAGGCCCGGTAGTTCATATGATTAGTATGAATGACAGTAAACAAAGAAATATACTAACCCAGCTGAACAGAGGCAGTGGCATGCCAGTATGTCGCCAGTGGCCTTCCTGGTGACCGCATGGACTATGCAGAGCCACCTTTCACTAAAGGGAGGCAAATGCTTCTCAGAAGCGAGTACGTGAAGATGGCAGTCAACGCGTTAAACATGACGTTGCGCACGTACCCTTCATCAGAGAATTTTTGCCCTTTTGAGGTTTTCCGAGAGCAGCGCGAACCACTTGCCGCCATGAAAGCATTAGGCTGCGCCTTGCTCGTCATTTTCATCGATACTGGCCTTTTAGTCCATCCGTTCGTCACGGAAAAAAAGCCGCCGGGTATGTAAGCACTCCCAGGGGGCTCCATGGCTCAACGCAACACACCGACGAGGCTCACATCACATGTGCCGCAACCAAGCCTAGTGATACACAGCAGCACTGGCGGTGGTGGGAGCGGTGGCAGCGGTGGCAGTACCAGCAGACGCGCCACGCGACGCCCCACGGTTTGTTTCCGCGTGGTGTGCGCGAGAGGGTGCCACACAGACATGCAAAAGGCGGATTATATGGACACTCTCAGCGGATTTTTGCCGTCGCCGTCATGTCCCGTATATATATATATATATATATATATATATATATATATATATATATATATATATATATATATATATATATTGAAATAGGGGTGTTGTACGTCAAGAAAAGGTCAGACGTTGCTTTGCGAAAGGCTCTTTTTCAGGCAGGTCTGGCTACTGGCGAGCGCGTGCGCGAGCGACAACCACGGCCACCGATCGTCGTCGTCGTCTTCCGTAACAGCGGAGCGTCTGTCATTCATATTCAGTACAATTATTCCCCGCGAAATAAGGAGCCATCCTGGCGACCTAGGGACCAGTAAACACGGGAGGGTCGTAGCACTGCTTGATTCTAGACACGTGGACAATTTCCTGGCCACGGCGACGATGGTCAGGAGATGGTTCCATGGGCTCGATGAGGTAGTTCACCGGTGATGTTTTTTGGAGTATACGATATGGGCCGTGGTACTTGGGGACCAACTTGGTGGAAAGGCCAGGAGTAGCAGAAGGGACACGCAGCCAGACGAGCGAGCCTGGATCGTAGGATGGAGCGTCAGTGGATGCGTCGTGGTGGTGCTTCTGGCGCCCTTGGTCTTGTGTTGTGAATGACCGTGCCAGTTGGCGGCATTCTTCAGCGTATGTAGCGGCTTGGGATAGAGTCGTGGACTCGGAGGCGTCAGGTCTGTACAAAAGAATGGTGTCCATAGTGCAGGAAGGTTCGCGTCCGTAAAGGAGAAAAAAAGGGGAGAACCCAGTAGTGCTTTGAATGGCGGTGTTATAGGCGAACGTAATAAACGGTAGTACTCGGTCCCAATTTGAGTGGTCTGACGAGATGTACATAGACAGCATGTCACCAAGGGTGCGGTTGAAGCGTTCTGTCATTCCATTGGTTTGGGGGTGATAGGCGCTTGTGGTACGGTGGACGACGCGGCACTCACGCAGCAATGCTGTGATGACCTCGGAGAGGAACACGCGGCCACGATCACTTAGCAACTCTCGAGGTGCTCCATGACGAAGGACGAGATTGTGCAGAATGAAACTGGCAACGTCTTTTGCTGTAGATGAAGGAAGAGGTGAAGTTTCGGCGTACCGCGTGAGGTGGTCGACGGCAACGATGATCCAACGGTTACCGTCTGCAGTGCTCGGAAGGGGACCGTAGAGGTCGATGCCGACGCGGTCGAACGGCCGGGAAGGGCATGGCAAAGGTAATAAGGGCCCGCCGGCGTGTTGAGGAGGAGTCTTACGTCTCTGGCATGTGGAACAAGCCCGAACGTACCGTTGAATAAAACGGTACATACCACGCCAGTAATATCGGAGCCTGATCCGAGAATACGTCTTGAGAAAACCTGCGTGGCCACATTGGGGGTCATCATGGAATGTGGAACAAATTTCGGACCGCAGGTGACGTGGAATGACGAGTAGCCACTGACGGCCACCGGGTGTGTAGTTTCGTCGGTAAAGCACGTCATCGCGAGTGGTGAAGTGCTCGACTTGACGACGCAACGTGCGAGTAGAGGGAGGAGCGGTCCGACCAGCAAGTATGTTCAGAATGGATGCAAGCCACGGGTCCTTGCGCTGCTCAGATGGCATGTCGGCGATGGTGAGGGCAGTGGTATCAAAGAGAGGACTTGTGCAGCAGGCAGGGTCAGAAGAAAGGGGCGAACGGGAGAGGGCGTCGGCGTCCGAATGTTTGCGGCCGGAGCGATACACCACGCGGATATCGTACTCTTGTAGGCGTAACGCCCATCGGGCGAGGCGACCACTTGGATCCTTTAGTGACGACAACCAGCAAAGGGCGTGGTGGTCAGTCACGATGTCAAAAGGGCGTCCATACACGTAAGGCCGAAATTTCTCTATCGCCCAAATAATAGCCAGGCACTCCTTTTCGGTGACAGAATAGTTGCTTTCGGCTTTACTAAGAGTTCGGCTTGCGTAGGCAACGACGTACTCTTGAAAGCCGTCTTTCCGCTGCGCAAGAACAGCGCCCAGCCCGACACCGCTAGCGTCTGTGTGGATTTCTGTGGGTGCAGATGGGTCATAGTGTCGCAAAATAGGCGGCGACGTAAGGAGGCGGCGCAGTTCGTTGAAAGCATCGTCACAAGGGGGAGACCACGCCGAAAGATCACTAGAGCCGGCGAGGAGCTTGGTCAAAGGAGCGATGATGGTCGCGAAATTGCGAACGAAGCGCCGGAAATAAGAACAAAGACCAATGAAGCTTCGGAGCTGTTTGATGGTAGTCGGTTTGGGAAACGCTGAAACGGCTGTAAGTTTGGCTGGGTCAGGGAGAATGCCGTCCTTCGAAACCACGTGGCCTAGAATCGTAAGCTTTCGAGCGGCGAAGTGGCACTTCTTCAAGTTCAGTTGCAGTCCCGCGGCGGAGAGGCAACGAGAACTTGCTCAAGGCGGGCTAAATGGGTCGAAAAATCGGTGGAAAAGACGACAATGTCGTCTAAGTAACAGAGGCAAATATTCCACTTGAGGCCTCGAAGGATCGTGTCCATCATTCGCTCGAATGTAGCTGGCGCGTTGCACAGGCCGAAGGGCATGACTGTGAATTCGTAGAGCCCGTCAGGCGTGACGAAAGCTGTTTTTTCGCGATCGGCCTCCGCCATGGGTACCTGCCAGTATCCAGAGCGCAGATCTAACGAAGAGAAGAATTCTGCTCCCTGTAGGCAGTCTAAGGCGTCGTCGATGCGCGGCAGAGGATAGACATCCTTGCGGGTGATTCGGTTGAGACGCCGGTAATCCACGCAGAATCTGATGGATCCGTCCTTCTTCTTCACCAGCACAACTGGAGAGGCCCAGGGACTGCTGGATGGTTGGACTATGCCACGTTTGAGCATGTCATCGACCTGGTCACTGATGACACGGCGTTCGGCAGTTGACACGCGGTATGGACGCTGCCGCAATGGTGCCTGTTGACCGGTATCAATACGGTGAACAACAGCTGACGCTCGACCTAAGGAAGGCTGGTCGTGGTCGAAGGAGGCTCGAAAACGCTGGAGGAGCTTGACCAGCTGTTCCTGCTGCCCAGGCGTGAGGTGGGAGTCGATAGATTTGCGAAACACGTCCATAGGAACTTCGGTGTCAGTTGCAGGTATAATGGCACAAGTCGGTAGCGATGGCTTGTCTGGAAGCATTGGGTCTTCGAAAATGCAATCCAAGGTCTCGAGGGTCCCCAGACACTCGCCACGTAGTAGAATATACGGGCAAGCAGAGACGTTGCACGCGTAAAGGGCCGCGGAACCATTGGAAAGGTCGATGACGGCAAATGGGAGGAGGAAGGTTCGACGGCGCGCACTAGCTATAGATGGTTGAAACAGTAGGGTCGAATTAGTGGCAGCAGGCGAAAACACAGGCACTAGAACGGCGGACAAAGGCGCGATGTGGACGTCGGCTGCGGCAAATACTTTAGGCGCACTGCGGTCGTCGAGGTCGGGGCACGGAGTCGTCAATGTCAGTTCAGCACGAGCGCAGTCGACGAGGGCCTGATGGGCAGAAAGGAAATCCCATCCTAGTATGACGTCGTAGGATGAGCGAGGAAGAACGACAAACTTGACGGCATACCAAACATCCTGAATAACAACGCGAGCTGTGCACTGAGCCGTCGGTGATATGTAATGCGAGGTCGCCGTTCGCAGGGCAAGATTGGTAAGAGGCGTTGTGACTTTTCTCAAATTGCGGCACAGTTTTTCACTAATTACAGAAACGACAGCGCCTGTGTCGACAAGTGCACGTACGGCGACACCTTCTACTTCTATATCGATTTCGTTGGGCGGATAAAGAGGAGGTCTTGAAAAGTTCGACGACAACGCAGTTCTTGCCTCCGGAACTGCGGCTGTCAGTTTTCCTCTCGTGCGGGGCTAGGGCGGCGATGCATCGGGGAAACGGATCGGCGACGGGGCGATGATGTCCGGCGGGGGTCGAAAGGGCGTCGTGGGGAAAACGAGTCGGCGAGAGGAGAAGAAGGTCGTGGGGGAAACTGAGCAGCTTGATTTGTGGAATTCCCACCGTCCTGAGGCTGCAGGTTGCGACGGCGACAGTAGCGTGCTATATGCCCCACAAAACCGCACGCAAAACATATCGGCCGATTGTCGAAGGTACGCCATGGGCTAACGGCAGAAGTACCCGGTGTCCCGGTAGGTGCCAGAAACAGGTGGGGCTGGTGGTCTGGAAACGACGGCAGCGTACGTCAGCGGTGTAGTGGTAGGCGGCGATGGCGGTAGTGCCTGCGCTACTTGTGTCTCAATGACCTGGCGTAGACGTGGGTCTAATGATGTTACTGGCTCAGGTGTTCGGGTGACAAGGGAAAGTTGACGCGCAACTTCCTCGCGGATGAACTGCTTTATATGCGGCAGTAAAACGGCATGGTCAGCGGCGACGTCGTTGACAAGGGCGGAAACCTCAGCTGTATCTTCGGCTGCACGGCGCGTCGAGACGCGCTGCTTTCGCAACTCGTCATATGACTGACAGAGCTGGACCACGTCGGCGACAGTCTGAGGATTCCGAGCGACGAGCATCTGGAACGTATCGTCGTCCACTCCTTTCATGATGTGTTTGATTTTGTCGATTTCGGCGAGAGATGGGTCGACGCGCTTGCAAAGAGACAAGACATCCTCGATGTAGCTTGTAAAGGTCTCGTCCCTGCGCTGGACTCGACTACGCAGACGCTGTTCCGCGCGAAGCCGGCGCACGGCGGGACGACCGAAGACCGCCGCGATGGTTGTCTTAAACGTCGACCAGTTGGTGATTTCACCCTCATGGTTTTTAAACCAGAGGCTGGCCACATCAGCGAGGTAAAAGCGCACGTTCGTGAGCTTGTCGCAGTCGTCCCATTTGTTGGAAGCGCTTACTATTTCATACTCGACGATCCAATCCTCCACGTCGTGCTCGTCGTTTCCGCGAAAGACGGGTGGGTCGCGTTGCCGAGGCACACCCGTACAGAAGACTGTCGTGGTTGCGGCAGCTTGCGAAGGGCCAGGAGCAGTCATGGTGAAAGGCGATGGTAGCGTCCGATTGCGAAGTTCCAGGTTGACGGGAACCCCGGCTCCTCCACCACTTGAAATAGGGGTGTTGTACGTCAAGAAAAGGTCAGACGTTGCTTTGCGAAAGGCTCTTTTTCAGGCAGGTCTGGCTACTGGCGGGCGCGTGCGCGAGCGACAACCACGGCCACCGATAGTCGTCGTCGTCTTCCGTACCAGCGGAGCGTCTGTCATTCATATTCAGTACAATATATATATATATATATATATATATATATATATATATATATATATATATATAAAGAAGCACAAAGAAAAATAAGCCGCAAGAAATAAATTCCGAAGCACCCGACCGGGGATTCGAAACAGCGACCCCTGACTACACAGCGCACCGCGTTAGACAACTCTACCACGCACCCGCCCGCTTAATAACGGCGAGCTATTTATATGCACCATCTAGCGCTGGCGGTACGCAGATATCGGAGAAGCTTGAGTGTGTTCTGTATCACGAAATGCTGCTACATTTTCTTCCAATTTGAAAAGTGCCCTTGAAACGCGCACTAAAAAGTGGCCCCTTTCTGTACCCACTGGCGATGTGGAACGAAAAAAATAACGCTGGGCACACCTCGCATTAGGTGCCACCACGTGACAAGAAACGCAGAGGGGTCACTACACGCGCCGCAGTTTAAAAGAAAAAGAAATATGCAGTAGCGTCGGGTTCCGCATATTCGACACTTGCAGCGCGCTGCTCAAACTCAAAAACGTAACAACTGTGACAGTTGTTAGTTCGCGCTTGTCCTGTGTATACCTGTGCGTTTTTTTTTCGAGCATCCTTTGCGCGTCAGCGGCGCTCTGCAAGTATCGAGCGGCTTGTCGTTCTTCGCGTGACGTTCCAATTTCTCGCTATCGCATTCATTGCTTTTGCGGCGAAACAGACTTTTTTCCCTATTTTCTCACCATGCCTATCGAAACCACCTATGCCACCCCAAAAAGTCATTGTTTCGCCGCCAGGGCGAACAAGGAATGGGATAGCGACGAATCGAAGTGTTATAAGAAAGGCTAGCGGCTACCTCTTGTAGTTACGATTTCGCGTAACTCTAAATACGCTGGCTTAGCGAATACGACCGCTTTAAGGAGCGAAACGGCTTTTGTAGTGTCTGTCGTCTCAACGCGATGTAAGCGGTGACAGCACAGCATGTGCACGAGACTTCTGCGGATGACTGTCGAGATAACACACACGCCTGCGCTCGCGAACACTCCCTAGTGATCAAAGCTCGCAGTTGCTGCTCCAGCAACAGAGCCCCTCCCACCAGCTTCCCTTCAAGCTCCTTCGCCCCACGAAAGACTGGCGGGGCGTTTCCTATCTGCTCCTTCAGCAAACGTGGCCGCTGCAGCGAGCGAATTCACCTTTGTGCTTTCTATGTCTATGAACCATCTGTTGAACCCCTTATAGAGATAAACGCGCGAGCACAGGCGACCACGACTTGTAAGTGAAAGTACGGACGCCCTTCGGCTCCTACATGCATGCGGTGCGACGAAAGACCGCGCATCGATGCTCTTTAAAGCGAGCCTGTCGGCCCTTTGCGCCGTCTCGCGGATGATAGTGAATAAGCCTACGCCACGTCGACGCAACTGCGAGATGTGTTTACCACCAGCGGTGAATGGTGCATATAAATAGCTCGCTGTCAATGTGCTGGAGGACGTATGCGAGGTGGCCGACTGGCTTAACGGATCGCGGCGCGGAGCGAGGGGCTGCCTGGTTGAATCCCCAATCGCGCGAGTCGTAAAAACTTTCTTCTGAAGTATTTTTTGCAAGTGTTTTATATATATATATATATATATATATATATAGTCTGCCGCAGTGGTATAGCGGTTACCGTACTCGGCTGCTGTCCCGAAGGTTGCGGGTTCGATCCCAGCCGCGGCGGTTGCATTGAGATGGAGGCGAAATGTAGAGGCCCGTGTACTGTGCCATGTCACAGCACGTTAGAGAACACCAGATCCGAGGCAGCACACGGCATCGGGCCGATATTGTTTTTACGGTGACTGTGCGTGGCCCCATCACGGCCCAGTATTGCCGGCATTCAGCTAATATCGGCTGAGCCGTTGATTTGGGGCGGCAATATAGTGCCAGCTTTGCCGCCCTTCATGGATTATTGGGTTTTCACCGGCTATGTTGAACCAGGCTTGCCGCCGTCCGGCCGATATTGGCTGAGCCAATGGCTTTCACCGGGGAAAATTGGACCAATTGCGCCGTTCTTCAGCCTGTGTCGGCTGAGCCGCTGGCTTTGACCGGCTAATATCCCGGTCACACTGGCAAGTTTAGTGTCATTTTGAGCGAGTGCACTTACGCTCCCAGAATGGCACTTTGGCAACGCGCTGCTACACGAGAAAGGGAAGTGCACTTTGGAAATTATTGTAATGACATGGATACTTAAGTAGCACAACAGATTTTTGTTATTTCAGGCAATGTCTTTTAAGTACTACTGTTTTACAGCTATAACCAGCACTTAAAATAAAATTTACGTACAAACGCGGCAGCTTCAGCCACTGCACGGCGTGCGCTGGACATGCCGCTGGCGGTCGTGGCTGTAAACTGCCCGAAAACGAGAATATCAAAGTAGTTTTTTGTGTTATAATATGTTTTAATGCATAAGAGTATTCCTAATAAAGAAAACGATAGTTCAAAAATGCTATGAACTCGGCTTCGGATAATAACTAATTCATTCTCGAGCCACTGCTATCTAGGCTAGACACTCCGTCTCGGCGAAGTGAGTTTGGCGAACGCACTCGCCGGCAAGTGCGCTTTGAAGCGAGTGCCACTAAACGTTCCCGTTTGACACCGTGTGAATGGCACTAGCGGCGAAGTGCACTTCCTCAATGTGCACTCAAGTTGCCCCGTGTGACAGGGGTATAATATTGGGCCCCTCTTGCCATCCTTCAGACAACGTAGAGCGCCATCGCAATTCGAGGCCCTCTTGACCGCCCGTCTTCATTCAACCTGATAATTAAGATCCGATCAAGATCGGCATTACGAAATTCCATTTATTTGATGTATCACTCAGACGTCGAGCGTCCTACGTATGCGTTTTATTGCCGGAACACGGAACATCACGCGTGCGCGTATCTGATTAGTTTTCTTCGTGTGCTTTCTTTTTCTTAAACACAGGATACACTTGTGATGCAGTAGAGCATCAGGCGCATGAATATTTGTCGCCTAAGCTGCGGGAAGCCGCTACATGGACTGGTGTGCTAGCACAAATAAGAAAGTACATGTATCGTGCTCATGCCGATTCGGGGCACAAAGCAGCGCCGACTGAATAACTTTCATTCTCTCTTCAGTTCTGCTATGACAATGACTAAACACCATCACTAACACAGTCACTTTTCTATCCAAAAAGGTGACCTTCAGAACAATGACTAACTCACATTAGATGGCCACTTCGTTGACAAGTTATTCAACGCTATCAAAATGTTGAAACATTATAACACCTACCATTAAAGGAGCACTGACAAAATTTCGAAGGCGAGGTAACCTGTGGGATGGATTTTTGTGGACACACACGCATCATCTACGAAATACCAACGGATAATATAGCCTAGAACATATTTAAAATCACTTTTAAAGTGCGCGTCGCGCCACTCTACGCGAAATGCGCCTTTGGTGTTCTTGTAAACAACCAACCGCCACCTGCGCCACGAGTTTGCGTTGGCTGCCACGATTGTTGCGGGCGCTCTCTCCCGCTCTCTTCCAGCAGACCTTTTCAACGGAAATAAGGGGAGTCTTGCACGGGAGTACAAAGCCTGGTGTTTTCGCCTCGGCAGTGCATCTTGGGGGGGTCACGCATATTTACAACGTCTCACAGGGCATTGTAGCAGCACCCAGGAAGCCTTCGTTGAAAAGAATTGTCGACGCGGTGCTCATATGCACGCGGTTTTGTGTGCTCACGCAGCCAGCTATGTTTACATAGCCACTACTCTGGGTCCAGCCTCCCTCGGCGCTTTCTGAAACCGAAACTGCGACTGGGGGCTATAAAATCATTTCCAAATAATTAACGGCCGCGCGCTCGAGCAAACGAGCTTTGCAGCCGTGATAAGTGGGTCGTTTACTTATGGCAACAGAAAAAACAAGATGCAAAATTTTGGTGTCAATGCTCCTTTAACTTCATGGACCAAACTTCCAGCACTATTCTTTCGTAAATGTTATTGCCAATGGTCGTCCGA
The DNA here is from genome assembly GCF_013339695.2 of Rhipicephalus sanguineus. Lineage (NCBI taxonomy): Eukaryota > Metazoa > Arthropoda > Arachnida > Ixodida > Ixodidae > Rhipicephalus > Rhipicephalus sanguineus. The sequence continues at coordinate 18,378,002 of NC_051178.1, read as the reverse complement.
CTTCACTAATATATCCACCATTAGGATTCGTACAAACATTCGCGCACGGATGGCTTTAGCGGAAGACGTTGTATGTAAATACAAGTTGTGTGCATAAATCTAACCTGGCAACATATTTATAGCGCTATATCCTTTACACCCTTTCAACCGCTGACTGTGTGGCGCGAGTACTGGAAAGCTACACGGATAGCTTCATATCCATGCGTGTACACGTATTTACACACAAGTGTGTTGTGTTCAACCGTAATAATAACTGTTGAGGTTTAATGTTCCATACCGCGATTTGATTAAGAAAGACGCCGTAGTGGAGGGCTCCAGAAATTTTGACTATCTCGTGTTCTTTAACGTGCACCTATGTCTAAGTACACGGGCCTGAAGCATGTCCGCCTCCATCGAAAATGCGGCCGCCGCGGCCAGGATTGTCTAGTGGTTAGTGGTCATGATTGTCGCGGACAGGATTGTCGGTGGTCTAGTGGTTATGGAGCCCAGCACAATAACCACTAGACCAACGTGGCGGGTGTGGTCAACCGTAACAAGCGCATTTGCTTCATTGATGTCACATACTTTTACCTGGTGGAATTAGCAAAAATCTCAACAAGGCTTGTTCCTGAGGTAGTTGCCTCATTACTTGAGAAAAATAGGTATGGTGTTAAAAGGACCAGGACTAAGTGAAGACGCGAACTGAAAAACACGTGGCAAACACGTGTTCGTCAGTTGGTATCTTCATTTCGTCCCCGTTCTTTCTGCGCCATGCGTATTTTTCTCTAGTAAAAATCTCCTTCATCGATTGCTTCCCATGCGCTTTTAGAAACAGTCGCTTTTATTATTATTATTATTATTCCACGTGAAATGCAATAATAAAGATGTAGAGTTTATGGGATCTTGTGGCACCACTCCCAACGTTTTTCACGTCACCTGCAGTAGTTTATTCGTGTTTCTGCCTCGTAAGTTATCAATGAAGAAATTGGGATTTCCGCTCAAAGTTGGTATGGATAACGGTAATTTATTTGCCAGTCATGTGTTGCTAATGCCGGACGTTTATGAACCAACCCGACCTCATTATTTGTGAATTTGATAAATATCGGGGGACTCTTGTTAATAATTAGTCTACGCGTTCGCATGCTGTTCTGGTCTGTTGCCACTCTTAACCTCACTTTTTCCCCGAGCCGCTTACGATTATCTTTGTTTTCTTCATGTCCATTTTTAATCCTACTTTGACACTTCCTTTGTTTACATCTCCAATTTATTTCGCGATTCGTCACCGTCATGGCTAGAAAGCACGACATCCTCTGCAAAACGCATGTAGCTGAGATATTCTCCATTAATAATTTATTCCTATTTTTTTCCCGTCCTAGTTTTTTAAATATTTATTGTGAACGTGCCGTGAATAACATTGAAGAAATTGTAACTCTTCGCTTGACTACTTTCTCGATCAGGATTTTCCTTCTTTTGATAAGGAATACGGTGGCTGTGGGATCTTTTTAGATGTTGGCTATGGTGTCTACGCATGTTTAGGTATCCATTATGACATAATTATTCGTGAACTGCTGTCGTGTGTACATATGTGTGAATTAAGCGTTTATTACCTTGCAAATGTGTTGCTCCTTCACTGCCCAGACGCACGCGTAGTTGGTGCAGCAGGCATTTCCCCTTTTTAGTTGTGTTGGAGACAATATTGACTTTTGATATCGGCCTTGCACGGTTCTAAAATATTCTGGGTGTAAATGGCACACTAAGACCCCAGTGGAGCAGTCGTTGTCATTACGCATATTTTCTGTATACAGCGCCAATGGTGGTGATTCGGTGAATGCCATTGGGCTTATCACTGCTGACTTACAGTACAGTAACTACGGTAATGCCGAACTACCTTGCTCGGCACGATCAAGTCTTTCTGATCAAGTTATTATACGCATCGAGAACTGGTGATGTCGGCCACGCCGATGTCGGCAAGCTCCCGGTATGACCGTTTGCACCCCTTATTTTGGTGTTTCAGCAGTGGTTGTTTACCGTGCGGTAAGTACGGCAATACTACACCGTCGTGGCCTGGACGTAGCTAGTTTAGTCGGGGACACCGGCGGTAGTTGCTCGATGCGGATAGTAACTTAATTACAAAGGATGATACACATATCAAGTAGAAAGGTTGCGTACCTACCACGGTAGTTCGGGTTTACTGTAGTTACTGTACTTTAAGTCAGCAGTGCTAAAATGGCCTATCGGCAGCCCAACGGCATTCATCAACTACTCTTGACGACATATCCGGAAAATACTTCGTAATTACAACGACTGCTCCACTGGGGTCTTGCTGTGCAAATTAGACCCAGAATTCTGTGGAACCGTGCAAGGCCGAGAAGGAAAGTCAGTGTTGTCTCCAGCACAACTAAATGGATGAAAGGCCTGCTGAACCATCTACGCATGCGTCTGGGTAATGGAGAGCAACACATTTGCAAGGATATGAACACAAGTTTATTCACCCAAATGAACACATGCCAGCAGTTCCGCAATAATTATGCCATAAAGGAACACATTTTCTGAGCATCTAAATCACCTCCAAGCTCTCCAAGCTCCAAGTTGAAGAAGTGTCACTTTGCGCAAGATTCTATTGAATATTTGTGTCACAGGGTGTCTCACGGTACAGTATCGCCTCAACGAAGCAATATAGAAGCAGTATTGCGATTCCCAAGACCAAGATCGCCGAAAGAGCTGCAGCGTTTTCTCGGCACCACCAACGTTTGCCGGCAGTATATACCGCATTTCAGTGACATAGTTTTCCCACTAACAAAATTGCTGAAGAAGGGCACACTACGGGAATGGGACGCTTCTTGCGAACAAGCTTTCGAGTAAATGAAAATCTCCCGACCGAAGAGGCAATTTTGAGAATATCTTCTTGCGAGAAACCATGCGTGCTTTATTGCGACGCATCTAACGTCGGCATCGGTGCAGTCCTGAAGCAACGTGATGATGATGGCAAAGAACACCCTACTAACGCATGAATTAAGTTATGCCATAACAGAGCTTGAATGTCTAGCTATAGTCGACGCTGTATAGAAGTGGCACTGCTATCTCCATGGAAGACCATTCACTGTTGTCACCGATGATGCTGCCGTAAAATGGATGAAAAACATTAAAAATCTCCAGGCCCGTCTCTTTGGATGGTCTTTGAAGCTGTCTATGTATGACGTCAACATTCGGCACCAAAAAAACAGCGAAAACATCGAAGCAGACGCATTTTCTCGGAGTCCTGTGGTTCAACTCATTTCGTTACCAGAAATCCACGGTTACCAGTATGATCACCCTCGCTGCATGTACACTACTGAAAATGGTGTCGCTATCGTGACGCGTAAAGGAATTCGCAAAGTGTACGTTCCTCATAAGTTTCGACTGGAACTTCTGCAGAAAGCACACCACCAGTTCGGACATGTCAGAGTAAAGAAAACTCTGGGGTTGTTGTCACCTCATTATTTTTGGCCTTAAATCATCACAGACGTTTCATCATAGGTCCGACACTGCAACATATGCCAGCGATGCAAGAAGCCTAAAACCAAGAGCTTCGGATCGCTCGAGTCGCTACCACCCGCAGAACAGCCCTTCGATCTTTTGGCGATGGACTCTATAAGTGGTTTTTCTGGGTACGGCTCAGCGAAGAAATTTATTCACTTGGCGATAGACCACGCTACGCAGTATGTCTTGGTGTTTCCCCACAAAAATGAAACGTGTGACGCATACATTTCGTGCCTCGCCACTATCTTCGCCGCAGGGCAGCCAAGGAAGTCCTTTTCTGATCGTGGGCCAGCTTTCCCTGCAGGCAAGCTCAAGCAGTGCCTAAAGCGCAACAACGTCCACCAGTTATTCACGTCCTCCCAACAACCTCAAGGTAATGGCATGAACGAACGCACGAATCTGACCATTGTAACCCGACTAAAGTGCGTAATGAATGAACAGCCGCAGAAGTCTTGGGTCAAACATCTTTCGCTCGTTGTCCAAGAATACAACAGAACCCCACATTAAGCAACCCGATATCCACCATCATACCTAATGTATGGAATATCATCTTACGATACCTTTTCGACGCGACAAAGAAAAGTGTGCAAGATGCAAGGAAGAATGCAGTCAAGAACAAGCTCGCCTACCATGAGAAGAACAAGATTATTTATGACGAAAAATTCCTGCTACAAGATCTTCAAGTTGGCGAGCTGGTGCTCTACGGAACATCTTGGCACAGAAACAAAGGAAACCTCAGCTCAGTCATGAAAGGGCCTTACACGATCATTCGCAGAGTGTCTCCAGTAAACTATGAGATCGACCGATGCGTGGCACCGTTAAGCAGAACTACCGACATTGTGCACGTCAACAAAGTACGCCGCTACTATTGTCCGAATAATTTGACCCTCTCTCGGGGGAAGCGTGCGACGGTTCATGGGTGAATGGGGGAAATGAAGAAGAGGAAGATGAGGACAGTTAAAATAAACATTTATTCTGAGTGACGCCATGTCTCCTTCGTCGCAGTAGTAGATACCATAGCCAGCATCTAAAACGATCCCACAGCCACCGTATTCCTCAAGAAAAACAGGAAAATCCTAATAAAAAATGGCGTCACGCGAGCAGTTACAATCTTTTCGGTGTTATTCATGGCACGTTCACAATAAATATTTAACTAAAACGTGAAAAAATAAAAAGGATTAATGGAGAACATCCCAGTAACTTGCGTTTTGCGGAGGATATCGCGCTTTTCAGCAATGACGGTGACAAATCGCAAAATATATTGGAGATGTAAACAAAGGAAGCATTAAAGTAGGATTCAAGATGGACACGAAGAAAACAAAGTTAATGTTAAGCGGCTCGGGGAAAAAGCGAGCTTAAGAGTGGCAACCAGACTAGAAGTGTATGTATACGGGTGGGCTTATTGCTAACAGAGGAGCCCCTATATTTACTACTTTGACAAAGTTAAATTATGTGACATCACTGAACGAAATGCGCTTGTTACGCTTGACCCCAACACCCGTGTCTGTAAATACGAGTACACAGATGGATAGGAAACTATCCGTGTGGCTCATGTGCACTCGCGCCACACAGTAAGCGTCTGAAAGGATTCAAAAAATATGTCGTTGTAAATGTGATGTTCTGCTTATGTCGCGTTCGGTTTGTGCACAGAAGCAGTACTCACAACAGACGTCTTATGCTAAAAGTATTTGTGCTGGAATACTTGGACAAATTCTGATGCTGGATATGGTGGTGGTCGGGCGACCAATGCCAAGAACATTTACGAAAGCGAAGTACGGTAAATTTGGTTCATTAAGTTATTGAGAAGTGTTACAAAGCGTTGAATAACTGGTCAACAACGTGTTCATCGAATGTGAGTCATTCATTGTTCTGAAGGCCACCTTTTTGGGTAGAAAAGTGACTACGCTAGTGATGAGTGTTAGTAATTGTCATAGCAGCACCTAATGAGAGGATGAAAGCTGTTCAGTCGGCAATACATTGCGCACGAATCGTACGTACGGCATTAGCACGATACAATACATGAACTTTTTTATTTGTGCTTGTAAATCGATCCCTGTAGCGGCTTTCTGAAGCTTATGCGACAGTCAAGCGCCCAATGCTCTATTGCGTCACAAGTGTGGGAGTTTTTCACATATACATGATCGGTCGTTTAGATATCTGCCATTTTGTATCCTGTACTTATAAAAGAAGCGCACGAAGAAAACTACTCAGATGCGCGCACGCGTGATTTTCCCGCAATGAAGCGTATACGTAAGGCGCTCGACGTGTTATTGATACATAAAATAAATAAATAGAATTTTGGTAATGCTTTTTCGATCCAGTCATAACTATCAGGTCGAGCGCAGACGGGCAGCAAAAAGGACCAAGTATTACAGGCAAAAGACTGTGACTCTATACTGTCAAATGGACGGCAAACTGGGCCCAGTATTAACCGGTGAAAGTCAACGGCTCAGCCAATGTCGACTGAAGAACGGCAAAAGTGGCCCAATATTATCCGGTGAAAGTCAGCGGCTCACCCGACATATATAGGCTGAAGAACAGCAAAAGAGGCCCAATATTTGCCGAGAAAAGCAATTGGCTCAGCCAATATCGGCTGGACGGCGGCAAAACAGGCCGAATATTGGATGAAGGCCGGCAAAACGGGCCCAATATTGGCGGCGAAATGCAACCGCTCAGCCAATAATGGCTCACTGCGGGCAACATTAGGCCGTGATTAGGCCTCGCGCAGCCGCTGTAAAACCAATATCGGCCCGACGTTGTGTGCTGCCTGGGTACCTGCATACGTTTTGTTCCGGCATTATTTACCGGCGTCCAAGAAGTCGTTTCCTACAATGATATGTGTATATATATATATATATATATATATATATATATATATATAGAGAGAGAGAGAGAGAGAGAGAGAGATAGACAATAAAGTTTTCTTATAAAAATCCTGTGACAGTCAAGCTGCTGTCGCTTTCGCACACGAACGGCAAATATGTTTCCGCAGCTAAAATGACTCTGATGCGACTAATTAAGAGAAACTGGTTAATTTTTTTTAAAGATCGACTTGAATACAATTGTTCCTATTAGAATGCTGTAGTGCATGATAATTTATGGCATACCTATTTTTTAGAAATCAAAAATGCTCGATGTAGTTCGTCATACTCATAATCGAATTTCAAGAGCGAAATCGAAACTGATAGCGCCCGGCGCACACGAAGCGCTAGAACTCTGCTGCGTTCGACAGGAACTGCCCGTGACAGCGAAGTGACGAAATTTGAATCAAGGCGCGCCGAAGCGGATTGTCGTCAAGAAAAGCGGCAAGGATTCTGAAATACAGCAGTATACAGCTCATTTTTTGCCTGTTTCTTGAGCAATAAAGAGGCGCGATAAGCTATTTCGCGTGTCTGCAAGAAGAAGCGCCGCAACGGCTGCCACTGAGTTTTATGCTTCCCAGACAAAGAAATCGTTGATTTTGCAGTTTTCGTGTGCACATCAGTTCGAAAAAAACAGATAAGCACCAAACACTAGATGTAAAAATAAGGCGATGCGCTGGCGCGAGATGACTTGCAGCTTTTCACGAAAAGATACGGCTGCGGCGCGCCTTGATTCAAGTTTCACCACTTCGTTGTCACCGGCAGTTCCCGTATGACGTAGCAGAGTTGGCGCGCTTCGTTGGCGCCGGACTCGATCAGTTTCGATTTCGCCCTTCAAGTTCGATGATGAATATCACGAAGTACATGTAACGTTTGGGATTTCTGAAAAATGGGTACGCCATAAATTATCATGCACTACAACTTTCCAATATAAACAACAACACTGAAGTCAATAATTAAAAGTCACACCTCTTCTGCAACGAACACATTTCGTGAACGCCTACTTGAGATCGGAAGCGCACGCCACTATATAACATCAGTTCAGCTTCGCGAAGTGGTCTCTTGCAGTTATCTTCCAGATGAGTTTTTAAGCGAGCAGAGCTCAGATATTGAGTTCTCGTCGATTTGTGGCAGCACAGTGAGGTTCACTGACTGTTCCGGGCTGGATGACAAAAGAAACAGCCGCATTTTTTGGTCCGAAAGCTGATTGGCCTCGTTAGCAGACGCTTCCGCGAAGGCGACCAACAAAAAAATGGCGGACGCGCCCAGTGTTGTCGGAACACCAAGCAGTATGAATATCCCCTATTTGTGATAACCATCACCGAAATTCGAGGCCCCGATCAAGGCGAAAAAAAACTGAGGGCGCCGAGTGCGCAAGAAATCCCTCAGCCCTGTTATGAAGGAAAGAAGTATCAATTTTAAGGGCTCGTTTTCTTTGTTATAGACAATATTAATGAGCGCTAACAGACAATAATGCGACGGAAAGTATAGCGGATGTTTTAAAGACGACAGTCTTTCTTGGGGAACTTAAACGAAGAAATTTTGGTCTGTCTTTCCGTCTGTCTGTCTTTCTGTTTGTCGGCACGCCACGCGATTCAGCCACCCGGCCAAAGTTGAACCACTTGCCCAAGGGCCAGCCATCTTGAACGGCGGACTAGGTTCATACTTGTGTACATTGTTGATCAAAAAGCAAACGTTACGCATATCTGAGGCGCAACGTCACTAGGTAAGTATTAGGTGGTAACAACTTGATGTGGGCTAGTTGGTTCATAATTAGAACAATTAAGTAACAGCGCGAATGAAACAAGGACGACAAAGGAACGAAGACCACGGGGTTGCGTTTGTCCCGCTTGTCCCGTGGTCTTCGTTCCTTTGTCGTCCTTGTTTCATTCACGCTGTTACTTTATTTGTTCTATTAGGTGGTGTGTTCCTTTAATAGAAAATACATAGATACGTAATTCTAGAGATCCTAGTTTCTTAAGCTGCGCTGAAAATGCGACTGCGCTGAAACTTGTCTTCCTGCGTGCCCTCTGCACGAGCTCATTGTTGTGTTTCGGTTTCGGTTCAGTATTGCACTGTACGAGTGCCATGGGGCGCCGCTCTGGCATTCCTGTTTTACCCAGGCGACGTGTAAATAAAAGAGTGTGTGGAGAGTACTCGTTCAGTGCGGACGTTTCTTCTGCTTCGGCGCTTCGCTCCAAACCGCGTGTTCGGGATGGCTGGCGTCCCTGCCGGTCGCGTTGGTCACCGCCGGTCTTCGCCTACTGCTGTGCCCGCAACACAGCACTCATGTTTCCCGACGTATTGCCAGATGGCGTCCATATCTCACGCAGCGCCTCTTCTAGGGTCTTTAGACGACATTTGCAACGAAGCACGCAGATACGCGGCCAATTTTTTTAGTAGTAAATGTAAAGTAAATGTGAAGAAAGAAGAGTGGACGAAGAGATAGCTTGCCGCGGCCAGGGACCGAACCTGCGACCTTCGAATAACGCGTCCGATGCTCTACCGCAAGCTAACGTGATGATTTTTCAAAAAAGGCGTGTTGCAGCAGATCTCGAAAAACGGCAAGTCGTCTTAAATACAAAAATGGACCGCTTATTCTTCGCGTTTGGTATGTAGTGCTTATCTGTTTCTGTTGCGCTGTACCCAGGAAAACCGTAATTTCCACTTTTTCTTCCGCTTCACAGCCTAAAACTTGGCGGCAGCCGCTGCGGCGCTACTTCTCGCAGACAGGGGAACGACTTCTCTTAAACGTCTTTCGAGTTTTAACGAACAAACAGATAAGCACTACACACCAATCGCAAAGAATAAGCGGTTCATTTGGGTTTTCGGGACTACTTGCCGTTTTTGCAGACCCTAATCTACTGCGACGTGGCTTTCTCTCTTTTCAAAGATCGTCATGTGAGCTTTCGGTCTGACGTAACAGGGCTGACGAATTTCCTGCGCACCCGGTGCTCTAGGTATCGCGTCTATCGGGGTAGGTATCGCGTCTATCGGGGCCTGGAATTTCGGTAAATATTATCTCAAATCACGAGCGTTTCTCACGATTAAAAAAAATGCGCAGGACATGGTTCGTCACGCCCTACAGCTCTATTCCATATAAACAACGGCCCTAAAGCTAATAGTTAAAATGTAATAAACGAGTTTAGTTAATTACTCATTGCAATGTAAGTTTAGGTGCGGAAATGTTTTTCCGCCTCGGCATACAGTTTGTTGGCGAAGACGAGAGGGGCCTGTCACATCAATTTTATAAATAATCTGTATTGGAAACGCCCTATATATATATATATATATATATATATATATATATATATATATATATATATATATATATATATATATATATATATATATATATATATATATATATATATATATATATATATATATATATAGCCATCAGAGAGTATCCATATAATTGCTATCGCAATCAAATGAATGTGACAAGGCCGGTCACGAGTGTTACTCACTTCAGTGGCTCCATCAAGCGCCCAATTTCCAATAAGCACTTGCTTATGTTGCATCCAATCACGCTGCGGTGGCCAACGCTGTGGCAAGTAGTCCGAGTGGAAAGAAGGCCCTGCCATAAGGTTGCTATATGCCCCCGCAGTCACGAAGGCGCCTGACGGTTGAACAAGGACACAGGCCCACATGCTCTCTGGATCGGCCTTCATGGACTGCCAAGAAACCACAACACTGTAGTACACCCAGCATAGCATTTTTAACGTGGACGATGGATACACTTAGTACAATATTCGAAGCGCAAAATACAAAACCAACAGAAAACAAAGCTTCATTCCTTACTGTTTTTTAGTACAGTGGTTACGGTACTCGGCTGCTGACCGGAAAGCAGCGGGTTCGATCGCTGCCGCGGCGCCTGTATTTCGGTGAAAGCCAAATGCTAGAGGTCCGTATACTGTTGCAATATCAGCGCACGTTCAAGATAAACAGATGGTGAAAAGTTCTGGAACACTCCACCACGGCCTGCCTCATAAGCGGTTTTCAAGCGAGCGAGAAATCCGCGGCGTATAAAGAGGAAGCTTAGTGGCGTCAGCCTGCGGAGAGAATTCCCCTGAAAAGTCCCCCACTTACACGGAGGAGCCGAACGGAGAAGGAGGTCGGTGTTACCAGACTAACTCTTGCAGCTTGTGCCACCACACGTTTCACAGTCGCTAACGATGAAAGTAGAATGAGTGATACAACGTTTATTAATGAGAAGAATGAAAATAAATAAAAATAAAAGGAGGGCAAATTTCAAGGGTGGGTTCCCCATTCCAGGACACCAGTGGCCGCCGCTGCTCGCCCGGCTTGATCCAGGAGACCCCTTTGGGTCTTCAGGTCAGTTCGGGCGAGGACGGCCTCCCAAGGCTGCGGACCTGGCAGGAATGCCCAAGCGTGGAATTAGGCTTTTGAGACGTGTGCTGCTGCATTTCGCAGAATGCCCGTAACTCTTTTACGTAACAAATACCGGCGCTGCTGTGCCACTTGGTTTGGTCGCCAGCAGCTTTTCACGGCTTTTTTTTTCTTCTGCTGAAGAAATTGCGCACAGCCTTTCGGATCAGTCAACTTTGGTTCTAATTAGTGAGGCTTTGGTCGTTTCCTTAAAGGAGCACTGACATCAAATTTACCCATGTCAAGATTTTTGCATCCACGAGTAGTTATCTACCCCCTAGTAGCGATTCGCGACCGAAAATGCCACTGAGGGACGAATAACTATCTGTTTTATTGATTTATATCACCGGTATCAGCACGATTCAAAACGGCCGGCAAGCCCGCCATTTCTTAGCGCTGGCAGCGCTCCCTCGCGGTCAATTCCAGACCACGCCCCAGTTTACCACTTGTCCACAGAAAGGAGTGACGTGAGTATCAGCTGCTCAGCTAACATTTCGTCTGCTAGGCGCGCGCGTTCAGTCATGCCTTGTCACCAGCATCGCCGCCGTCGCCGTCAAAAGTATCGACTAGTGCTGAAGACGGCATTCTGGAACTTAGAATCACCGCGATACGCGACGTCGCGAATCATTTTCGCTTCAACTCTTTGCAAAACAGCGATTCAAAAATGGAAGCTGTTCCAAGCAGCAACGAGGAGGTGCCCGGGGACGCACGCTTGGGCCATACTCGCTGGTGTGTCTCAATTAGCTATATCAGAGAATTGTAGCGTGCACAGCATTCCGGTATACGCAAAGGGGTCTATGGAATATCGGCATAGTGAATGCACACCAGCGGAGAAATAGAATACGATAGGTTTCTACAATAACAATTCTGTGCTTGCCAGGTTCTTCTTTGCACCGCCAGATGGCCCCACCTATCCGGCATCTCACGGTTACGGCTGCAGTAACCCGGTACACTTAAAGTCCCTATACTTCGTAAAAGTACCGCCATCTGCTCTCTCCGCCGCCGCCTCCTCTCCTGCGCGTCTTTCGCGTGCGACGGCAGCGCCACCTCGAACGCGCCAGGTGGACGCGTGAAGCTTTCAGGCCGGTTGCGCGCTGGCGCTGCCACTTTAGCCACTTTAGCGTGCCATGTATCGCATACGGCTGTGTAATGATTCTCTTTATTTCTGCGTTCATTTTCTCAGTTGGTGTGGGTGTGCGCACCATCCAATTCCCTTATAGCGCGCCAGAAGAGCTGCTGCAAGCCATGTAGAATTTGCAGCAAATTGCACGTCGTTTACGGTTCTTTTCGGAGCGTACCGTTTCCCTGTGTATCTGGCGCGAATATCGGTAACTGGGTTTACTTCAAAAAGGTTGACATAAAATTTTGTAAACACGACGCGCTATTTATTTAATCGGTAAGAAATATTTACATGACAGCTGTGATGTCAAGCCCCGCCGTTTGGGAAGGAATAGTTCCCGTGCGTATAAACTACCTCTATCATATATAACTGCAGCAATGACTGCAATTCCCATGAAGGGCACTTCTCCTCGGCCTGCCCGCCGCGGTGATGTAGCGGTTTCGGCGCTCGCCTGCTGATCCGAAGGTCGCGTGTTCGGTCCCGGCCGCGGCGGTCGGAATTCGACAGAGGTGAAGTGATAGAGGCCCCGCGTACTGTGCGATGTGAGTGCACGTTAAAGAGCACCAGATGGTCAAAGTTTCCGGAGCCCTACACTACGGTGTGCCTCGTAATCATATCGTGGTTTTGGCTCGTAAAACCACATGTATCATTATTTATCTCTTTTGCCTGCCCGATGACGTGTGGTCGCAGTACGCCGTTCTGGGACGTTTGGCCTATGCGGAGCATTTTAACGTATGGTGTAGTAGCGCAAATTCGACGGGGACAAAGAGGACAAGAAGCAAAAAACACGACACTCGCAACTAATTTTATTTCAGAAGCAGCACTTCATATATAACCCAAATCCCTAGCGACACAGAAATGAACTACGAACACTGAATCATTGCCAAAAAAAAAAAACCTTTTTGCGCACACTCAAGCGATAGTACACGGCAGTTATGCTTAGACACTTTAAGATGACATAACAAATGACAGCGCTGGGTAACATCAATATAAAATACATTGGCGGGAATTCACACGTGCTTGAAACAGATTTGAAAACAACATGAAGCAAAGTATGACACATGCAAACACTAACTTCAATTAAAGTCCTTCGAGGAAGCTGGCTTCTCGGTTACTTAACGAAACTGATGATTGACTAATGCAGCCATCTTTTCTTTTGTTAATGTGAAAGGCTTCGACAATTTCTCTGGTTAGTTGGTTCCCATGACGGAAGACTACGGTTGTGTCACTGAACAGTGGCGAGCAGCCACACTGAGAACAGTGTCCCTTTATGTGAGAATGAATGTTAGTTCCCAATGACCGCTTATGTTCTAAAAGTCGTGTGTTCAAACAACGACCCGTCTGGCCGATGTATACCTTTCCACATGATAGCGGCAAGCAATACACAACTGATAAGCTACACTTAACAAACTTTGTTGTGTGATTTATCGTACAACTACCGGCATTAGTTTTTGCTGCTATGGAATGCCGGTAGTTGTACGATAAATCACACAACAAAGTTTGTTAAGTGTAGCTTATCAGTTGTGTATTGCTTGCCGCTATCATGTGGAAAGGTATACATCGGCCAGACGGGTCGTTGTTTGAACACACGACTTTTAGAACATAAGCGGTCATTGGGAACTAACATTCATTCTCACATAAAGGGACACTGTTCTCAGTGTGGCTGCTCGCCACTGTTCAGTGACACAACCGTAGTCTTCCGTCATGGGAACCAACTAACCAGAGAAATTGTCGAAGCCTTTCACATTAACAAAAGAAAAGATGGCTGCATTAGTCAATCATCAGTTTCGTTAAGTAACCGAGAAGCCAGCTTCCTCGAAGGACTTTAATTGAAGTTAGTGTTTGCATGTGTCATACTTTGCTTCATGTTGTTTTCAAATCTGTTTCAAGCACGTGTGAATTCCCGCCAATGTATTTTATATTGATGTTACCCAGCGCTGTCAATTGGTATGTCATCTTAAAGTGTCTAAGCATAACTGCCGTGTACTATCGCTTGAGTGTGCGCAAAAAGGTTTTTTTTTTTGGCAATGATTCAGTGTTCGTAGTTCATTTCTGTGTCGCTAGGGATTTGGGTTATATATGAAGTGCTGCTTCTGAAATAAAATTAGTTGCGAGTGTCGTGTTTTTTGCTTCTTGTCCTCTTTGTCCCCGTCGAATTTGCGCTACTACACCATACGTTAAAATGATATCTCACCAACTAGCCCAGCTCTCAACCCTACTGAACTTCATTTCTATGCGGAGCAGCTTGCACGCATTGTCGTATGCATGACGCTTGTATGTTAACTGACAATAACTGAAGGTAGTAAACCAATAAATGAAGATTTAAAACCAGTAGGCTAAAACCAACGACATTAACCCACGCGATAATTCATGAACACGCCGGCCGATGAGCCGCAGTCGGCTGAACTAAAGCCCGGCTCATGTTCCGAATTTGCAGAAAGTTCTGACTGTCACCCAGAAGTGGTTTGCCAAATTCGACAATTCGATGCAGGAGCTGCACGTAAATGCACGGCTCTCGATAAATTCTGGGCGCTAGGTTCTTTTTTTTCTTTTTTGCTATCGCACTTTCATTCTGACGCTCGCTCTGTCTTCGCCCTTCCATCCGCATATCACAGTGAAAGGTTAGTAGAATATGTGGAACACAACCTAGTGTTGCAGTGCACGACGCTCGTTCTTTCAGAGTTAATAATATGTGAGGTTTTACGGGCCAAAACCGCAATATGATTATGAGGCACGCCGTAGTTGAGGGCTCTGGAAATTTCGACCATCTGGTGTTCAAGACGGTCACTTGCTCGAGCAAGTGACTGTCTTGGTGCATGACAAATTACACAAAATTTCGCGTGACATTAAGTAAGTAATACACCACATATGTCACACGGTAAAGCAAGACGCCTGTCAAGAGTAAAAACGCACGAGCACATACCTCACAAAGCCGCGCCGATCTCGGCTCGAAGATTGCTCGACCTATTCTGTGGAGCCAGACTTTGTGACGACCTGCATTCTCTTTTCCGCGAGGAATGGCGGAAAACTTTTTCCTTCGGGTGTCACAGTTATGGCAGCCAAACGCACAGCAACCCGGCATCGCGACAAAACGAGCGAGACGCACACGTGCACTTCACACTTTGTGCACTTCACATGGGGCCAACACACAGCACATGGCACGTTGGAGCGTTCAACATGGCGCCGAGAGGCGAAGGAAACAAAATACCGGGAACGAGAGGGCGCGCGCTACCACGTGACCGCAGCCACCCTATCAGAGGCGTGGAGAGGAGGAAGCGGCGTAGATCAAGAGAAAGCTGTACTTTTCCGAAGATATAGGGGCTTTAGGTACACTAGCGCAAGGAAGTCCACGGACGAACTAACATTCACTAATAACGCTACATAAGTGTTACTTGTTAGCGATGGTATTTATGTATAGGCTGCTCCACTTCGATAGCTTGTGATCGTGTTGGCGTGTACCGTACGTGTAATGAAACGCCACGCACTTTCCGCTTTTTCCGCGCCTCGACGAGCAGGTACGTACTACGCAGCGGTTCCCCGACATGCTGGCACGTAGTCGCTCCGACTGATCGCACTCGCGCTGAGGAACACACGACAAATCAGTCGATACGACACGATGAATCGCAGGCACGGATCGGGACAGCGAGGAGAGCCACTGGCTGGGAGTGAGAGCCGGTGAGAGCGTCGCCTGTCGTCGGCGGCACAATAAATACACTCAGTTCGTCGACGTCATTATTACTAGCGTATCGTCACTCAGGATGGTATGATCGGAATGTATCACACTTGTTACGTAGCACTAGTGTCGATGTCGCAGCGTGATCAATCTTCCGTTGAGCTTTCGTACGCTGTTTGCCCTCGAAATAAAATTACTTCCACGCGACGGACGCCATTCAAATTTGGCCAAGGAGACCTATGCATACCGAGCAATCGAATGAAGGGCACATCTAGACTTTGAAATTTGATGTCAGTGCCCCTTTAAGTCATAGGAAGTGAAATGAAGCATTTTTATTGTTGGTCGGTTTTGTGTTAAAGAAGAAGGACAGTCATTATTGTTTTTTAGAGCACATCTCTTAGGGCGCTCATTGCTGCTTTGAGCGGCGTAACCGATAGAGCAAACGAGAACGAAATAGAGCGAACGCGGACTCTGTCGATATCAGGAGCCACTGGCCTGTAACCTCGCTTTCTTTCTCCGTCACACGCGCTGGCCCCTCGGTCGGAGCTCGTGCGCATGCAGGGCTGGCACTTGCACTGCGGCTGGCTTTTGCTTGACGTAATGGGGCGGTTGGCGCTTTGCTTCGTTCGCGACGCCTGTAATGCACAGAGTGGTCTGCGTAGCACTCGAGCGTTGGTAGTTCTCTGTGGCAATATGTAATAAATGTTACAGTGCTACACCTGCAGATAGCCGAAACTTCTAACACAGTTGGCGTTGCCACAACATAAAACGTGCATCCGTTCTTTTATAGCGCAGCTCTTAGGCGCCCGTTCCTGCGTTGAGTAGCGTCGGCGCCGTCGCAACCGGCAGAGCGAACGCGGATCGCAGCGGAGGATGAAAGACGCCGATTGCGAGGAGCGTGCAAGGAAGAGGGAACGACAGTGGCGTGACGACAGGTTTCGTGGCAGCCACCCGCGGCGCCATAGTAGTGGGCGCCATGGTGCGGTCGCCGACGAAGTCATCATTAACGTATGCGGCGAGGGCGTCCACCGATACCATATATGGAAATAAAGCACTACATGAACGGAGGCCAGTGTGCGGCAACTGTTGTAGAACGCGCCCACGCGCTGCTTCAGTGGTATCCCGGTTAGCGAGGCAGTCTGCGGCCGTTGATGTGAAATGGGCTGCACGAAATCGTCCGCGCCAGTCACGCTACTCCCTTACGTCATATGCAACTGTACATACACACACGTCTATCTCGAATTGTTTGCCTCATCTTATCACAGAACCAAAACACCTTAATAGCTGCGCTCAGAATTCGTTTTAGGCAGTATCGTAATCATGGGTGAATTTTTTTTTTCACGAGAACGGAAGAAATTTCACCTCTTGATGCTTGACAGTGATCTGTATGAGCGTTTTATCAAAATATTGGAGTGCCACGGCACTGTAGAGGACGCTGCTGCCATCACGATGCAGAATCAGCCATCATTGGGGGGGCAGAGGAAAAGGTGATATCCTAGTTCCACGAGGGTACAGCCGAAGTTAAAGCATCAGTCGCGCTTCCGGCGGCCTGTTATTTTCTTTAAAGTAAAGTATATGCATAATGTCGGAACATCTTCTAGTTTATATACGTCGCCACTCGGGCAGGCACTGAGTTTGTTTTCAATGCCGATAAGTTCGCTCATTATAGCTTCAAATGTTTCTCTCGTCATAGCGCTGAGGCTACGTGTAATGAGGTGGAGCCTTCTGCACGAGAATTGTGCAGTCTACGAGAGCAAGTGATGCTCCATCAAACATCTAGAAATTTCGGTCCAACCTATTGTTCATTGCTTTTCGTGATTAATCCACTACAAAGATGCGTTACGCTTTTTTTTTATTAAGGCGTTACTTCAGGAAAACGGGCGAAGCCGGGCTAAACGGGCTTAAGAAAATTGGCAACGTCAAAGTGCTGGTCAAGATCACTACATCCGAATAGACGAAATTGTTATCAGCGACCTGCATATGGACGACGGCTGTGGTAGCGGTCTGCCATCTGCTTCAAAATCAACTCTCACACTGCATTCGTGTTCAGCAGGCCTTGAAAATGGTGTCGCACAGGCGCGCATGCTCTTACACGATAGAAAAGAAAAGTTGTGTATTCGCTAAGTTTGGCCATCGCGGCCACCGTGGCTGCGGCCAACACACCCACGAGGCGGTTGAAAAACAGTACAAGCAACTGCGCCAAACACCAGCCCAAAATTCTACTTTCTCCCCCACTGCGCGGGGATCGTTTGTCCTGTCCCCGTCTCCTCCGAAGAGGCGTGGAGGGGTCGCGACCACTCGCTAATCCGTCACGTCATTGTCACGTGATCCACAAACCCCGCTTCGTTCCCGAGGATTTGTCCCCCTGTGAATACCCCTACAACGACATCAGCGTGTTAGCACGTATAACCCGAGATATTAGCATGTCACCTTTTTTTTCGTGTTATTCAATAAGTTAACATTTATCCACGCAATATCATGCGTGATATTGCATTGAAGAACGCCCTGCGATTACACCGACCAAGGTAAAGTTTGACCCGCGTGGCATCTTTAAAGAAGTTGACAACATTTATTTACGAAACGCGAGAGATTCCTTCACAAAACAAAGACATTTAGAGGGTATCCATGTGCCTATATATCTAGCCGCTCAAGACTTTGTTGTGCTGTTTTGGCCGTCTCTTTAAATTGATATATGTACAGTCCTCACGGATTGAAACGCGACATCAAAATTTTTAGTATAACGACTGGCAGCTGCAATTGCTCAAGATAACCATGCGATGTCACGACGAATCTGGTCTCTTATGATAATGTTGGCTCTGATATACGCGTTAGAGTCGAAATTACACCATCTCCCGAACTGAAGACGGTGGAAATGAAAGTATGTGGGTTACTTAGTCCTAAATTGTCCTGTTTCAATCCGTGAGTACTATACCTGTTGTATGTTGCTGTTGTCAATTGCAGACCAATATCTTACTTACATCTATCGAATATTTTTGCGCAAACTTTACAAAAAGTGACTGGGAACAGAGTAACCCTATTGAAAATCATGGGTTAATAGATGCTGGAAATCTTGGTGGACATGGTGGAAACAGTAGTGGACAAGATGGAAAGAATAGTGGATGTGGTGGAAGCTGTGGTGGTCATAATGGCTGATGGTGGCGAGAGTGGAAAAAATGGTGGCAGATGGTGGTGGTGGTGGCGAGCTTCTTTTGGTGTTAAGTGGAAAATGGTGGTTGATGGTGGCGAGCAAAACATGTTTTGGTGGATGACTTGGTGAACAAGCTGGATGACGGTGGCAGGATGGAAGCATGGTGGATGACGGTGGCATGATGGAAGTCCACGTGACATTATGTGAAGTCGCTGTCAGTTCTAATGTTTTCCTCTTGAATGTGCAGAAATACATGCAGTTCAAAGAAGCCAACACCGATCATTAAGGTTTCCAGCACTATTTTTTTTATTCATAAGCGCCAATAACCGCCACAAGTTTTCTGGAGCACAGCAGCCGTGAATGTTTACATTTTACGCACGTACTTATCAGGTTTACATCCACGATGTGTTGCTTTATAGTCATGTTTACAAGTATAGAGGTGTCGGTGTGAACAGCGACAGTAACTGTGTTACATCGCCGCGCATTTGCCGAGAAGTAAATGAGTCCTTCCAGCGGGGAGACCAGAAAACAGCTTCCGCTTGATACCGCCACGCTTGAAACGCAACTCTGGCAATTCTTGCACACTCACTTACCTCAGCGGCACTTTAAGGTAATAGTGAAAATGCATGCAAAGCTAAAATGCACAAACTTTTACCTTCGGTCTGCGTCGAGATAACCTCCACCAAGTATGACTTCCACCATCATATTCTACCACCATGATTGCCACCAAAGGTTAGGCATAGCGTAGCGACCGAGTCCGTCTACGTGTTATCGGCGCTTCTGGGTTTCAATATGCACGATTCCGATGAGTGCGAATGACTTTACAGCACACCTGTGGCATCCGCTAAACTAAATGAAGCATTTTTTTCTTGTGTACGGTGTCCGCACAAGAAGCGATGAGCATAGATGCAGCGCGCTTCCAGCAAACGCCTCCGGTCACCAACCGCCGCCGGTCGCACTCGCCGGCGCTTCATTGACACGTATGCGAGAACATAGACTTGTCAATTCGTACGCCTTACTGAGCCAATATGATGGCATATTTTTCCCGCGCACTGCACTTGCTTTGGCCCAGCTGTTATGCAGTTGTAGCTAATGATACAGCGTCAGATCAGTGCGCTGGCACGGCTGCGCTGTACGTTGCGCGAAAAAAAACAAAAACAACATCACAATACTCAACCAATTGTACGCGCGTATTTATCGAACGGGATTAGAGTCGACAGAAAGCCTCTGCACATGTCGCACTTTGTAAAAAGCGAGAAACGGCTATTAAAACTTCGCAGTAACACCCGGTTGACTATACTCGCGCTCATCGCTCCACTTGACATATTTCTTTGGAGTTACGTTGTCAATTCTAAAAGAAAGTTAGCGCTGTTGCCATTATTGACGTGCCATTCGTTACCGGCAGCAGTTTGTTTGCGTTTAATAACTACGCTAATTTTAGTAGGATGTGAAGATCTCGTCTGTCTTCAGTATGAGACATACAAAGCTGAAGCCAAACGGTGTATTAGTATGTTGACTAGTCATTTTGCAAGTCGCCAAGCAAGTGTCAGCGTGGCGTAGTGGAAAAGCACTCGGCTCGGGATGCGCAGGTCGGACGTTCGACTCCCGGTGGCGGAACTTTTTTTTTGCATACGTTTTTTTTCTTTTTTTGTACTAGTGCTTTCTACATCACCTTCTATACAATTATTTATGTTTTTACGGCTAGGCACGATGGTGCCGACGCTGTAGAGCCGTTTTACGCTCCGTCATTCTCCAGCATCCATCATACGCCAGCATCCAGCATACACCACCTGCCACCATCTTCCAGCACCATAATCCACCATAATGGTGGATGGTGGAATCCACCATTCCTCATGGTGGATGAATTTTCAATAGGGAAGAGCACACAAACGGCACATATGAGCGCAAACTAACAACTGTTTATTAGAACTATGGAATGAAATATATACGGTAACCCACGCATGCGCAGCGCTGCCCTAGCTACGACGCCCCCTGCTCTCCTTTATCATCTTGATGTCCATATCGGTAAGCGCAATAGAAGGCGCGCTTATACACTCGCCCTCTGCTGCCGTTCTAATAATGAAGGCTTCGACGACCTCCCTTTTTGTAAAGTTTGCGCAAAAATCTTCGATGATGTTTAACCAACTAGCCCACTGCCAAGTTTATCTTACATCTACTCGTCCTACAGACAGCCAGAAATCCTGAGTCCGTCTCATTTCTTATTAGGCAGCCGTCCCTTATCAAAACCTAAAACTTCAGACGAACGGAAAAAAACGAATACTGAGCTGCTCAGTGTGTGGGTCCACAGGCAGCTAATAATGGACAACTGTGAAAGCGATGGCTTCGTGAAAAGCTCCTCACTGTCAGAAGCGTTCACTGGAGGAAAGTATAAAAAGATAACAGCATAAAGAAAGAGGACGCAGTGAATATTCGCGAGGGCAATGCTCCCAGACTGTTCTCGAAAACTGGTGCAGTAAGTGAATGCATTCAAAGTAAAGGCGGCATAGTACGTGCGTGTAAAGTCAAAATACCCAATGTCTCGCAGCTGTTCAGGCCTGTGCATAGACTGCACCTTTTAGAACCCGCCACCTCGGGCCCCGGAGTGTGGTAAATATTAGAAGAAAAGGCGACGATGGGACTAGCACGTATTGAGCGAGCGGCTCGGGCCTCGGGCTTGAATAATTTGGAACGGGCATGCTCCTACCCACCAGGCACGGCATTAGTGTCGACACAAACGAATTCATCCGACTCGCGGACGAAGCTGGCAAGCTTGGACTCGAGCCAATCAATAACCAGCAACACATCGACTCCCAGCGGTACAATGCTCATCATCGCAGTGTTATTTACCAACCCGGTGATCAAGTATGGCTGTGTATTCCCGTTCGCCAACGGGGCCGGTGCGAGAAGTTTTTTCGCCGCTACTTTGATTCCTATAGAATCATCCGTCACCCCAGCGAAGTGAACTACGAAGTCTCCGCGAAGCTACAGCTCGTCGATCCCGTCGTTCACAGCAGGCAGACATCGTCCATGCTTCGAGGATGAAACCATTTTACCAGCGTTGACTATTTCTCAAACACCCTTAATTGTGTAAGCTTGTGAACACTTCGTCACCGTTAGATCGCGTGTGCTGGTGACTAAATGTGTTTTTTTCGTAATCATGATGTGGCATCGGGACAATGCTCTCTGGAAGGGGGTAATGCAACGAGTACAGGATCGGCTGGTATTGTTACTGGCAAGCTTTTATGTGCCGCTGTTGCGAAGATAATGAGGACGAGCTCGCGAAAAAGACGATGAGGTCGTATTGCCAGTGATCGGACCAGCCTGTTCTGCTGTACTGCTAGTTACAGGTTTTCGTTACGGTATAACGTGACAATAGCTATCCTTTTTATTTTACTATATTTTTGTTTGAGGTTTCTTAGAACATATGGGCTACCTTCTTGGTGGTGAGTAAAGAGTACCCCGTCAGGACCTTAATGTTGGTAGGTGCTAGGGATATAGAGTTTATTACATAGTAGTGCCAAATATAGCAAACCATTACAGAGCAATACATACCCTGGTGGTTGAATTTGCTCATGCTTCACTTCAACCTCACAGCCACGCAAAGTTCTTGCAATAATTTTTACATGCGGAAGATTCAAAGAAATTTGAATAAGAAATACCTGACATAACTGTTTAAGGTTCACTAAACAAGAGCTACGAATCTCAAGAGCGAGATTTATCCGAAGCATATTAGCCTGCGCTTCCCATCAGTCCCGTGGTGGTGGAAGCGGCGCTCGAAGAGCTCCTGTATACTCTAGCTCCATATTTCCCTCCAGTTTTTGTGATATAAAACTTGCGATTCATATTGCACCTTTTCCGCTCATTGTGTTTGTTCAGTCCCAGTGCTCTTAATCGAACTTACAGTCAAGTGGGGACGCACCTCATTGCATCCAAGTGAGGCGGCAACTGTTTCAGGCTCGCTGTTGTTTGGGAAGGGCCGCAGGGGCGATCCACCCATCATCACCAGGCGGGAGATATTAGCCAAAGAGCGTTGCCATATGGGTGACATAAGATGTAGCCCAATAGACACAGCACCTGCTCCATGGCCTAGCAGCACCACAGATGTGACGTTGCCGCCGAACTTCTCCGCGTTGTCCACTGCCCACCGCAGAGCCTGTAAGTGCATTTAAAACACTTCCTGAACGAAGACCGGTTCATGGAAAAAAAACAGGCTTCAATACACTGCAAAAAGAGTTGGTCAGCGAAGCTATCAGCCTACCCGATAGACTAATGTGTCGTAGGCTAGAACTATTCAGCTGTACATGAAACGATTGACATCAAGATAAACAAATGTACTGTAGCAGAGCGCACTTGTGCCGCCTATCCGTAGTCTTCCAGTGGCGCTATCAGAACACAAGTGAAATGGCTTGCTGCAGGTTGCACTCCGCAAGGGAAACTAACGCGCTGACAAGGCTGGTCAGGAGCGGCGCGTTAACTCCTTAACCCTTTATCTCCAATGGCCAATCCCCTTGTGCGACAAACATTTTCTTGCACATATGCAAACGAATACAGATGAGAGATGGAATAATCCGAAAACCGAAAAACTTTAGGTTTATTTGCAGAAGAGAACTTGTGTCCACGTATGTGGACGCAGCGAACAGCGGGTACTCTAGGTCCATCATGACTCTAAATCGCACATGGAAACTTCGCTTGCCGACGGCTTTGTTTCAACGCGTTCATCGCTATAATCATCACCGGTTATCATAATTAACGCTTTCGTCATTAGTTCAGCGTGTTCATCACCATTATCCTCCTAATCGTTCGTGAGACCTCGTTGCTGACGGCTCCGTTTCAAGACGTACGTCAATATGTTTCACTATCATCATCATCAACACTGTCATGCTAATGTTCAATGTTTCCACATCGCGGTCATCCTTACCATTCAAGCACATTTGCATGCCCACAACCCTTCTTCAACGGATTCATCTTCATCATTATCGTCGTTCATCATAATTATCAATGCGATGATTATGTTCAAAATAAGCTCTTTCATCATCACAGGAACATCGTTCAAAAGACCTTTACTTGCCGACGCCTCTGCTTCAACGCGTTTATCATCAGAGCTCTCCAACTCGGAATACTCGGCTACTCTAGGGAACTGGAAAATTGTGGCATATATGTCTTTATCGCTTAGTTGACGTCTCGAATAAGGCAAATAAATTCTAAGCACAACTTCGAAAAGGCGTATTTTTCCGTAGTGAAAATATACGTTTGTGCAGAGCCGCTCAATAGCGATGCGTGACCTCCTACCATGCGGCGTTCTATCAATTTCTCGCAATCACTCGCTATAGATGCCTGGCGTCCACAAACGTGGACGCCGCAGCGACAACTCAACGTAAAAAAAACCCCCAAAACTTTGGTTTCTCACATGATGAACACTTCCTTTTCTCGAGTAAAGCCAAAGTATCTAAAGTATGTTAGGCACCTAACGTGAAGCTATAACAGAAAAAAAACAGGCATACTCCTTGACGGCGACTTCAGGAAAACGCAATACAGTTCTGCTGGCAACTACCGCTGTTTGTTCACAGCAGTCGTCACCTAGAGATGTGTTTACGAAACTTTGCAGTAATGCCAACGCTTTACATCGTTTTCTTAAGGCAATGAATTGGGTAATATGTTGATCCACACAACTGGACGCTGGGACATAAATGCTTGATGTGCGAGCGCGTGCCTCCAGACGAGCGTGGTGGTTTACTCGGCGTGGTCAGCACCGTTAAAACGGGTCTTATATCTCACATGGTTTTGACATATGCTCGGTGACTTTCTACTTTGAAAGGGACACTGTTCTGAGGCAATGTTAACGATTTTGTTGTCCAGGGGTGCTATGCCGGATGGCCCGAGTTTGGCGAAACTTGGGATCTTTCTGAGCTCTGGCGACGCCCCCTTTTTAACCAGCTAACAGTACGACAAGGTGAGAAGCGCACGCTCCGTTCCATTGGTTCGATGGAACGCGGCGTCACGTCAAGAGAGAGAGAGAGAGAGAGAGAGAGTGGTTCGTGAAAGAAGAAATGAAAAGGGGCGCTATTTCTGCCTCCCGTCGTGGGGGCACGGCTCAGCGCCACACGTCAAGGGCGGTGGAGAAGGTTGGGTGGTGTCTTTAAACTAGAGGCACCTTCTTACATTTGTTTGTCACTTTCATTTGTATGTCGTTCCACTGAGTGCAGAAGTGCACCCATGTGCACAAGGTGGCAGAAAGTTCTACTGACTATATTTTGTATGTGCGCGGGCCGTTTGAATCCATTTTCAAGCGTTTAATGTCTGCACTAAGTATCCTTTAGAATAATCAGCAATAATGAGATTAGTTGCGACCGAGCGCCTTACAACACCGCGGCTGGAGTTAATCGCCGAGACTTCATGTATAATCACCATGACACGGTCATTACTCCAAAGCAGACCAAGCATACTGAGTAGACGAGTCAGGTGAATCTGGAAGAAGCTAGGTGATCACAAGCTCCTCCGATGGCCCCAGCCTTGCACAAAAAAGGAGTGCAAGCTGACCAAATTATTTTAACGCGATAGCGTTAGAGAGCTGGTTTCGCAGAAATGCCGCCGTCGGTGTCGACGTCGCTATACGTCGCTTGTGAGCGAGAAATCGAGAAAGATGCAAATAAAATAAACAATAAAAATCTTCGGTCCCATTGAGGATCGAACCCGGGCCGCTTGCGTGGCAAGCAGGTGTCCTACCACAAGGCCACAATGTTACTTGCAACTATTTCGGGGAAAAAAAGAGTAGATAAGTGCCATGTAGTGGCCTTAACGCATTTTGTTCGGCAGGTGTCACGACGAAAATGAGCCCATTCGGCGATTTGTAGGCGCATTGGCGAGGCCATCAAACTACGTTTTTGCGGGACGCTATGCTTCGAAAAAAGCCGGGATAGTGCAGCCATCGCCACTAAAAACACACACGAACTTTCAAAGAGCTCCAAAAATGTACAACTATGTCCATCAAGGGGAAAACATATCATGCCAACGTCTCCTTTTATGGCCTCCAAGATGGCGGGCGCGCGGCGTCCCCGCCATCTCGGAGGTCATGCTCCTTTCTAGAGGAGGCGTTGATCAAGCAAACAGCAAACATTAGATAATGTGCTGCCATCTGTGAGGCATTGTGAGAAATATGTCTCCACTCTAGCACAGGGAAGTGCTTTAGATCGAAAACCTGTACCAATGCCTGTACCATTACCATAGATACGTAGCGCGCGCGCGTGTGTGTCTGCGTGCGTGTGTGTGTAACACACATTAATAAGTATGCACTGAGTGGTTGAAGAGCGCACTGGGGGCCGGATTTCGCTATCGCGTTCAACTCTTACAGGCGAAGCTTAAGGGTCCCCCAATTTTTATATGCAAAGAATCTGCTGAGTAGCGTCCTCCGCATGAAACACTCGACAGGCACACCGGCACTTCGACAGTCGCGAGTTGAACTGGGGCCTTTTCAGAATCAACGAGTTTGTGCCCGAGTTCGCGCGTCAATCACTTTCATTGACAGACGCTCGCGGCAAAGATCGGAATCCGCTCATCACCGCATGTGCTCTTGCCGAGGAGCAGTGCTCGCACAGCAACACCAGCGGGCGGCACGATTGATCCATGAGCTTAATCGCGCAGACTACGCACACACGCACGAAGAACTAAAGGTCATATTATCACGTGGCTACGATGTCGTGCTTTCATTTTCACCGCGCCACGACGTACCACTCAGAGCCACGAAGCAAGCGCCCCTGGTGGGATTTGTGGCGAGAAAGCTTATTATTTAGCCTACTTGTTTGTGGAGACATTGTTTCTACCGATTCGTTACTACAGAAAAATCTTCAGACGTGTAAGGTAAGTATAGCAGTAACCTGTCCATTTATTTATCTGTAATATTCCAGAGAAGCAAAACGAGCTGCACCAGAGCGCTACGGGTGCGCCCTTGTTGCCATCGAGAGTGGAAATTTCCATGCTGCAGGTGGAATGAAAGAATTCTCCGAAAGAGAAGAAACGCCCACGAACGTGCCCGTGGGAGGCGCGGTGATCAGTTGGCAAAAAGATAGCGCGACAATCACGCTGACGTCGCTGCACTGTCAAAATGTTGACCGAGTGGCGGCGCTGACGCGTTCGCACGCGGCGTTCCTTTGAAAACCGCCGCAAATGCCGCGCATGCGTTTGTGACGCCATGCTCGTCCTTGTAGCCGTTTTTATCAACGCTGCTATCGCGTGCTGCGCACTGTCATCCTGTCATGACCGCCGTAATGCGAGCTCGGAG
This sequence comes from Rhipicephalus sanguineus, assembly GCF_013339695.2. NCBI lineage: Eukaryota > Metazoa > Arthropoda > Arachnida > Ixodida > Ixodidae > Rhipicephalus > Rhipicephalus sanguineus. The sequence continues at coordinate 18,351,035 of NC_051178.1, read as the reverse complement.
CAAACTCGTGTGCCCGAGAAGCTCGGGCCATCCTGCATAGCACCCCAGGTGCAGCATTTATTTCGTGATTTGCCTAGCACATAAAAAATCTACCATATTATTTAATATTAGGTGTGGTATTTGAATAGATATACCCACTTTTAGCTTGACTACGTGGAATGATTTTTGTCGATGTTGAAGAATGGGAATAACTCCCGCGATCCCTGCCATAGAGAGCTTTACTGGAAATAAAAGAGTTCAATTGTTCGCCTCAAGTGTCCCGCAATCTCGACTGTGAATATGCACAAAGCAATATGTCTTTGTACTGGCACCAATGGCGCAAATATCGGAAGTAAGCGGCGAAAGTAAAATAAAAGAGTGCGCATTTGTTTTTCTAAAAAGGTGATCGCAATTGGTGCTCGCACTTCGGCTTATTTTGGCTCGGCGGCTGGAGTCTCCGCCACGCCACGAGTAGCCAAGAACGAAGGTGGATTTGCCATGTAGGGCCGTAAACGTAAAACCTATCCGGCGAGTAGTTTACGTTCCGTAAAGGTCTACGTTGCGTAAAGGCCCGCGCATGCGCAGATTCCTTGCGGTATCCGGTAACACGGTAACGTAAAGAACTATACTTGCATGCTGAAAGCCCCTATAAAATTATTTTTTACAGCACTTGAAACAAACACGCGTGTTTTTAATCTATTTATAGAAATAAAAATATTACACCGAGTCAGAAACGCTTGACGTGTCATCTAGCTGCAGCGACGCCAGGGGCATGTGCCCTAACACATCTCTCGTTCCGCTGTAAAGCCGAGTCAGAGGAGCGTGACGGTGCGTCTACTTCACTTCGCCGTCGTTTTGCAGCCGATTTGATAGAGTCTTGGCAAGGCTCGAAACCGGGGAAGGGCGAAGCATGTAGGGAAAGGTGTTACAGATCCACTAACGTGAAACCTGTGGAGGGGCGAAGCATCCAGTGTGCGCCGATGTTTCCCACAGCAAAATCACTGCTAATGGACAGTGAGAGAGAGAGAAGAAAGATTAGACACAGAGACCCGCAGTCCGTTTTTAGTTAACGTGCACGCTGCGAATCTCTATTGTTCAACTACGCACAAGAGAGGTCTGCCACTGGCACTACATTGCAGGTCAAGATCCAGTGCCTATATATACGGGGTGGCCGGTGACTGTATATACGGAGTGACGCTGCCCAAGGTTGCCAGGTTTGGCTACTTTGCGCCAATTTGGATACTTTTTGAGGCCGGTGGCGGCAGAAAGAACGTCTTGGCTACTTGGCTACTTTCTGGGTACTTTCTTGTTCCCTGTATTTGTGCCATATTATCAATAGCTAGTGACATTGCAACGGCTGGCGTTCGATTATGTGGCGTCAAAACATGACGGCCAAAGCGTGCTTCTGACTCCCAAAATTGAACTGAGCACTGGCATGACACAGAGAATGAACGTTAATTAAATGAATAGCTCAGTTGCCTAAGCAGAGGTAAAGAGCAATGGTGAAGATGATAAACTAAATATTTAAAAATACTACGTGTTTATAACCTGTCAGTCAAGCAAGCCTCACCCAGAAAAGGAGAAGAAGCGGCCTTTACTTACTGTGTTGGACTCAACGAAAACTCTTGCATGGTGCTTAGTTTTAGGGTTTAAACCGGATAATTGGAAGAGGACAGGACAATCGAAAGCGCTCTGCACTGATTGACATAAGAAATTGGATATCCGACGAGCTGCTTGTCATTTCGTAGTGCTAGGTACGCACTGCGGCGACTCTAGAATATGATCTGCTCGGGCTTCGTCCAAGAAATTATTGCGAAAATGCCTGAAGCTTCAATACTAACAACTGCGATATTCAGTATGCTTATGCCGCACTTTGATGTCATGCAAATGCATGTGTCCTTTATGCAAGAGTGTGAGAAACGTGGTCATCCTGGGCAAAACGATTGCTAAAGTCAATAATTTATGCTTTAATGTCAGCAATTTTGATTTCGAATGGTTCGTGCTCTACTTATGTACATTTCCGCCGAAAGGCTTTTCCATTCAGCCATTTAAATAAAAACGCCGAAGTTGTTTCCAAACACGCGTGGCTACGTTTGGCTACTTTTCCTGTTCCTGAGTCAACTTGGCTATTTTTTGGCTCGTTTTTCAAATTTTCTGGCTATTTTCTGTGTTTTCGACCTGGCAACCCTGACGCTGCCTGCGTCGGCGTTGTCTCGCGCGCAAGGGCGCGTTCTCGTTCCTTACGAGCTCGTAGTTCAGCGTTAATCGCAGAAAGAGCGTTTCCATAGTCAACGCGCGCCGTTCGCTCTCTCTCGCCACAGGCCGAGCGCTGAGGCGGTTGCGCCCTCTCTTGCACTGAAGCTAATGGAGGAGAGGACGATGCACACGCGACTGCAGACGACGATGCGCGATGCACGCCGAGATGCTTCTCCCCTAAAAAACAATTAAAGCTAATTATAACATTAATGGAACGAGCCAGTTGAGTGTGCCAGAGTTTAAATATATAGGAGCATACTAGGCCACTTCCTGTCATGGACACTACAGATTGATCATGTTGCTGCGAAATCATCTTGTATGTTTTAGGGGCGAAGCACCTTAGAGTCTCGGTGTGTCGGCGTGCATCGTGCATCGTCGTCTGCTGTCGCGGCGTGCATCGTTGTCGCTGTTGGGACGGTCCACTTGCTTGAGCGCAAGAAAGGGCTCACCACCTCAGCGCTCGCCGTGTGGCCAGAGAGAGCGAACGGCGCGCGTTGACTATGGAAACGCTCTTTCTGCGATGGACGTTGAACTACCACCAGCTCGTTGGAACGAGAACGCGCCCTCGAGTTCCTTGATTGAAAAAACTGACTGCGCGCGCTGCACGAACGTTCACCGGCCACACCATATATATATATATATATATATATATATATATATATATATATATATATATATATATATCCAGTCCAAAAATGTGTAATTTTTTTATTGCTGAAATAAATTCTTCAGACGAGTTCATTTACGAAAAAAATTATCTAAGATTTTTTTCGTGACCGTAAAGTGACAAAAAATTATTTTTGTTGTTACATACACATGGCTTATTCATAGTAAAATCAAGCAAAATCCTGAAAAAAAAGCTTAACAGTTTTTTATAAATAACAATTATGCATTGTATTAAACGTAGCTCACAGACATACAAAAATAAGCGCACCAGAGTACTTTTCCGGTTAAAAATGTTCGTGCTCTAACACAAAGCTTTTCAGCGTGTGATAGTCATTGAAGCATGGCTCGCCACGCACGCTTTTCAGATGTCGCTCCGTGATCGTCATCGGAGTCTAAACTCGTCAAAATATCCTCGTCTGACAAACTGAAATCCAATTATCAGATTCTGATTCGGCACTTGGGGAATAGTCCGCATCGGAAGAATCGCTGCTCGACTCACCGGCAGCAGAGAAACCGCCGCGCGCTTCCATAGCGTAAGTGAACTGCGTCAGTGAGCGCACGCAAGAAAACTCTATGGTTGTGCGCCCGTCAGGAAAGCAAAACGAGTGAAAAATCTGCAGTAATCCTTCGCCTTATCGCCAACAAGACGTAGTTAGCTTTTCCGAGACCCCAAAACAGGAAACGCAATCACGGCGGCGTAGTTTGTGTAATTTAGCGCCGCACGGAAACAGATGTAATCGCACCCCGGGGTGCAATAAACGAGAGAGTAACAAGTGGTCACCCTTTGAGAGATTAAAAACCACACAGCGATCAGCTTTGCGGGCGCAAGAAGCGAAAACCACCCGAAGGACGAAATCGAAACCAGCCGCACCGCGTGCGCGCGTTCCGATGCGCAACTCAACGCCGCCGCGCCGCTTTGGAAAGCAAAAAAAGAAAAAAGAAAGACGGAGAGACATCGGCGCATGAAAAAAAATTCCACGTATTCCCAAAGCGTGGCAGCACATTCCAAGCAAGAGAAATGATCGAAGAAGGCGCGCGTTTGAAACCAACCACTCCGCGGGCGTGCTTGGTTGCGCAAGCGATAGCCGGCTCGCCGTTTTGCGAAGCATAAAAAAAAGCAACAACGGAGAGACATCGGCGCATGAAAAAAAATTCCACGTATTCCCAAAGCGTGGCAGCACATTCCAAGCAAGAGAAATGATCGAAGAAGGCGCGCGTTTGAAACCAACCACTCCGCGGGCGTGCTTGGTTGCGCAAGCGATAGCCGGCTCGCCGTTTTGCGAAGCATAAAAAAAAGCAACAACGGAGAGACATCGGCGCATGAAAAAAAATTCCACGTATTCCCAAAGCGTGGCAGCACATTCCAAGCAAGAGAAATGATCGAAGAAGGCGCGCGTTTGAAACCAACCACTCCGCGGGCGTGCTTGGTTGCGCAAGCGATAGCCGGCTCGCCGTTTTGCGAAGCATAAAAAAAAGCAACAACGGAGAGACATCGGCGCATGAAAAAAAATTCCACGTATTCCCAAAGCGTGGCAGCACATTCCAAGCAAGAGAAATGATCGAAGAAGGCGCGCGTTTGAAACCAACCACTCCGCGGGCGTGCTTGGTTGCGCAAGCGATAGCCGGCTCGCCGTTTTGCGAAGCATAAAAAAAAAGCAACAACGGAGAGACATCGGCGCATGAAAAAAAATTCCACGTATTCCCAAAGCGTGGCAGCACATTCCAAGCAAGAGAAATGATCGAAGAAGGCGCGCGTTTGAAACCAACCACTCCGCGGGCGTGCTTGGTTGCGCAAGCGATAGCCGGCTCGCCGTTTTGCGAAGCATAAAAAAAAGCAACAACGGAGAGACATCGGCGCATGAAAAAAAATTCCACGTATTCCCAAAGCGTGGCAGCACATTCCAAGCAAGAGAAATGATCGAAGAAGGCGCGCGTTTGAAACCAACCACTCCGCGGGCGTGCTTGGTTGCGCAAGCGATAGCCGGCTCGCCGTTTTGCGAAGCATAAAAAAAAGCAACAACGGAGAGACATCGGCGCATGAAAAAAAATTCCACGTATTCCCAAAGCGTGGCAGCACATTCCAAGCAAGAGAAATGATCGAAGAAGGCGCGCGTTTGAAACCAACCACTCCGCGGGCGTGCTTGGTTGCGCAAGCGATAGCCGGCTCGCCGTTTTGCGAAGCATAAAAAAAAGCAACAACGGAGAGACATCGGCGCATGAAAAAAAATTCCACGTATTCCCAAAGCGTGGCAGCACATGCAAAGCAAGAGAAATGAACGAAAAAGGCGCGCGTTTGAAACCAACCACTCCGCGGGCGTGCTTGGTTGCGCAAGCGATAGCCGGCTCGCCGTTTTGCGAAGCATAAAAAAAAGCAACAACGGAGAGACATCGGCGCATGAAAAAAAATTCCACGTATTCCCAAAGCGTGGCAGCACATTCCAAGCAAGAGAAATGATCGAAGAAGGCGCGCGTTTGAAACCAACCACTCCGCGGGCGTGCTTGGTTGCGCAAGCGATAGCCGGCTCGCCGTTTTGCGAAGCATAAAAAAAAGCAACAACGGAGAGACATCGGCGCATGAAAAAAAATTCCACGTATTCCCAAAGCGTGGCAGCACATGCAAAGCAAGAGAAATGATCGAAGAAGGCGCGCGTTTGAAACCAACCACTCCGCGGGCGTGCTTGGTTGCGCAAGCGATAGCCGGCTCGCCGTTTTGCGAAGCATAAAAAAAAGCAACAACGGAGAGACATCGGCGCATGAAAAAAAATTCCACGTATTCCCAAAGCGTGGCAGCACATTCCAAGCAAGAGAAATGATCGAAGAAGGCGCGCGTTTGAAACCAACCACTCCGCGGGCGTGCTTGGTTGCGCAAGCGATAGCCGGCTCGCCGTTTTGCGAAGCATAAAAAAAAGCAACAACGGAGAGACATCGGCGCATGAAAAAAAATTCCACGTATTCCCAAAGCGTGGCAGCACATTCCAAGCAAGAGAAATGATCGAAGAAGGCGCGCGTTTGAAACCAACCACTCCGCGGGCGTGCTTGGTTGCGCAAGCGATAGCCGGCTCGCCGTTTTGCGAAGCATAAAAAAAAGCAACAACGGAGAGACATCGGCGCATGAAAAAAAATTCCACGTATTCCCAAAGCGTGGCAGCACATGCAAAGCAAGAGAAATGAACGAAAAAGGCGCGCGTTTGAAACCAACCACTCCGCGGGCGTGCTTGGTTGCGCAAGCGATAGCCGGCTCGCCGTTTTGCGAAGCATAAAAAAAAGCAACAACGGAGAGACATCGGCGCATGAAAAAAAATTCCACGTATTCCCAAAGCGTGGCAGCACATTCCAAGCAAGAGAAATGATCGAAGAAGGCGCGCGTTTGAAACCAACCACTCCGCGGGCGTGCTTGGTTGCGCAAGCGATAGCCGGCTCGCCGTTTTGCGAAGCATAAAAAAAAGCAACAACGGAGAGACATCGGCGCATGAAAAAAAATTCCACGTATTCCCAAAGCGTGGCAGCACATTCCAAGCAAGAGAAATGATCGAAGAAGGCGCGCGTTTGAAACCAACCACTCCGCGGGCGTGCTTGGTTGCGCAAGCGATAGCCGGCTCGCCGTTTTGCGAAGCATAAAAAAAAGCAACAACGGAGAGACATCGGCGCATGAAAAAAAATTCCACGTATTCCCAAAGCGTGGCAGCACATTCCAAGCAAGAGAAATGATCGAAGAAGGCGCGCGTTTGAAACCAACCACTCCGCGGGCGTGCTTGGTTGCGCAAGCGATAGCCGGCTCGCCGTTTTGCGAAGCACAAAAAAAAGCAACAACGGAGAGCCATCGGCGCATGAAAAAAAATTCCACGTATTCCCAAAGCGTGGCAGCACATGCAAAGCAAGAGAAATGATCGAAGAAGGCGCGCGTTTGAAACCAACCACTCCGCGGGCGTGCTTGGTTGCGCAAGCGATAGCCGGCTCGCCGTTTTGCGAAGCATAAAAAAAAGCAACAACGGAGAGACATCGGCGCATGAAAAAAAATTCCACGTATTCCCAAAGCGTGGCAGCACATTCCAAGCAAGAGAAATGATCGAAGAAGGCGCGCGTTTGAAACCAACCACTCCGCGGGCGTGCTTGGTTGCGCAAGCGATAGCCGGCTCGCCGTTTTGCGAAGCATAAAAAAAAGCAACAACGGAGAGACATCGGCGCATGAAAAAAAATTCCACGTATTCCCAAAGCGTGGCAGCACATTCCAAGCAAGAGAAATGATCGAAGAAGGCGCGCGTTTGAAACCAACCACTCCGCGGGCGTGCTTGGTTGCGCAAGCGATAGCCGGCTCGCCGTTTTGCGAAGCACAAAAAAAGCAACAACGGAGAGACATCTGCGCATGAAAAAAATTCCACGTATTCCCGAAGCATGCCAGCACATTCCAAGCAAGAGAAATGATCGAAGAAGGCGCGCGTTTGAAACCAACCACTCCGCGGGCGTGCTTGGTTGCGCAAGCGATAGCCGGCTCGCCGTTTTGCGAAGCATAAAAAAAAGCAACAACGGAGAGACATCGGCGCATGAAAAAAAATTCCACGTATTCCCAAAGCGTGGCAGCACATGCAAAGCAAGAGAAATGAACGAAAAAGGCGCGCACTTTAAACCGGCTGCACCGCGAACGCGCTCGGATGGGCAAGCGATAGCCGGCGCGCCGTTTTGGGAAGCGAAATAAAAATACAACGCAGAGACATTGGCGCATGAAAAAAATTCCAGGTATTCCCGAAGTGTGGAAGCACAGGCCAAGCGAGAGAAATGATCGAAAAAGGCGCTCGTTTTAAAAATAAACGCTATGCCGTACATGTACGACGAAAACCCTTTGGTACCAGGAAGCGTCTGCCATACATGTACGGCGAAAACCCTCAAGGGGTTAAACGCGCTACATGGCATTTCAAGCATACGCATTCAATCAACAATCATCAATAGTGACAGTAAAATTCAGAACACAAGCAGCAAAGCTGAAACAACAGTTGAGACCACAAGCAGCTGTGTTTTTAGATCACAGCTTTTGCTTTTTGTTTTTCAGCGAATGTGCTTTTGCTGATCTCGCCTGCTTAAGGAACCTGTCACTATGATTTTGCTCAAAGAAAATACTCCTCTAATGTACTTTTACAGTCACAGGCATTGAAACTGAAAGTTCAGAGACCACTGCACTAAACGTTTCTACAAACTATCTATATTTAGTAAAGACTCACGCAGCACTCTTAAAATCGTAACGGAGAGGCAAAATTTGCAAGTCTATAAAAAGCATGAGAGGGTTTGCAGTACCGAGAGGAAAGCGGAGAACAGGCAAAATGTTCAAATTCCATCTCAGCCTTGACAATCGGTACATAAAAAAGAAAGTGTAAGGCAGAAGAAAGCCTAAGTGCAACAGGAGGTTACCTCAACAATTGTCTTCATGTGGTTGGTGATGAGCTCCTTCTCAACCACCTGCACAATAAGCTCTTCGGTGAACTCGTCCAGGTAGTGCTTCGCTCGTTCTGCCTCTTCGTTGATGCGCTGCTCCACTTTCTTGATGTACACGCATGCACTGTTCTCCGTCAAAAACTTTTGGCTATCCTGGATTTGGCTCTCCTGGACTGGATTTCGCGAAAAAATTTGACCCTCAAAGGGTTAACTTTCTCCTACTTTTTCTCGATCCCTGTGGCTGTGGGACATGAAAACAACTTAGCAGACATGCTACTGTCAAGATGTTTGCTGTGTTAAAAGACATTGCTTCTGATCTCGGCTGTGAATTCTCTACAAGTAAATGCTACAACCTGAGCTATGTTCTTCATAATTTGCTTTCAACGGTGTTCCTTTAATGTGGCTTTGTTAACTGAGCCAGCTGTCAGGATGCTCATATGTTCACTGAGGCATTGGTCTTGACAGCAAATCATTTAAAAGTGAAAGCATTCCCAAAATGTGATAGGTTGGGAGTTTGAACCCTCATCTTCAGTAGTGTGAGACAAGTATAATGATTAGGGGTGTGCGAATATCCGAATTCGGGTTGCAGCGATGGCGTAGTGGGTAGAACATCAGCTTCGCATGCAAGAGGTCCGTGGTTCGAATCCCGGTGCCGGACAATTCCCAACCGGATTAAAAAAAAAAAATCCGCGTGATGATGGAATTGTGTAAAAAGGCCTGGGGTGCAGCCTCACTGGCGACCACAGCCAGCAATGCACTCCCTCACCAGAGCAGGATTGGCCACCCTGGTGTAGTACTTGGCCACTACCTCCCACATGAATACACCAATTAACCCTCGGCCCTCAGTCCCCAGCGGCTGCGAAGCAACTGACCAAGGCGGCGGTCAGACCTGCGACGCAGCAGAGGGTGCTAAGAATCGCTGGGTCCGGACAGGCCGTCATTGGAATCTGAACTTGGCTACATATAACGCTAGAACTTTATCTAGTGAGGTGAGTAGCTGTACTATTCGAGGAATTAGAGGGTGTTAAATGGGATGTAATAGGGCTCAGTGAGGTTAGGAGGCCACAGGAGGCTTATACAGTGCTGAAGAACGGACACGTCCTATGCTATCGTGGCTTAGCTGACAGAAGAGAACTAGGAGTGGGGTTCCTTATTCATAAAAATATAGCTGGCAATATAGAGGAATACTATAGCAATAATGAGAGGGTGTTATGTATCGTGATTAAGTTTAATAAGAGGTACAGGATGAAGGTGATACAGGCCTATGCGCCTACATCCAGCCATGATGATCAACTGGTTGAACGCTTCTACGAAGACGTAGAATCAGCAATGAGTAAGGTAAAGACACAGTGTACTGTACTGATGGGCGACTTTAATGCAAAAGTAGGCAAGAAGCAGGCTGGAGATCATGCAGTTGGGGAATATGGCATCGGCTCTAGAAATGCCAGAGGGGAGTTACTAGTAGAGTTCGCAGAACGCAATAATTTACGGATCTTGAACACCTTCTACAGAAAACGGACTACTCGTAAGTGGACGTGGAGGAGTCCCAATGGCGAAACTAAAAATGAAATAGACTTCATAATGTGCGACCACCCGGGCATTATACAGGATGTGGAAGTAGTTAACAAGATCCGATGCAGTGACCATAGAATGGTAAGATCTAGAATTCAACTAGACGTGAGGAAGGAACGGCAGAAACTGATACGCAAGAAGCCGATTAATGAACTAGCTCTGCGAGGGAAAGTACAGGAATTCAGAGTTTCACTTCAGAATAGGTACGCGGCTTTAACCGAGGAAACCGACCTTAGCGTTGACGCAATGAATGATAATCTGACTAGTATCATTAAGGAGTGTGCAGTGGAAGTCGGGGGTACAGTCGTTAGACAGGACACTGGTAAGCTATCCCAAGAGACGAAAAACCTCATTAAGAAACGTCAAGCTATGAAAGCCTCAAATGCAACAGACAAAATAGAGCTGGCGGAGCTTTCGAAGTTGATCAATAGGCGTAAAGTAGCCGACATAAGAAAGTATAATATGGAGAGAATTGAGCATGCTCTAAAGAACGGAAGAAGCCTCAAAGCTACGAAGACAAAACTGTGCATAGGCAAAAATCAGATGTATGCGTTAAGGGACAAGGATGGCAAGGTCACAACCAAAGATCAATAGGCGTAAAGTAGCCGACATAAGAAAGTATAATATGGAGAGAATTGAGCATGCTCTAAAGAACGGAAGAAGCCTCAAAGCTACGAAGACAAAACTGTGCATAGGCAAAAATCAGATGTATGCGTTAAGGGACAAGGATGGCAAGGTCACAACCAATATGGATAGAATAGTTGAGATAGCGGAAGAGTTCTACAGAGATCTGTACAGCAGCCGAGACAGTCAGGATGATAACGTAAGAAGCAGTAATATCCCAGAGGAATCTGACATCCCACCAGTATTAACAGGATAAGTAAAGAAAGCCCTAAAGGGAATGCAAAGAGGCAAAGCCGCTGGTGAGGATCAGGTAACATCAGACCTGTTGAAAGACGGTGGAGAGATTATGTTAGAGAAACTGGCCACCCTGTATACGAAGTGTCTCTCGACAGGGAGGATACCAGAATCTTGGAAGAATGCCAACATCATCTTGATCCATAAGAAAGGGGACGTCAAGGACCTGAAAAATTACAGGCCCATCAGCTTACTGTCCGTTGTCTACAAGCTATTCACAAAAGTAATTGCTAACAGAATTAATACGACATTAGAGTTTAATCAACCAAGGGACCAGGCAGGATTTCGTACAGGCTTCTCAACAATAGACCATATTCATACTATCAATCAGGTGATCGAGAAATGCGCGGAATACAACCAACCCCTATACATAGCCTTCATAGATTACGAGAAGGCATTTGATTCGGTGGAGACATCAGCAGTCATGCAAGCACTGCGGAATCAGGGCATCGACGAAGCCTATATAAACATAATGGAAGAAATCTACAGCGCATCCACAGCCACTATAGTCCTTCATAAAGAAAGCGACAGAATCCCAATAAAGAAGGGCTTACGACAGGGAGACACGATCTCTCCAATGCTATTCACCGCGTGTTTACAGGAGGTTTTCAGGGCCCTAGATTGGGAAGAATTAGGGATAAGAGTTAATGGAGAGTATCTCAGTAACCTGCGCTTCGCTGATGACATTGCATTGATGAGTAACGCGGGAGACGAATTACAGCTCATGATTACTGAACTGGATACGGAAAGTAGAAGAGTAGGTCTGAAAATTAATATGCATAAAACTAAAGTAATGTGGAACAATCTTGGCAGAGAACAGCGCTTCGCGATAGGTGGCGAGACGCTGGAAGTTGTAAAGGAGTACGTCTACTTAGGACAGGTAGTAACCGCGGAGCCGAACCATGAGAGTGAAATAACTAGAAGAATAAGGATGGGATGGGGCTCATTCGGCAAGCATTATCAAATCATGAATGGTAGTCTACCCCTATCTCTCAAGAGGAAGGTATATAACAGCTGCATCTTACCGGTACTTACCTACGGAGCAGAAACCTGGAGACTTACAAAGAGGGTTCAACTTAAATTGAGGACGACGCAGCGAGCGATGGAAAGGAAAATGATAGGTGTAACCTTAAGAGACAGGAAGAGAGCAGAGTGGGTCAGGGAACAAACGGGGGTTAAGGATATCATAGTTGAAATTAAGAAGAAGAAATGGATATGGGCCGGCCACGTAGCACGTCGGCAGGATAACCGGTGGTCATTAAGGGTAACTGACTGGATTCCAAGAGAGGGCAAACGCGTGAGGGGAAGACAGAAAATTAGGTGGGTAGATGAGATTAAGAAGTTTGCAGGTATAACGTGGCAACAGAAAGCACAGGACCGGGTTGATTGGCGGAACATGGGAGAGGCCTTTGCCCTGCAGTGGGCGTAGACAGGCTGATGATGATGATATATATATATATATATATATATATATATATATATATATATATATATATATATATATATATATATATATATATATATATATATATATATATATATATATTGTAGCGGGGTTGCAGCTATGACTATGGTGAGGTGTGCGAAGAAGAGGCAGACGACGTGTCGGTGTGCTGAAAGTAACAACCGCCATCTTGACTGCTGGACCATCCTACACTGTAAATAAGTTATAAATATATTCGCAACATTTTGGTGGAGGTGCTGGGTACTACGCAAGACGGAACTCCGCAGCGGACGTATCCTGGACAGCCGCAATATGTCAACAGAAAGCAACTCTGCTGCTGCCGCTTCGACCGCGCCTCCGGTACAGCCGGTACAGCCGGTCGTATTGACTCAACCCCGCGATCCCGGTAACTTCTGCGGCACCGACCACGTTGACGTCGATGACTGGATCGCGAAGTATGAGCGGTTTGCAGCGGTCTACCGGTGGGACCCTACAATGATGCTTGCCAACGTTGACTTCTATCTCTGCGGAACAGCAGGTACGTGGTTTCAGGCTCATGAAGCTGACATAACCAGTTGGGATGCCTGTAAACAGAAGCTTCGTGACCGATTTGGTAGAGCCGTCGGACGCCAGCGGGCCGCTTCTAAAGAACTTTCCTGTCGGGCACAATCTTCGACCGAATCGTATGTCTCCTACATCCTTGACGTCCTGGCCCTTTGCCGACGTGTCGACACCAACATGTCAGAGGGTGACAAAGTAAGCCACTTGCTCAAGGGAATTGCGGATGATGCTTTCAATTTACTAGTGTCTAAAGACTGCTCCACCGTGGACGACATCATCAAAGAGTGCCGCCGGTTCGAAGAACTGAAGAGTCGCCGCATTGCCCAGCATTTCGTGCGACTTCCGAACACGGCCGCTACATCATCTTGCGAGGACCTTCGGCCGCCATGCGGTCAACCGCCTACCAACGAGAGCGTAGTTCGCATCGTGCGCCGAGAAATCGAGGCGGCGTCGCCACCATCTTTCCTGACGCGGCCATCTGATGATCCTCGACCAACGATCTCGTTGATCCAGCAGGTTGTGAGGGAAGAGCTTGCAAATGTCGGACTGCAGCCGGTGTGTTCGTTGACGGAACCTCGTGTCAGTTCCATAACGCCTCCTCGTGCACCGGAAATGTTTCGCCGCTATCGTGACCCTGCCCAGTGGAGAACGCAGGACGACAAGCCGATCTGCTTTCGTTGCCACGGTGTAGGACATATTTCTCGCTACTGTCGTTCTCGCACCTTTCCATCTCGCTCGTTTTCTGGCTATCGACGTGAAGACAACCACCGGCCCCTGCAGTTTCCCGCTCGTGACGGTGGACCATACGCTGAGGCTCCTGCGACATCGGTCCGACGCTCCAGCCGTTCGCCGTCCCCAAGCGATCGTCGCTCCCGGTCACCTCAGCCCCGTCGCCATTCGTCGCCCCGCCCTACTGGACGCCCATACTCGGAAAACTGAGCAATGCAGCTCCCGGAGGTGACGCTGCATTCGACCCCCGACCTGAAAACCCTCTGCTGACCCTCACTACGGACCAGAACCTGCTTGCTGTGGAAGTGGATGGCCTACCTGTTACTGCCCTCATTGATACCGGCGCACATATTTCTATTATGAGCTCTGATCTCCGTGCACGATTAAATAATGTCCTTACGCCGCCCGAGTCCCTATTTGTACGTGTCGCTAGTGGAGGAACTCCGGCTGTACTCGGAATGTGCACGGCACGTGTGAGGTTCTCCGACCGCCAGACGTCCGTTCTGTTTGATGTTCTCGCTCATTGTCCACATGATGTCATCCTCGGACTCGATTTCTTGTCTGACCACTCTGCTGTCATTGACTGCTCGGCCGGTGTTGTACAACTTGACATGCCTGCGTCCGCCGACGTGTCGGAGGTGGTTCAGACCAAACTTTCGTGTGCTGAGGCTATTCGTCTGCCACCACAAGCCCTAACTTGCGTCGCTGTTGAACCCTATCCCAATGTACCGGATGGTGATTACGTGGTTTCTCCTTCTGCCAGTGTTTTACTGGCCCGCAGCGTCTCCTCTCCGTACACAGTTGTAACTGTTACAGCGAACAAGACGTGCCTTCCTCTTCTGAACTTCGGATTCAGCCCTCAAGTCCTACCACAAGGCATTGCTCTTGCTACTCTGTCACCGTCGCACGAGTGCCAGATCTCATCGGTGTCACCTGATCTGCCCGTTGTCGTCTCTCCGAACCCGCATAGAGTCGACGCAGTCACCTCTTCTACACTGCACAACAACATCACCAAGATGATTGCCTCAGAACTTTTGCCCTCTCAAGTTAAAGACCTCAGTGATCTCCTTATGATCTACTCTGACATATTTGACTTCGACGGTAGGCCCTTAGGTCAAACCTCGCAAGTCAAACACCGCATAGATACCGGTGATGCAGCTCCAATTCACAGGCGTCCTTACCGAGTTTCACCATCAGGGCGCCAAGTTATTCAACAGGAGGTCGACAAGATGCTCACAGAAGGCATTATTGAGCCTTCTTCGAGTCCGTGGGCTTCCCCTGTAGTCTTAGTTAAAAAGAAAGACAACACCTGGCGTTTCTGCGTGGATTATCGGCATTTAAACAAGATCACCAAAAAGGATGTCTACCCGCTTCCTCGTATCGATGATGCCCTGGACTGCCTTCATGGTGCTACCTATTTTTCTTCGATAGACCTACGCTCTGGTTACTGGCAAATCGCCGTAGACGACCTCGACCGTGAGAAGACTGCCTTTGTAACGCCTGACGGTCTCTACCAATTCAGAGTCATGCCGTTCGGCTTGTGCAATGCGCCGGCCACGCTCGAGCGGATGATGGACACGCTTTTGCGCAGCTTTAAATGGTCTATCTGCCTGTGTTACCTGGACGACGTCATTGTATTTGCCCCCACCTTTGAGTCTCACCTCGACCGACTTTCGTCCATTCTTTCAGTGTTTCGTGCGGTTGGGCTACAACTTAATTCATCGAAATGCCACTTTGGCCATCGCCAAGTTGCTATTCTCGGGCATCTCGTTGACTCATCTGGCATCCGACCCGATCCCGACAAAGTTCGCGCTGTCCTCGATTTTCCCGTACCAACTTGTGCCAAAGACGTTCGAAGTTTTGTGGGCCTATGCTCATATTTCCGACGATTCGTCAGAAACTTCGCAGATATTGCCCGCCCCCTCACTGATCTTCTCAAGAAAGATGTGCCATTTTGGTGGGGTCCTGACCAAGCCAGTGCTTTTTCCCGCCTCATTACGCTGCTCACCACACCGCCGATCCTCGCCCACTTCGACCCGTCTGCTCAAACCGAGGTCCGCACAGACGCTAGTGGTTACGGCATTGGCGCTGTGTTAGCCCAGCGTCAATCCGGTCATGATAGAGTTCTTGCGTATGCCAGCCGGCTCCTCTCCCCTGCCGAACGCAATTACTCTATTACTGAGCGCGAGTGCCTGGCGCTTGTATGGGCAGTTGGTAAATTCCGCCCCTATTTATATGGTCGACCTTTCACCGTTACCACAGACCACCACGCTCTATGTTGGCTTTCAGCACTCAAAGATCCAACAGGGCGCCTAGCTCGTTGGGCTCTGCGCCTCCAGGAATTCACGTACACAGTGGTCTACAAGTCCGGCCGTCTACATCAAGACGCCGACTGCCTTTCTCGGTACCCCGTTGACGATCCAGACCACGTAACGGATGACACGTCCATCTGTATCTCCTCGCTCTCTGCTTTCGGCAACATCGGTGACGAGCAACAGCGTGACGCGTCCCTACGAGATCTAATCACCCGCCTGAATACTGACTCGACCGACAGTTCGCTTCGCATGTTCGTCATCATAGACGGTATCTTATACCGCCGGAACATGCGCCCAGTGGGACAGGAACTACTAGTTGTAGTACCCACTCATCTCCGCTCGACCGTACATCAGCAACTACATGATGTACCAACGGCCGGCCACCTTGGTGTTGCCAGAACGTACGACCGTGTCCGCCGACGCTTTTTCTGGCCCGGCCTCTACCGTTCCGTACATCGTTATGTCGCTTCTTGCGAGTCGTGCCAACGCCGGAAAAGGCCAGCTGTACACCCCGCCGGGCTCCTTCAACCCATAGACATACCTGCTGAGCCTTTTTTTCGTGTCGGCCTCGACCTTCTGGGACCTTTCCCACTTTCTCACAACGGTAACAGATGGGTCGCCGTCGCTACGGATTATTCTACCCGTTTTGCCATTACGAGACCCCTCCCGAGCAGCTGCGCTACAGACGTCGCCGACTTTTTGATACAAGACGTCATCTTACATCACGGCGCTCCTCGTCAACTCATCACAGACCGAGGCCGCTACTTTTTATCCAAGGTAATCGAGGACCTACTTCGCTCTTGTGCAACCAAGCACAAGCTTACAACGGCCTATCATCCCCAAACGAACGGACTCACAGAACGTTTGAATCGCACGATCACTGACATGCTCGCCATGTATGTCTCGACTGATCATCGCGACTGGGACATTGCTCTACCCTTTGTCACTTTCGCTTACAACAGCTCGCGCCACGACACTGCTGGATATTCTCCCTTTTACCTTTTGTATGGAAGAGAACCGACCTTGCCGTTCGACACGCTCGTACCCATCCCTGACCACATCTCCACCGAATATGCTCGCCACGCTATCAGCACAGCCGAAAAGGCCCGTCAGATCGCCCATCGACGCCTTTCGGACTCTCAACTCAGCCAGAAACATAGATACGACAGTTGCCACCGGAACGTTCGCTTCAATCCGGGTGACCTCGTTCTCCTGTGGTCTCCGTCTCGGCATGTTGGCCTGGCCGAAAAACTTCTGCCCAAATACTCCGGCCCCTACCGTGTGCTACGCCAGGTGACTGAGGTTACCTATGACATCGCCCCTCTGGACCCTACGGCGCCCTCTACGTCTTCAAACGTCGTCCACGTCGCTCGCCTGAAGCCGTACCTTTCGCCCACCACCTGCTAACAGGCGCCGAGTCGGCGCTTTCGCCGCCGGAGGTCGATGTAGCGGGGTTGCAGCTATGACTATGGTGAGGTGTGCGAAGAAGAGGCAGACGACGTGTCGGTGTGCTGAAAGTAACAACCGCCATTTTGACTGCTGGACCATCCAACAAAATATATATATATATATATATATATATATATATATATATATATATATATATATATATATATATATATATATATATATATATATATATATATATATATATATATATATATATATATATATATATATATATAGGTATTGGATCTTGACCTGCAATGTAGTGCCGGTGGGAAATTGCTTTTGTGCGTAGTTGAACAATGGAGATTCGCAGCGTGCACGTCAACTAAAAGCGGACTGCGGGTCTCTGTCTAATCCTTCTTCTGCCTCTGATTACCTATTAGCACAGATTTTGCTGTGGGGAAACACCGGCGCAGGCTGAACGCTTCGCCCCTCCACATGTTTGACGTCAGCGGAGCTAAAACACACTTTCCTACATGCTTCTCCCCTCCCCAAATTTTTCTTTTATGAAAACAGCCGCTAAAAATTTTCATTCAGTGCAAAGGGTCTGCTTTACGTTTCCAGTGTACGATCAGCAATTGAATACACTTGCACGCAACCCAGTCTGAAAAAAAAAGTACCGAGTTAGTATTCGGCATTTATATAAGAAATATCAGTGGAAGTGAGGCCAAAAGTGAAGTTTTGATAGGACATGCTAGAAAAAACGCAGATTAATTTATAAACTGACACCATTCCACAATATGAACTATTCAAGAACAGGTAATGATCGCACAGAGTATTTGCATGAACCTTACTACGTGTCTACGGAAGTGCATGACACACTGAAGGTGAGATTTTGTGTGAAAACATTATGCTTAGTAAGTACTTTCTTCTCACTGCATTTAGTGCTTGTAATCGGTTACCAAGGGATATTAGGAATATAACTTGAAATGATATATTTGTACTTAGCTTCACGATGTATTATTAAGAAATGAACACGTTGTGGTGTTTCATTCTATGTTACCTGTAATACCCTACTTGCAATATGTTATTCCACGCACCCTCGGCGTAGTAATAAAATTTGTGGAGTTTTACGTGCCAACACCACGTGATGATTATGTGGCATGACGTAGTGGGTGGCTCTGAAAATTGAGACCATCTGGTGTTATTTTCCACGCACTGACATCGTACAGTGCACATGCAGCATTTCGCCTTCATGAACATGCGACCGCCACGCTGGGGATCAAACTTGCGACTTTCGGGTCAGCAGCCCAGCACCGTAAGCACGCACTATAATGCCTATGAAGCCACTGGGAGTATTTTAGTGACTTGCTAAATAAAGTGTTTAGACTTCATCACCTGTCCTAGGACACTGTCTCAGCTCGCGCGGTTCTCGAAGCACCTTCAAGCTTTTCTGCGAATATGACGGAACGTGCTAGTTGTTCAACTGAGAAGGTTGTCAGTATCCAAATGGCAAGTTCAGTAATTCGTCTTACAGAAAACAAGCGGATTCTACATAATAATAGGTCTACTGTTGGGCTACTTGGTGCATCTTTGGTACCGATAGTAGACTTAGGCGCAAAAAACACGACTGCACAAAAGCACAGTGGACGGGCGCTTCCTTACACCTATATTGATTTTGAAGACAAAAGGCACGTAGACCCACTTTTCGAGAACGCATGCGCTACGTGCGTATGCTTTCACCTACATAATAACACGTGCGACAGTGAAGGGTTCTAGGCGTTACGACACGAGCCTAATTAAGAGGAGAAGCGCTTGAGGACAGAGGCTCGACTTACACCTGAGGTTCATCAGAAAAAGGTATTCGCTTCGTCAAAGTGCTTGTTAGTACTGTGGAGATAACGCATATTCGATTCGTACAAACTTACAACGTAATTCTTGCAGAATCTTTACCGGTCTCCTTCATTGAAAAAGGCGCCTAAAGTTTCACTGGCTACGTTTTTTCACTACTTTCTAGGATCGGTAGCCTGTGAAACGCGGCATGCATTCCCATGAAGTCACATGCGCGCTTAAATCGGAACTTTTCTCATTAGTGGTTAATATTAAACCTAAAAAGTTCAGCACGTCAGGGTCAGGAAGCTCATGCGCGAATCTTAAGCACTGTTCTCCTGCCAAAATGTCTCTAAAATATTCGCCATTACAAGGTTGGTTGTTTTCTTAGTAGTAGCATCCCGCTGATGCGTTTTTGAAGGGACGGTGAGAAATAAACATGAGAGCCGGGAAACGCAACAGCCGAAGAAGACGAAAAACGAAAAAAAAAACATTTAGTGCTACAAGATTTTATTCCAATGCTTTTGCTTGAAAAAAACCGTGCATCGTTGTTTTGTGAGTGGGTGCATTGTGGCCAGGCTAAAGGCGGAGGGGGGGGGGGGGGGGAGACGAGTGCGCGCGGCTGTTTTCTGCGTGCCTCTACCGGCGAATATTAGCGAACTATGGACGGGCCACTGCAGCAACGCAGCTCCCTCTGAACAGTGGACAGTGCCTCTACCTCTACCCCGGATATCTCGAGTTGATATCTCGAGTTGTCACTTTGAAGAAGGTGGGCGCATATAGTTGTGATCACTGGCGGCATGTGCGCGATCGATGCTGGGTGTGTCCAGATAAGATCGAACCCGAGGTCCTGGTCACCATTCCCGATTTTGATGAAATCTACTGTAGGTCTAGGCATTACACCCAGAACAATTGCTTTGCAGTTAGTTTTGCGAAAACAATATTGTTCGCCTGAAAAAAAAAAATATACTAACTTTAGCCGCAACAACATTTTCCCGCCAATTTCGCGATTTCTGAATTTTGAGCGCACCTAGGGAAAAACAGTACACTTCTTCGTCACAATATTTATTCCTCTTAAAGAACAAGTGAAATACAATCTTATGAGTTTATTATTTCCCTTGTTTGTCGAAGCACTTTTGAAGAAAAAAATCTCAGACTTGGCAAATCGCACAAAATACCTGTATTTCAGG
This sequence comes from Rhipicephalus sanguineus, assembly GCF_013339695.2. NCBI lineage: Eukaryota > Metazoa > Arthropoda > Arachnida > Ixodida > Ixodidae > Rhipicephalus > Rhipicephalus sanguineus. The sequence goes on along the minus strand of NC_051178.1, from coordinate 18,330,762 downwards.
AATTTATGGCTGCAAGCAAGTTAAAGGGAAGATAATAAAAATCGGTACATATTAACTTTGATACATTTTCTCTTTTAAAATAATTTGCGTGGTTTTATCGCGCTCAGGTATCAAAGTTAATATGTACCAATTTTTATTATTCTCCCTTTAACTTGCTTGCAGCCATAAATTCCTGAAATACAGGTATTTTGTGCAATTTGCCAAGTTTGTGATTTTGTTCTTGAAACGTGCTTCGACAAGCAAGGGATATAATAGACTCATAAGATTGTATTTCAGTTGTTTAAGGGGAATAAATATTGTGACGAAGAAGTGTACCGTTTTTTCCTTAGGTGCTCTCAGAATTCAGAAATCGCGAAATTGGCGGAAAAGTGTTTCTTGCGGCCGAAATTTGTAATTTTTTTTCAGGCGAACAAAATTTTTTTCGCTAAACTAACTGCGAAACCATTGTTCTGTGTCTAATGCCTAGACCTACAGTAAATTTAATCAAGATCGGAAATGATGACCGGGACCTCGTGTTCGATCTTATTTGGACACCCCCTGCTGTACTTTTTTACATGTTTTTTCTTGGTTTTATCGTTCGCCTGTTGCAGTATAAAAGAACATGTGCGATCAGAAATAAAACCATTAGTTGAAAGTTAGCGCTGTGTGTGTGTGTGTGTGTGTGTGTGTGTGTGTGTGTGTGTGTGTGTGTGTGTGTGTGTGTGTGTGTGTGTGTGTGTGTGTGTGTGTGTGTGTGTGTGTGTGTGTGTGTGTGTGTGTGTGCTCCTTTGTGCTTGTGGTTGCGCGCTACGCAAAGCAGTCTCATGGATTATGGTACAGCACCGACCCGTGCCGCATGCGTCATGGTACAGCACCGACCCGTGCCGCATCGTCCCGCTGACCGCGACCGCGGCCTGCTGAGCCCGGATGCTTGGTTTTTGCATACGGCGCGAAATATTACCCCCTGAAGTGATGGCATTATTCGGTTTCTGTTTGCCCTCTCTCAACCACGTTGTTCGGCAGAAGAACGTGTTGTTGGGCGAGTTGGTCCTTGCTGAATGACATAATGCATTATGTCATTCACGGTGTTCGGATGTGCAAAGTTATGCCATTCGAGTGGCAGAGGCAAACTCGCTTCTACAAAGATGAGCTGAGACTACTGCTGGGGCCACGACCAACTTACAAGGACTGGCGGAAGCATTAAAGACTGGCTGACCGAACGACAGCATTCCTTTGGCAGCCAGTCCTACCTGGGCTGAGGCTGCAAGTACAGAAGTCAGCCGTGCCATCGAACCCTCTTCACTTTGTGAGTGACGCGACCTTACCAGAGAAGGTGCAGCAGGTGCTGAAGTGTGAACCGAAGTTTGCCGTCGAGCCACGCAAGTCCAGCCAGGAACTTTCAGGGTTGGTTCGGCAGGTGTCGAAACAAGTCCCTGAAGCCGACGTTGACAGGTGTGTGTATCCGAAGGTGTCGACGTACAGATGCGCGTCCGCCCTCCGGGCGGGAAGTTTTCCGTATCGGGGACAATTAAGTACATGAAGGACCACTCGCTTGTATTGTTACCGGCCGATCAAGACGGTGATTTCGCGGTGATGCCTAAATCAATGTATCAAGAGAAAGCGTCGAGCAATTCATTCTGTTTTTGATATTCGTAGTGATATTTGGAAAAAGTGCGGTCTGCCGCTAAAAGGCTATGCAAGAGTGTTAGTCTTGATGGCATTGCCAAGTTGATAGAGAAGAATAAAAAAGCGGAACTGGAAATCTTCTTGACTGCCAAAACGCATAAACTTGCTTGCCCGTTCCGAGTGATCATCTCCGAGAATAAATCCTGCCAGAAGCGCTTAGCAGTGTTTTTACGAAAGTACTTGAAGTTGATACCCCTTAACAGCCCAATTTTGGTAAAGAAATCAGGAGAAGTGTTAGATTTTTTCAAAGACAAGCAAAGAGCAAGCCTTGTAGCATTCTCCATCGACGTTAAGGATTTTTATTACAGCCTTCCTCTGACCGATTTGGTGGCGTGTGTGTCCGAAGGTGTCGACAGACTAGGAGCAATTCAATTCCAAAATGCTGCTGGGGTGTCGAGTGAGCAGTTTTTAGAACTTCTTTCATTTTATCTTAACTCGACATATGCGACGTGGAACGGAAGCATTGTGAAACAAAATATGCCATTTGTATAGGTTCCTGCATCCCCCCATACTTGAGCGGTGTGTTTTTAGCGAAGCGTAACCAAGTTCTCGACGCACGTGTAAAGCACACGAATATTGTTGCTGTTTTTAGATATGTAGATGACTACCTGATCGTTTGTAAAGATGGACCAAACAGTTTTGACGCGGTCGTTTTAGAGAGGCTAAGCATGTTCACGACGGAGTTATCTCCTCTGGCGTTGACGTGTGAAGTACCAAAAGACAGCTTCATAAGGTTTTTAGACCTCGGGTTGTATTTTTCGTCAACAGATGTGTATTGGGGTTATCAACCGCGAGGAAATAGGCCTTTATTTTCGTTTACATTGCGCACTCAGAATTGGTAAAACGTGCTGTTATAGGTTCATGTTTTCAGAGTCCACAGATGAAATCGTGTCAACACAAGCTTGAAGCGAGCTTGTGGGCGCAGGCTAAAAGTATAAGGTAGGTCACCACCTTCAAACACGCATTTAAAAAAAAATGATTTTTTAACACGAAAGTGTTTGATGCCGGGGTCCACCAAGTACATCCGCCACGGATATGACGTTGATAAAATGGACGCAAACGGCGAGAAAGAAAAAAAACAAGAAAAAGATCCCACGCTGGGAATCGAACCCACGATCTTGCCGCCACGACGGCAAGCGCCCGACGCCCTACCGACTAAGGTAACTCGGCAGATGCTGGACACGGCGCGAACGCGCCTTATATTTTTCACACATTCTCTTTCGCACGGTGCTCTCTATTGGCGGTGTAGGTAGGCGGCGCGGAGCGGGGCGGGGTGGTGCCGCCGTCTGTGAGAGGTGAAAAGAAGTAATGCTTCATGATCGACACTTACTAGCGCTTACTCCGAGATTGCGTGCGATATCGGAGGTCATGGTTACAGCGTCTCGATACCAGCGAGGTACACTGGCCCTGGCGTCGCCGAGGCACCCTTGACGCAGTTACGTTGGTTATGTTCTTTCTTTGCCTTTCGCTTCGTGTTAGCGTGCGTCGGCTCATCGGAGTAGTGGAGCTTCCACATGCACCAACGGGATTTCTCCGCCGCCGACTGCTTCGATTGCGAGAGCACCGACTAACAAAACTGCTGCAATACGCGTTGCAGAAAGGACGCGATTTCGACGGGCGAATGTCGTGCCTTGGTGGAGCGAGACTAGCGCCTGCGAGACAGAGCACACAGCGGGACGCACACGTTTGCCGCTCAGGCTACGAACCTCTACCTTCCGTGTTGCTGAAGCGTAGTGTGTGGTAGTGTATGCATGGACGCAGGCGTCGGTCACCCATTGCTAGAAAGCGCACACCATGCCGTTTCTCTCCTTAATTGACGACGCTTTGAAGAAGTGCATACAGGGTACCAATGTTGAATATGAGCTTCTTGATATTATCCTTACGCTGGATTCACGATTTGCTGTGTCCAAATATATGTTCACAACGTCAGCTACCACAACGGTTTAATCATGATCATGGGCGTTAGTCGTCGCGATAGAGACATGCCGTCAACATGGGTGCGTCCACGTCAAAACGGTGCTGTAGCTCCCAAACACGAATAGACATTGTACAAGCTCTCATATATCAATACACAATAAGCACTACTTCTGTGAAGACACGTTTCACTTTCGTGTTATACCGATTCTTATGACGGAGAGATCAGCCGTGTTTTTTTTTTTTGAATTCGACATTTGCAAGCTCCTTGTCTATTGAAGAATGTTTAGCAAAAAGAATTAAATAGTTATCTTAAGCTGTTCGAAAGTTATGACCATTTTTCCAACCCCTCTTTGACGCGTTCGAAACCGAAACTGAAGGTTTCTGATTCCACAACACCCTCCATGTCGTCATAAATGTCTTTCCTTAAACATATTACGTAATGCTAAGATGTATAAGTGCATTCTAAAACTTGTGGGGCATGATGTTTACGATTTATTTGAAAATTTTCACTATACGGCTTCGGTACTCTGTTAAGTTGCGCGCGTTTTCACTCGGCTGTCAGTGGTTTTTCGTACACCAGTTGGAGCCCTTGGACTTAGTTCTGGCCTATCATGGAATACGTTATAGTACTCCATGAAATATGGCAAAGTATAGGACGAAAAAGAAGCATTAACGCAAGTTATGGAATCAATATACCAAGCGTGAAGCTGCTGTGGCGCACGTAGATGAGAGTCAGCTGGAGACTCAAAACGAGCTGTAAAAATATATGTGCTTCAGCTCGCTCAAAAGGAGAACGCGCCACTTCAGAAGAGGTACCCAGCTATGAACCTAGATAATTTCAGACATATTGAATGTTTCTTTATTGTATGGACATTCAATTCAAATCTTTAAAGCCATTTTTCTCAAAACATCACCTTTTCGCATCCTACACCTCCGGAAACAGTGATAACTTTCCTTCTGATAAAGATTTTCACATAGTACTATTTCTTTATAGGTTTAGCTGCGCATTCAAGAAGAAATATTGAAAACAAGCAGTAACTTTTTGTACTATGGCTAGTATTGTGCAAAACAAAGCTGTCAAATGTAAACATTTCCCGTCTTTTTACGATAACGCGCCTTAGCTTAGAGATGCGTTCATCGTGGAGGTTAGATGCACAGGATAGTGTCCTCACTACCTACCTGCCAAGTTACGTTTCAATGGCGCCAACCATTTCGTAGTTATGACCGTTGGTGCAACATGCATATTTTGGCACATTTTGGTTTTTATAACTTTAGTTTTTAGGGGCGAAGCTCTTTATAGGCCACCTAAGCAACGCTTAGCGGTGCTGCTGCTCTTGACAAGCAGCGCCATCTCTGGCAGAAAAAGAGAAACTGGGGTGTAAGCAGCGAACGTTTTCCCTTCTCTCCACCGCGTTGTCGCTCACGTCTGTGCACGTGCAGAGCTTTCGCGGTGCCTCACAATGTACCGCCTGCAGTGCGGGTTCAAAAGATCTCACAGCTGGACAAGCACTTCCGAAAAGCGAACTTGATAAAAGGAGAAAGGCTAGTCTATCACGTTAACGGTGAAGAGCACACGATCGACGACAACGACGCCCGACTCAAAGCGAAATTCATTTCCCAAGTCGCGATTACACCGTGTATGACGTATACCTCGAGGTAAGTCTCATTCTGTCATGTTAAAGATGAATAATGGTCCACATGCACTCCGAAATGAAGCCGTACACGCTATGGATGTTCTGCGGTGTGGACTACGAATCATATGATTGTTGTTTTGATATGGCATGCTTAACAGTAGCAGCCGTGTACTTTCGTGAACAAACGTTTGCGGCGTGCGAAAAAAAGAAATTACACGGCCATGGCCCTGTTTCCTGAGAAGGTTAGAGTCAAGTCCTCCGTGCCGCTGGAGAACCACCCGCCGATTAAGACGCGAGGCAGCTAGCTGAGCTTCAACCACTGTGAAACAAGATGAACTGCTCGCCTCGTTTTTTCGTCTCTCGTCTTAAATAGCGGCTTAAATATATATCAGACTAATAAAGTGACAAAAACAAAGCAAACCTGCAGAACGATGTCAAAGCTTGCTGAAAATGCACGGACGTCCCTTCTGGCGTGATAAAGCAGCCTTCTCGACGCGTGAATTGCAGGCGCCGAACTTTTGACAATGTGCCGAGTTCAGTTGAATTCAACCAACCGCGCAACGCTAACGGTACAGCGCGAGTGTGAACGTTCAGCAACGACGGGTAAGTCTCAAGAACACGGGGAATCAAAACACAAAGTTGTTTCAGCTACAACCGTAACTGGACTTTCACAATGCGAGAAGACAGCGTGCAATCATTACTGTAGTCGCTGCATGCATGCGCCGCGTTACTTACCAATTCAGGTAGTCGAAACGAACGAAAGCGATGAACTCAGACAGCCAAAATAGAAGGCGGGACAGCGCTGTCAGCTATCCACGCTTGCCGCCTTTATTTCTCGTGCGACACGCCCGGGAACCGATACAGTTTCACACGTGAATCGCGTGCCTTGGTGTTGTCTGCACTGTTGTGGCAGCCCACGACACAGCAATACTTCCGACCTCGCGTCCACTTCAGTGGGGTCGCTTCTGCCATCGCGGAAACGCGCAGCTTCGCACAGCAAGCCTCTCGGTTCAACGTGCCGAGCTGACGGCCCCCCCCCCCCCCCGTTACCCGCACCGACAGAAGAACGCGTGCGCACGTGCGCTATCGCTACCGTGAAAGGGGCTGAGTCGGCCGCGTATAAGATCCAGAGCTTTCGACAGAGCCGCAGCGCGGCCTGGGCGGCGCTGTCGTCGCGCCGCAAACTTGAGCTTGGATTCCCTATAGCATCACCTGGTTGGTCGTCGCTCCATCCGGCGTTCCACCGCCGTCACGTCTCCCGTATCATTCAATAGATGGCGCTGTCCCATAGAGATGCATGCAAACTGCAGTTGGATGACGATATACTAGATGGCGCTCCCCATAGAGATGTGTGCAATATGGCGGTTGGGTGAAAGCACGCTAGATGGCGTTGTAGGTGCCGCTGCTCTCAGATTGGCTGCTGCGCCCGTTATCTCTCATTCTGCTTGATCGTCGCCTTACGTGGAGGAGTGCGCTTGCCGGATCGTGCTGCTTTGCGGACCATGGACGACGAGGAGCGCCGGTTGCGGAAGGCCGGTGCGTCTCGTGCTCGTCGGCAGGATCCCGAGGTGCGAGCTCGAGAGACTGCCGCCAAGCGAGCGCAGCAGTAATCAAAGAGGCGTATCGCTTTGATTACTGCTGGGCGAAACCACTGAACATTTTACGGTAAAACCATGATTGCTTCAGGAGCTTCGCCCAAGCTCTTCACCATTCACCCGTGGATATGCTGTTTTTCTTTTACATTTTTAACAGTTTCACCATTCTAAAGTTTACATTTACATCAACTCTACAAGCCAAAATCATAATTATAACTTTTGGACTGCAACTGTAAAATGTTTTCTCGAAGGTGGTGACCTACCTTAACTGATTCTGGCTACCCCCTGCGCATGTTAACCGCCATAGACGAAACTATCAGTACAAAAGGCAGGGCGAACGCCAGTAAGCAGACCGCCGCCACTAAGGCAACCAAGGTTGCTCTGGTGCCCTACATGCACGCCATATCGCATTGTTAGCGCAGGATAGCAAGAAAGTCCGGTGCGGACGTAGTTTTTTCCGCTCCCGAACGTCTCGGAAGGATGCGCAAAAAGGTTAATGCGGACAAGGAGAAGCGCGATTGCACAATCAAGCACCGCGAAAAATTTGTGAATTGCAGTGAAGACGTAGTGTATTCTATTCCTCTCACATGGCAGCACTTCTATATTGGCCTAACTGGAAGGTGTTTAAACCAGACTCAGAGAACACGTGTATAATGTCAAAAAGCTGTGTCTGGTCACTTGGGCATTCACTGCCAAAGGTGGGGTTGCGTGCCAGGGTTTGAGAGCACTGGTATTCTATATAAGGCTCAAGAAAAAACAACCCGGGAAATAATCGAGGCGTTTGAAATGGGCAAAGTCAAAGAAAAATGCGTGAGTGCGCCTTCTTTAGGTTTGTCCGATAAAGAAAAGAGATATCTCGAGTTGTCACTTTGAAGAAGGTGGGTGAAGATAGTTGTGACCAGTGGTGACGTGCGCGATCGATGCTGTACATTGTTTTACATGTTTGTTTCTTGGTTTTATCGTTCGCCTGTTGCAGTATAAAAGAACACGTGTGATCAGAAATAAAACCATTAGTTGAAAGTTAGCGTTGTGGGTGTGTGTGTCCTCCTTTATCCTTGCGGTTGCGCGCTACGCCAAACAGTCTCATGGAAAGACTGATGCACATGAAACACCTTGACGCCGCTAAGTAGTGCCAGGCGTGAAACGTTTGAGTTTAGCGGCGGCGCCTGAGCGGGGTGAAACCGGGGCGCGGGTTATTATAGAATAATCAGCTGAAAGTTTGCTCACGCTACGTATATAACGGCATAGCCGAGCTAAGCCACTGCAATTTTTTTAGGGGAGAAGCACCTTAGGGTCACGGCGTGTTGGCGTGCATCGCGCATCGTCGTCTGCTCCATTTGCTCGAGCGCAATGGAGGGCTCCGCCGCTTCAGCGCTCACCGGTGTGGCGAGAGAGTGAACAGCGCGCGTTGACTATGGAAACGTTCTTTCTGCGATGAAGGCTGAACTACCAGCTCGCAAGGATCAAGAACGCGTCCTCGCCTGCGAGGTGGTGGTGGTGAAAAACTTTATTTTTGAGAAGGCCAAAAGGTAAAAAAAAATACATTTAAAAAAATTAAAAAGCAGCGTTGTGGGCGAGACAACGCCGACGCAGGCAGCGTCTGCTAGCGAGTTTCTTGATTGAAAAAACCGAGTGCTCGCGCTGCACAAGCGTTCCCCGGCCACCACGTACATATAGGCACTGGATCTTGACCTGCAATGTCGTGCCGGTGGCAGATTTCTCTTGCGCGTAGTTGAACAATAAAGATTCGCAGCGTGTACGGTAACTAAAAGCGGACTGCGGGTTTGTGTGTGACCTTTCTTCTGTCTCTCACTGGCCATTAGCAGTGATTTTGCTTTGGGAAATACCGGCGCACACTGCATTCTTCGCCCCTCCAGAGGTTTCACGTTTGTGAAGCTGAAGAACCCTTCCCTACATGCTTCGTCACTCCTCAAATTTTTTTTTGTCTAATTTTTTACTACGTACCAGTAGAGTTAAAAATCTGCAGTCATGCTGAGTTTCTGAACGTAGAAACGGTAGTAATTATTTACCCCGCTGAGGTTTTCAGCGACTGTAGTCAGGGTAATTTTTTACAAAGATTTTCCGGTGATTTGTGACAGTGATTTCTCGCTCGACAGTTTCTTGTGGCTGATGTAGTAGTATTTATTTCACTCCCGGAACTCAGTCTTCGCGCCTATCTCTGGTGGTTAAAAACAAAAAAAAATTAAGGGGTGCTTGCACCATGATCCATCGAAATTCAAATTTATTCAACGAAAAAGACTCAGTATCCACAACATATACAGAGATAAACACAAACGCAAAGACACACACAACCAATGTAGAATAAAACACTACATAAGCCGAATGCTCGCGCTGTACAGCCGTCCACCGGCCACTGGGTGTGTATACAGGCACCGCGTCTTGACCTGCCATGTGGTGCCGGTAGGAAAAATGTTTTGCGTAATTGAACAATAAAGATTCACAGCGCATGTGTATACTTTTCTGGTTGGTGGCAAGTCGCCACGAGTCACATCGACATTTTAGTATCAACCCGCTTATCTCACCTTTTTTGATTATATAGTTATTAGCTGGCACCCCGTCGTGTTGGCCACACCCACGTTAGCAGTGCTGATATACAAAGCCGTAAAATATGCCTAACCACAAACAAATCATGGCCCCTCAATATTTTCATTGAGCAGCGGTGCACAAACACAGTAGCAGCACATATCCAGGAACGCCGGCGTAGAAGAGCGGCGTCGCGCCTCTACCGGCTTTTTACCGACGGCGTTGCTAGGCCTTTTATAGGAGCACGGCCACACGATGAACGACAGCTGGCGAACACAGAATGTATCTCCTGTGCAATTTTCGTCGTCGTTATTATAGGCACAAATTAAAACATTTCACCATCTCCCACTAAAGGGAACCATGTGGGGATGCGAAGGAGCGCATGGGTCGATGTAAAGTTCCGTTCATCATGGGCACCTTGCCCGATGTTAACGCGTCCTTGCATGTAGAGCACACCACGAATTCACTCTAGTTGCTGTTGCTGTTACTCGTCCCCAACTCTTGTTGGAGCACGCCACGTGGGTTCATCGCGCGTCTGCAGAATCTCGTTCCCCGAGCCACCACGTGATCGCTGAGAGAGGGTAAGGGGGAGAGGCCACAGCGTCTTACCCAGCCCCTTACACAGGCCCGAAAGCGCTAGCGCGTCTCAGCACACGTGGTTTTGTCTGCGTTACGCCAAGCTAGGACAGCACACGGCAGCCCGGGCCCCGAAAGTGCTCTGCACGTATCATCATCAAGGCGGTCGAAGAACAAGACGAAGAAGACTTCTCCTTGACGCGAGCGCGCGCGCAATATGTCACAGATGGCTATGGTAGGTTTTAGAAAGCGGACGGTCGCCAATGGAACTACGGACAAAGCCCAGCGCAAAAACTGCTTCGCATCTAAAAGACGTGTCCGCTATTAGATGGAGCGATGCACTTACAACGAACGAGACGGCTCGCAGGCTCGGTTTTCACCGTGCTCGTACTCGCAGTGCACCGGCGGCCGCACGTTAGTTCCGTCGGCCTTGTATCGGTGCTCGCCTTCTCGCTAGATGTTTCACGGCAGTTGCCGCATTGAGCCAAATACACAGTTCGGACTGTACTTTACTCCAGCAGACATTTTTTTCTGTGAAACAAAACTTATGCGACGCTTGTTTCACCTGCTCCGGCGACGCACTCAACCGGCCGCTGGCTGGCTTCGTGCCGGCGACGTAGCGAAGCCTTTTTCTTATCGCTTCGAAGGTGTAGCTGGTCACTCTCCAGGAAGCAGCCACGGACAATCACACCAGCTTGATTCTTCGTAGCTCTTCGTGATCCGGCACGGAAGCGAGGTATCCGCGGCGTCCATGCTCAGAGGCTTGCGCTCGTGCGCGCACGGCCGCTCGGTGATAGAAGAAATACGTGAGATACAGCCCGCTCTGCGCCGCCGGACGCCAGCGCGAGTTGAACTTGTCATCACCGCAGCCAGACATATACAGCGCAAGCTTCTTACATTCGCCTGTCTCCAGGGCCACTAGACAATATACTCCAACGGTTTGCGAAAATCTGCAATATGGCTTTCCAGAAAGTTTTTTCCTCGAGCAAGCCATTTCGTTCACAGACTACTTCGCTCGCTCGTTGTGCTCCTGCAGCCGCCAGTTCCAGTGAAAGCGTATGCCGAGGGTCAACCATGAGGAGCGACAATGCCATATAAGCTTAAAAAAACAAACAAAAAAACATTTGTGGTGTTCGCAATGCTTCACTGGAACGGGGGGCGGCACTTATCGGCGGACAAAGCCGCCAAAGCAGGGAGCTTGAGGTCACAACACTCAAACGGTGGTTAAAAGTCACGTGACAGAAAACTGCCCACGTAGTAAAATTGGATTGTGACATCCTTTTACTACGTTCCTCAAAGGTGGTGGTAAAACTATGTCATGTACCACCTTTTACTCAAACGTGCGGTAGTAATTTTAGGAGTGAGGGAGTTTACAGAGGGAATCAGGCGCAAAAACCCCAATCTCGGCAAATTTTTGCTTACAGTGCATTTGTTGTGGGGCTACCTGTTGCCTTCATTTTTAGTGGACCAGTGGTGAGTAGTGGGACTTACCCAATTTCTGTGGCGCATACGCGTTTATGAATCGTAATACGGCATTCAACTTACGGCTAGCTTAAACCGCTTCACTGCTAAAAAGAGGACAACGTTTTATTTAAAACTAAATGCGCAGTACAACTGGGCGACGTAGGCCGTCCCTTATGAAATACGATTTGAAATGGGTCCACAGCACTTTCTTATCGTCATCGCTGTGCTTAACCGCGTCGCGCGCTAAAGCCTCTTCTCAACCATCCTGCACTACACACATGGTATTCAGATAGCTAACAGCGCTTTATTCATTACGCTGAAAACAGACAGACAAAATTTAAAACATAGAGCATAGTTTCATTCTCAAGGACGGCAGGTCTACATTTGACTCGGTGACAAACTTGTACCGTCGATCGCGTTGTGAGGCAGTTCTTTACACGTAATTACTGTCGAGGCAGTGAGTAGGAAATGCCGGTAACGTGTAAAGGTTCTTACACACTCATGTGACATTTTTATGCCCCGATTGATTACTATCAAAGGAGATGCAAACAAGAAGTTATGGCAGCGACAGCAATACGATTCGGACACAAGCCTTCAATATGGCGCCGAATCGGTAGCTTCGTCAAACGTCCGACAGATGGCAGCAAATTTGCATCAGGTCTATTGGTCGTAGTTTTAACTGAATTGTTCCTGGTATGATTTCAAGCCTCCTTCGTCCATGCTTTAAGTAGGGACGGGACGCAGCAAGCCCCATACGCACAATTTTTAGCAAACAGCCTGTTTTTCTACGCGCAGCGAAATACCAAACGCTGATCAAAGTTGTACTTGCCTGTATTTGATCGTGAAGCGCCAGGTTTCCTGGTGCAGCGTCAGTGCCGTTGCTAAGAAATCCAAGCAGGTGAAGGCGATAGTATGGCACCATGACCACAAGGTCGCCAAGGGCCGCCAAACGCGTGCCATCATAGTTACGCATCCACTTGAAGTCCGCTCCGTGAAAGACCATCAGCACCGTTCGGAGGGCGCGCTGCGACATTTGCAAGTTCAATGCAGCTGTACATTCTCGAGCAACAAATTAGGATAATGTTAGTGCGCGCGTCGGCTGCAGCGGTATGGCCTGCCCGTCGATCGGTATTTACATTCCCATGACATTGGTATGATTTTCTGCCGTTAATTCTTCAGAGGTTTTGTTACCATAGCTTCACGACAGCGCTAGCCACAGCTGCCCTTGAAGTAGAACGCTTGTTCACTTCGAGTACACACTGTGTGAAAGGTAATGCACATCAGTAGAAGAGGCTAGAGGTAAAGCAGGGGGGTAAAACTGGTGGAACATTTTAGTACTGTGGTACATGCACCTCGCTGAACCAACGTTTCCTTGAGTCTTTTACCCCGGCCCGGACGTCATTAAAATAATTTTGATGTGTGCAGCTTACACCATATTGCCCACAATAGCGGGAGGAGAGTAAGCTGATGCGTTTAGTGAGCATAAAAAGAAAACCTTGAGTGAGCAGAAGACAAAATGAGAATTGGGGATATCGCAATTCAACAAAGGGTGTCAGCACATCCGGACATTATCCCATTATTAGCGCATGTCTTCGCCGTAATACAGTCCCTGATTAAAGGTTTTGCGGGGTACATGGCCTAGTTCGGGAAAGAAGTCAAATCGTAGTCGACAGCATGAGTAGTCGATGAATCTATCAGTCCGTCTTCTTTGCGTATAATACATATAATGGCCGTTTATTATTATTCAGGTACGACCCAAGAGACCATGAAAGGGCTGTTGCTGGCGTCCGTTTTTTAATAAGAGTAGTTAGTACTGAGCTACGGAGGAATAAAGTACATATAGGTGCAAGGAAGTACAAAAAACCCCTATAAATAGAAACAAACCTGAGCAACATTTAGAAGTGTAAATATTACTATAGTAAGTTACGTAGAGGATCACGAACAAACTGTTTATATGAGTGAAATAATGTGGATGGTGGGATAGTACAAGATAAAGTGTTCCATAGTTTTGCTGCAATATAAGAAAATGAATGTGATCCGTAGTTATTCCTCATGCAGGGTATGCATAATGGTGTAGTTAAGGTAGAATGTAAGGAATATGTTGTCACAAACGAGCGCGTCAACAAAGCGCGCGCGCCGCCACTTTCAGACGACAGCGAGAAACCACGGCGCTAGCCGTTCGCTCAACAAACGCGCGCAACGAAAAAACAAGTATAAAAGACGCCGGCGCGGCGCTCCTCCTCACCCACTCGAAGCAGCCGCAGACAGCCAGATCAAACGCCCGGAAAAGTCTCGAAAGATCGCGAAAGAAAGCATGATGCAACGCCGAGTGGCGCCACTGCGAGCGGAACCGTAAAGAAGGATCTGTCCCCTTCCCTAGCTTTGGCTGTGCTGCACGCCGAAGAACACTCCCGACGCGTCTGGAGCCCGAGGGAGAGGGGATAAAAGCGTGCACTGACGACCAGCGAGGGGTCAGTCGGTCCGGAGATGGTGAAGTTATGTTGAGAGTGGCTCCGTCAGCCATAGAAGACGTGTTTATGATGTGCGGTCAGGCGATCGTCGATCTGGTAGAATCGGATGATGACGCCGTGTGAGCAGTGACAAGTTACGCGAGTGTTTCCTCGAAGAGAAACATTCGGGACCGAGGACCGAACAACGATGATCAGCGCTGGAGTTTGCGTGAGTGTTTCCTGGAAGAGAAGCATCCAAGCTACGTCCAAGATTTGTGGTCTTGATACGTTGTTGAATATTCAGGACTTTAACTGTTGGCTGTAATGCATGAGATTGCATTTGTAGCGCGTGATCAGTTTGTTTAGTTCTCGTTGTGTTAACACAGTCTGAGTTATATTGTGAAGTTGTATCTGCTACCAGCCGAGTGTGCATGTTTGTGTGATTCTTGTACTGCCTTAACTGAGAATACAGGCAGAGCCTCGGTCTTTGGACTACAGCCGGCGTTCACTGGCGCACTAAAAGGACCAACTCTAAATTGCCCGCGCTTTCGTGGTGCGTTTGGGGGTGCCGATACGTCCGCCCTTGGGATCCGCCCGGCGATTGCCACCCGATTAACGGGACAAGTGACATATGTAGGACTTTTCATATGCTAATGTTACTGACGGGCATAGAACAGCGTTATGCATAAGTTTATAGACAAGCAGTAAAACACGGTAACTGATACGAACTGTCATGGGTTGTATGTTTAGTAATCGATCAGCATACGAAAGTGGGTCTGTTTTTGATATAAACAGAAGGGCACGTAGTGCTTTGTTCTGTGCTACTTTCAAGGGTTTCAGCGTTGTCGGGTAGGTTAATCCATAAATTGCTATAGCATAAATGATGTGTGAATGTATGAAAGGATGGTATAATATTGACATTGTTTTTAATGGAGAAATGTAGCGTAGCCTATAAAGAACAGATATTATAACGCAAATGTGTTATTTTGTGAACACAAGTGTTATTTGTGCACAAGTGTTACTTTGTGAACATGTTTGTGCCATGAAAGTTGTGCGTCCAAGTGGAAAACGAGAAATGTTGTAGTGTTATTCATTTCAAGGTGATTACTTCAAGTGCAGTGAGTGTTTTTGGGCGCAAAGACAATGTAGTTACTTTTAGAGCTATTGGCGAGCAGTTTGCACGAATCCAGAATGATATTTTTTTAGGGCTGTTATTGCTTTGTCGTACAGTTTATTTTGATTTTTGGCTGTTACATATATATTAGTATCGTCTGCTGAAAGAATGCATTCTTCCGATGTGACGGATGGTAGACCATTAATATAGGCTAGGAAGAAATACGGCCTTTGAATTGATCCTTGCGGAACTCCCCTATTCGTCGTACATTGACTTGACGACAGACCGTTTAAATATACATGCTGCTGTCTACTATATATATAGTTAGACAAGAGCGTTAGTACTGTCCCACGTATTCCGTACTGCTCTAATTTGGCTAATAATATTTCATGGTCAAGCCCATCAAACGCTTTCGTGAGGTCAACGAAAATACCCATTGTAAGTAATTTATTTGCTCTGTTTTGTTTTTTCAGCAATTTGAGGTATAGAATGTTTTGTTGATTTTCTCTTCCTGAAGCCGTATTGTTCAGGTGCGTACAAGTTATGTTTTTCAAAAAAGAAATTATTGAGTCTACGATACCAATGTATCGTAGACTCAATAATTTTTTTTTTCGAGTTTCGAGTGCGTTCACGTGCCAAGCACAATTCACAAGCAGCAGACGACACGCCGCTGGCCCGATCTCTTGCTTATAATCGCTTTGAAGGAGGAGGTGGTTGCAATCTCGCAGTAGGTGGCTTATCACACATGACTGGTTGCTTTCCTCGCCACTAGATGACGCGAAAAGAGGCTGTGGTTGCTCTCGCTAACGCTTGAAGGCGCTGCAAGCAGCCGCCGGAGCATGCAGGCCACGAGCTCGCGTGTTCCCTTTCATAAAAATTGACAGTGTATATTTACAGCGCAAACGCAAAGACGCACCACAAAGAAAGAAACGACACACACAAGCGCTGACTATCAACTGACTTTATTACGGCAATTGTCAATGCATTTATACCTCCAAGGCAGCCTTACCGCACATGCGCCACGCAATCGACATAAAAACAAAAGTGAAAAAGAGTCAGATGAGTGCAGGTACAGAGACGTGCCGCTTATGCAAGGATAAGCCCTTTTTCTGATATGATAGGCTTCTAAAGCCAGCCGCGCATGCTCATTGTGGCTCCTGCCAAGGATCGACGTCCCTTGAAATCGTGCCTCACAAATGCAACAAGCGTTAATGTGAGCCACAAGATGGGCTCCTTTATCTGCATTCTTGTTCATCTTTTGTGCGTGCTCCCTAAGCCGCTCGTTGACGCATCTTCCAGTTTGACCAGCATAGGTCTTACCACGCAAGAGCGGGATGGCATAAACCACGCCGACGGCACACGGGACGTAGGTCACACCGTGTCGGATTTGGCACCCTCCTCTGTTCACACCGCAGGTGCGGGAGCATAGCTTGGAAAGCTTGTTCGGGGCAGACAGCGCCATTGTGACATGTCTGCCTGCCACTTTCTTGAGCTGATGGGAGATCCGATGAATGTACGGGACCACCATAGGCCTCACTTTGTGCTGCACGGCGTCCGCCCTCTGTAAGTTATAATTACATGGTCACAGGTCCTTATTTGCCCGTGGTTGGACCAACACACATGGCGTTCACAAAATTCGAGCCTTCGTTCTAAAAACTGTAAAACGCCTTTCTGCGGCCATGTGTGTTGCGCCAGGTGTGTTGGTCCTAACAACCACGGGCAAATAAGGACCTGTTATAAAGTAAGTATAACTTACAGAATACTAGCCCAGCTTCAGACAGTGAAATCTGATTGACGAATCAACCGTCCAGCTTTCTTTTTCACATCTCTGTTCTTATCATGCTCACACGAGAACACGCGCTGCGCATAGGGATTAAAAACTTTCACGTCACATCAGCATAGATGCCCGGCAGCGAGAACAGCGTGCTAGCCGCGCGTTGCCCAACACGCTCGAAATTTCGTCATCCCGTCTGTGCAGGCATGCCGCGCTTCGCGTTGGTGTGCCTCGATGCTCACCAATGTGGTGGTGGGGGGAAGACGCGCGCGCGCATCAACTGGCATGACAAGAAAGCTTGGAAACAGCGCAATTTTTCTGCAAATATTTAAAAAACTGGCTACTCAGTGCGCCAAAACATAAGCTCGAAAGTAACCAGAAAGTTGCCATGGAGCCAACCTGAAATTTGCGTCGCCAGACGGGGCCGTAAAGTAGCCCATTTGGCGCAATGTAGTCGCTAACGGCAACCTTGGCCGCAATGGTGACAGTGAGTGACGTCGTGGAGACGGTGAGTGGCGGGTAGATGGAGCTGGGCGTCGCGTCGGTGTCATGAGCGGAAGTGGGCCGTAATATGGGAGGCTGGACTGTCTGCAGACGGGTGATGCGACGCGATTGAAATAACGAGCAACGTGACCGGCGTAACTACATGCAAAGCAGGGCTTGGCAGACATGCTCCGAAACGTATTTCGTAATACAGATATCGAAATACATGAGTTGGCAGCCTAAAATACAGATACTGCGCTATATTTGCAATTGACGTAATGGGATATTGCGGAGAGCAGAACTGGTACCAGAATTGCCAGAATAACCAGAATTGGTATGGCGTGGCAATAGTGTATCACGAACATGTGTGACAGGTTCTAACGTACAAATCATGACACGCATGTCATGTGCAGCATGATACACACGACATGGTTTCGGGGCTCCCGCGGCCGTTAAAATAAATTGATATATACCTAGACTGATATGACAACAATGTTGCCGGACGGCGCAGAATGGTACAGTCGAAACAGACCGGTATTATAGCCCGAAAGTAGCCAACCACGCAGACGCGCCTCGGTAGCTTGGTATGAGCCAAAACGGGGCCATCATTTCTGCTAGTGTAAAATGTCAAAAATTAGTCATGTAAGAAAACTAGTAGCCTTTTATTTCATTTGCGAGTAAAGGTGTTAACTCAAAACATGAAACACATGGCCAAACAACGTGCTTGACTAGGCTAGAAGAACACAAAACATATCACATATGCAAGTATCAAGCGTACGCCCACGCAAAAGGATTGACTAGATGTGGTCAATCACACGAAGAAAGAATGTCTAATACAAATCATTCGCCATGATTTCCCAGTGGTTAAGGTATAAAACTGCGTAAATTGTCTCGACAATGCAGTGTCACTCATATACATTTCGAAGGTTAGGGATCGTAAACCCCATCAATTATCGCCTATGTAAACATCATATAGAAGAGCAAGCCATAAAATAAATGTACCGAATTCAGTTCTGACTAAGTGAGTTGACTTGACTCATTAGAGATTAGCAAAAAAAAATATTCGGTTTAGTACATAAAAGCACTATTAAATTTATCCAAGAAGCGCAGGATTGGTTTGAAGTCGTTGCAACGCCCAAAGTACTATTTCAAAGCGCAGCCTACATTTCTTCCAAAGTGCGTGTAGCCAGTTTCTTACGGTGGTCTGTTTTTGTAACGGTGACCTCTAACGGTTTTTGTAACGGTAACGGCTCAAAAAACCGGTGCAGCGCGCCACGCCATGGACGCAGGTGTGGAAACAAACAGAAAAAGATTGCATGAGCAGCCGGTTGAATGTACCGCGAATCTTGAAACACGCTTTTAAGCTTTTAAGTGCGAATGCACTTTATAAGCGACCCTGAATCCGCCGTCCCATAGCAACGGCGCGAGGAGCGGAGAGGAGCGTCTGTAGCAACGGCGCAGCGACGTCACGCCCCACGTGACTGCGCGCGCTCCGCCCTCCGCTCCGTGGCTGCGCGCGCCCCGCGCATTGCCTGTGGTGATGAAGGCCGGCGGCGAGACGCCGAACGAAAGCATGCGAAGCCGATCTGGCGCGGGGACGCGCGATGCGTGAGCGAGCGCGGGCCCTCAAATTCGATCGGCCGGACGCGAACTTCAAGCGAGACTTCCTGGACCGCAGCTTCGGATATAGCTGCGCGGTGTGCGATCTACTGTGGTTCGACAACAACCCCATCTCGGGCGTGCGCAACGCCGCCAACAAGTTGAACGCGTTGCGGGTTCTTTGGAACGAGTTCGGAAGACAGATCATCATCATCAGTAAAAGTGCTTTGCACTTAAAAACGGCCAGACCTCCGTGGGTCGGCTGGCGCGTGCTCTGTCGCTGCCGTCTCCTTCGCTCGGCTCTGCAGTTTAGTCGCGCGCCCCCTCATAGCATCACCCCGTGCTTCGCACTTCCTCATACTCCCCTTCGGGGAAATGCGGGTTTTTTTTTTTTACTGTTGCTCACCCACATAAAAATGTAGCCCAAAAATAGCCACATAGCCAACTCATCTAAAACGCAGCCAAACGAAAATTTATGTAGCCCAATTTGGCTACAAATAGCCCAATCTGGCAACACTGATGACGAGGCATTTCTGTATGACTAACATACAGATATGGGACACTGCGCAGGGGAGACGGCGTTCTTCTTGCCATTTACAAGAATATTCGTTCTTCGTGTATTCACATTAACACCGAACTAGAGCTAGTTCTGTCCATAGTAACCATTGGCTACCACAAGATCATACTAGGAATATGTTAACGCTCTCCCTCCTCATCTTCAACGTTTGTCGGTGAATTGCACGACGCATTTAATATAGTTTGTACACGATTTCCCTCGCATCCACTGTTTCGGCTCGGAGATTTTAACTTTCCCAGTATAATATGGAACGCAAACGCGCCTTATTCATTGCCGTCTTCACAACAGCCAAGTGAATTTATTAAATTATGTTCGGTATTTTCCCTAACACAACTTGTACCGTTGCTAACCAGGACGTGCACTGGCAATGCTACCATCCTCAATCTAATTTTAGCAAATTGGCCAGACTTTGCTAGCGCTATAACCTATGCGCCAGGTATTAGCGATCATTAATTACTATCGTTTTCATTCAATGCGCCGTGTCCTAAAGCAAACAAAAAGAAGAAAACTGTACGGGATTATAAAAAAGCAAACTTTGGCATGATTAACAGTGAACTAGCAAATTTTTTGGACACATTTTTAAGCAGTTTGACACCCGTTCGGTGCAATATAACTTGGATATGTTTGCAGCTGAAATAGATCTACTAAGAAATAAGTATATGCCTTGCCGCACTTTCACATCTAACGAGCGTGCGCCATGGCACAATACTCACATCAAACGTTTATCGTACCGGAAGATACGTTTTTATCGTACTGCGAGAAGTTTACCTACTAACCACCCGCGCTGGAGTGCTTACAAATCTGCATCATCCATATGGATATCTGCACTTAAATCTGCTAAAGATAACTTTCTTACTGATGTTTTGCCGTCTATGTTGCAAAATAACGCAAAAAGATTTTGGCGAGTCATTAATCCCCCATCCGACGATAATGTCGCCTTGACTGATTCATCCGGTAATGAAATAAGTGAAGCCCATTGCGCTGCTGTTCTTAACGAATCTTTCATTAAACACTTTTCCGTAGAAACCACAATTAATTACCTAGCACAATTTCACAGAGTTATTCAGCCATGCCATCAGTGATCGTTGGACCTTTTAAAATTGTACGGCCTATTGAAGCACTCAAAAGTGATTCTTCTCCCGGTTTCGATGGTATTAACGCAAAATGTATTAACAAATACTAGCGCTTATAGTTCCATTGCACTAATTAAATTTTTTCAACAGTCCCTGGACACTTCTACTGTTCCTAGTCAATGGAAAATCGGAAAAGTCGTTCCACTCCATAAATCCGGTAATAAAAACTGTTCGACTAATTATCGTCCTATTTCTCTGACCTGTATCTGTTGTCAAGTACTCGAGCATGTCATATTTACTAACCTAGTCAATTTTTTTAATCAAATTTATTCTTCACGTAAGCACAACATGGCAAAACATATTCATGTGAAACGCAGTTAATATCCTTCACACATCACTTACATCAAATTCTTGATAAATCATCGCATGCCGACTGCATTTTTTTAGATTTTTCAAAAGCCTTTGACAAGGTTTGCCGTAGACTACTCCTTTACAAACAACATGAACTAAATCTTGACGGTAACCTATTAAAATGGATTGAATGTTTTCTTATTAACAGGTCACAATTTGTTACTGCAAACGGTCACAATTCTTCTCGCAAAGTTCATTCCGGCGTTCCGCAAGGCTCCGTCTTAGGCTCCTTATTGTTTCTCATTTACATTAATGACATCTCATCTGTTGTATCATCTACCATTAATCTGTTTGCAGACAACTGTGTTATTTTTCGGGAAATCACCAGCGATAATGACGTCAACGTAGTACAATCTGATCTTAACGCTACATCTAACTGGTGCAAAAAGAGCTAGCGGACCTAAATACTAAAAAATGCAAAATCATGCGTGTATCCAGAACTTCCACAACCTCGCCTCCTTACTATCTCAATAACATTCCTCTCGATTCTGTTAACTCTTACAAATATCTTGCGTCTCCCTTGAGCTCCCTTCTCTAACATTTCCTAGAAAAGTTTCTCGGTTAACCCTATTTGACAAGATATATCACCTTTCATTCCTGCACGACCTGCTACTTATTCGCCCACAGCACATATCCCGCCGCATTGATCACCATCACAAAGTAGGCATCCCTTCATGTAACACGAAAACTTTCTTCACTCCATTCTTGCCACGCACATCAAAGGAGTGGAACAGACTTCCCGGTGACATTGTTTCCATAAGTGATAATCACTTGTTCCGTACTGCATTAACCAGCATTGTATGACTAGGCCTTTTTTTCTTGTTGTTGTATTAGCTAACAACGTATAATTATGTTCTGTGATGTATTAGTACGGTAAGTATTAGCTAACACTGTAATATACCAATTTCGGTTGTATGATCCTACTGTATTCACTGCTTTTTGTTTTGGTTCCTGATCAACGAATTTTGTGTTGTGTGACCCACCCCCTCTGTAATGCCACTTGGCCCTGAGGGTAAAATAAGTAAATATATAAATGAATAAATAAATAAATCACAGGTGGTAACGTGAAAATCATGACATGCATGTCATGTACTCCATGACTTACTTGCCACACTGATGGCGCGCTCGCGGCTTGTTCGCTAGCTGGCTATACACGAACATTGGTGACTGCATGACAGACACAACTTACAGGTGGCAATATGAAAATCGTGACATGCATGTCGTGTAAGGCATGATTTACATGCCATGCGCATGGTGCACTCGCGGCCGGTTTGCTTGCTTGATATATACCATAATTGGTATTGCGGGCCGTGACTGTATGACGAACATAATAGCAGGTGCGTACATGAAGATAAAGACATGCATATCATATATAACATGACTTACTTGCTACCCTCACGACGCTCTGGCGGCTAGTTCCCTAGAATGATATACACCAAGATTGGTATTGCGGGACGTGGCTGTATGACGTCCTAACAAGCACATCACGACAGGCATGTCATGTAAAGCATGATTTACATTACGCTGTCTTGGTGCGCTTCCGGCTGTTTTGATGACTGGATATCTACCAAAATTGTCTTGGCATGACATGAGTGCGTGACGAACACAAATGGGAGGTCATGCATTGTATATACCAGAATATACGTTTCATTAGGATGGTATAAACCAGATTGTGCATACATGCATACATGAGAAACAGGCGATATATAGTCAACTAGATGTCCTGACATGAATGACTTCATTTGCCTCAAAGACAACGAAGGCGACGTATGCAGCTCTTTGCTGGCAGCTTCGCATTACACTGCTTCCCACAGTGTGTGGGATGCGCTGGATTTTTGATTGTATCAGACTCCGACACAGTCGCGTAGGCTTTCTTGCACACGTCGAGGATGTCTGTTATGTAACGCGTGAAAGTATCATCGGCCTGCTGAGCTCATTTGTGTAAACGCTGTTGTGCTTGCAGCTTACGAACAGCAGGGCGGCCAGACACGTCGATAATGGCAGTCTTGAAGTCAAACCGCGTCAAAAAATCTGATGCGTGGTTGTTGCACCACAGGCTTTCCACACCCGTGAGGTAGAAGACAAAGTTGTTCAAAGATAGACTTGCTGGGCAAGCAGAAAGAAGGAAGACGGCAAACACGATAGAGTGCAGCGAGTCCCTTCTTTCTTTCTGCTCGCGCAGCAAGTCTACGTTTCAGTTGAGCCAACTAGTCTGCAAAGAATTGCTGCAATTCGCTTAGTTTTCCCTCCTTGTCCCATTTAGGTATGCTCACATGCTCGTAAATCGCGTGACAGTCCCCCACTTTGGTGCCATCCACGTAAATAAATAAAGGTGGGTCGTGAAGACGGGGGACACCGGGGCATGCGGTCGGTGCGGGAGGAGGCATTCGCAGGGCGGCGTCTTGAGGGATGGTAGATGGCAGTGTACGGGTTCGAAGTTCCGGGGGCATGGAAGGGGACTGAAGTTGTGTTGAGGGCACAGCATTCTCCGCCTCCAGTATAGGCGCTTATTGATTACGCTAGAACAACGCTAAAAAAGAGGACGAAGAAAGACACAACACAGGCGGTAAACTCTCTACTAAAAAGTATGCGAAGGCACATCAACAAACATATGCAGTTGGCAACCTGGTCACATGACGAGCCATTGCATCTACGCAACAGAGTAATCATGGTCAACAAAAATAACGAATCACGTCAAAGACACACACGTGCTTCAATAAGCAGAAGTACTATGACATGATTAGGTATTTGTATTGGCCTTGACTACTCTGCTGCGCAGATGCAATGGTTTGTCAGTCCCTGGGTTGGTAGCTTTATATCTGGCGATTTTTGTTCTAAAACAGCCAAATCCAGAAATCGAAACTGGGCTAGATTTTAGGGGAGCGTTCATCTCCCCTTAGTGTCTTCCACATTCAAAACATTTGTAACCAAAATGCGGAAATTCGTAATTGCAGCGCTGTCTCAAAAAAGCAGTGTCGAATGGCAAGCGAAAAGTGAAACAAATGACAAGTGAGCCAAATCCTGCTCCTGTTTGAAACAAGCTGAGAGCGCTGCGCCAAGAATCGTGACGAAAACAACCAACATAGCTGCATCCAATCTGTATCATTTGTGTTCTAGTTGCTTTGCTATCGTGCTTTCTTTCGACCAGTGGTTTTTCGTAGGCGAGTTATTACTTGGTGAAGAACATCATGTTGTGGAGCAAAACTAGAACAGAAAGAGTAAGAGGCCCACTTCCCTACTTCTTTCCGCCCGTTAGCGTTTCTTTTTAAGTTCTGCGCTAAAGTGTCATGTGCTTCATTCGCTCCAAGACGGTATATTTCAAAGTGAAGACAACTGAAATGAAGATATTGCGCACCGATCTATTCCGTGAAGAAGAAGAAGTGATCCGAAACAGCACGGCATAAAACGCGCTGAGATGAAGAAGAGCTGAAACATTTCTTGGACGCCTTCAATAGACGCCAACAAGGAGAAAGCGCTTCCGACAGTCCAGAATGGTGTACGTTTCGCGTGGAAGGACCACTTGCTCTAGAAGTCTAGTCGTCACCTGTACGCCCATGCAAAAAAGGACGGAATTGACGCGAACGCAAGGATGGTGTTTTTTTGTCACAAAATATTGCTATATAGCTCATTCGGTGCGATTTAAACTTCTTTCACGAGCTAATCCAAAGCAAAATGAACTGTCCCAGTCTATACGAGCCAAATCCAAATTTCACTCCTGAACACCGACGAGAGTGGGCTATATAGATTTTAGCCGCAATATATATTTGACATATTTTGGTAACATGAGCTCACTGGCAAAAGAGTGTTGGAGCAGGACCGACCATAATGTCAAAGCAAGAAAGTGTGTTTTTCTCAGTTTCAGATAAAGTGGACTTGGCTCTCTTAGAAAAAAAAATACGCCACATGTTTGTTGATGCGCCATCGAATAATTTTTTAGTTGAAAGTTGAGTGCCGGTGCCACGTCGTTCTTGGTCCTCGTCTTTTTCGCGCTGTGGTTCTTGCATAATGAATTACCACCAACTAGCCATAGTATTTATTCTAGTGGCGACATTGAACGCTGGCGTAAAAGTCGATCGGTAGCTTACCAACGGCTGAATTCACGGGCCTGAGAGCCAGCGGCGTCTATGAGGAATGTGTGATAGAAGCAGACCCATTTAATGTCACTGGGAGGGTGCCCTGTTATAGCGTTCCTCTTCGCTATATTCTATCTATATAGTATGGCAAGGCGTGTTTCTTCCTGGTCTTTCTTTTCAAGCCCAGCGGGACACATGCTGAATCAAGAACCGACACACCCAAATAGATCTACAGAAGTTCTGGTGTTGCGCCTAGATGTCAAATCGCCTTTGCGACGAGGCGCAAGGAGTGAACAAAATAACAACGTAGAGAAGGTAAAAAACATGAGAACTAAAAGATAGACATTGTAACAAGTGCGTACAAAGTGCAGCTGGAAGAAACCGTTGCTACTGAATCAATTTGTCCCGCATTATTGTTTCATACCGGCTGCTGGTTTGGGTCGAGCGGTGTCCATACGTTCAAATGCAGGCAGTTCTCGCTTGTGTTGTCAGTGGAGAGTCCTCCATGGGCGGTCGGTCTGGCTTGAAGACAACCGTTCGCCCGTTTGTCCACTAACTCGCGCTGCGACGAAACAGGCTGCGGTTGCGAGAAGCGAGCCATTGAAGCCACGCTGCCCGCGAATGGTATTGCCATAAAAGTGTAGACGTCCCTGAAAAGGTGTAGCGCAAGAAATCATATCGCAAAGCGGTGGCCTCCAGGCATGATTAGTGCTCGTATAAAGTTAAACCCTTATAATAGCGCAATATTACAAGGACAAGCGCTCGTCTGGCTTGTCCACCTTTTAATTCTCAATTTTTTCCCGCTAAGTCAACGTAGTTTCCTGGTCCTTTCTAAGATGATGAGCCAGCTAGCCCCGCAAGAAGTGCAACTAAGGACAGCTGTAAAGAAAATTATATGTTGGCCCAGGGTCCGTTAAGAAAGACAGGGAAGTCAGGATCCTTTCCCACAAAAGAGAGATTGTATTACACGTAAAATGAGACACAGAACACTTGAAAGGCAAGGGAACATAAAAAAAAGCGAAGCTTGCACTGAGCCGCGCAAGGCGTGAAACAGCGGTACTGGACGATTGTGAAGACTCGTCTGCTTGCTTCTAGGTAGTTTCTAGGACTTAGCTCGGTGATGCAGGTTGTTTCTATGTAGTTGCTAGACTTTAGCTAGGCGATGCCAGGTTTTTTTATACGTTGAGTCTTGGCGCAGAGAAGTTCAAGTTATACCACAGACAGTCACAGACACGACACTGCAGAAAAAGAACCTCGCGGTGAAACGAAACGCTCGCACCTCTCAAAGATCTACGGGTACGTCGTCGTTGGCGTAGGCCTTCCACCGCTTCGGGTCTTCTCGCAGCCGCCGTTGCCTTTCTCGTTCCCCAGTATTTTCTCGTTGTACGTACTCGGGGTCTTCGGCTTGCTGCTGTTGCTTCGCAGCCATTTGCTGGGCTAACGGTTGCTTTTTCATCATTAGTGGACCAGTCGTGAATAGTGAAGATTACCCAATTTCTCTGGTACATATCCGTTTATGATAATGATAGTTTTTTGGCTCGCCGGAGAAGAAACGATTTGCTCACTAGAATGTCCCGCAAATGACTTCCAGTGACTCCAGTCACTAAAATAACCCGAAGGCCAACGCCATCTTCTTTGTTTTTTTTTGCTCTCAGTCAATTAGACTCGTCCCTCCCTACCCCCCCCCCCCCCCCACCCCCACGAAAGTTTTTTGCACCTCGTTTGATATTGCAGTGCCTCTGAGATCGGCCCACTTTTGATCAAGCGACGACGTCATGTGAGGACGTTTCAGATTTTAACAATCTGATTAACGCGAACAATTTTAACGTCATTATATCACGTCATGCCGACGTAATATTGTCAAGTGGTTGTGAGAATGACGAAGGCTGCGGCAAGACAGGTAAATACGCAACTTTTTATTTGGTCAAACTTGTGCCCGGAAAATGAAAACTCGAATGGAAGCGATACAGCAGTTCACTGACAGCGGCGAGGACAGTCGTTGGTCGTTGAGTAATCTGACCTGTGGTAAGGCGTATCGGCATTTATACATGCGGCATCGAACATTCGATTTTTATCGCTGGTGGCCGCGTTTGTTCCAGAATAACATGAACTGTTCGCGTTTGCGTGCTCAAGCCTATCAAAAGATTCTAAAATAATCTGGAAGGTTCCCGCACATTTGGGCGTGGTTTGCGCAAGGCAGTGGTTATGCGTGTAAAAGACCGGCTACATAAAATAGCAAAAGAAGCGCGCGTTCTACTGCCCCCACGTAACATGCATCGTCTAGATGCTTGTAACGACGCATAAAAGTGGAAAAATGCACACAAATAGAAAGCACAATAATATAGCAAAAAGTAGAGTCCTCAGGTTCGCTAACGCGTATGAAATGGCTAAAGATGCACAACATGAACCACTTCAGGCCGTGCGCGGCTCCGCTGAGTGATAACCTTGTAGCTAGTCACCCTGGCATAACTTTGTATTTAATTAACCTTGGATAATCTTGTAGTCTACAGCGCGAGACATAAACACAAATTTTTGACACTTCTTTTGCATGGGTGCCCTTGTGCACTGAGGGGAATGACAAAGAAGTGAAAGAAGATGGCGGTGGTTTGAAAATGTCACCCAAATTTGACGACTGCCCTTCACGCAACGGCGCGTTCCATCGTAATCAATAGAACGGGAAACGCGCTGAGGGCTGGATTTGACCTTTTGGTACTACTACTTTGTTCAAAATAAAGTGTCGCGAGATCTCGGAATGATTCCGAGTTTCGCCAAACTCGGACCATCCTGCATAGCACCTTTGGTTTGCTGACACTTGAAGCAAGCAAGTGCCCAGCGGTAGACGTCATTGCGCACGCCTGGCCATAGATATCGCGCTGTGACGAGTCATTGAGTCGGACGTATGGCGGGGGGCGACAAGGAATGCATGGCATCGAAGATGCTGCGGCAAAATGTCGCTGGAACGTAGGGGCGAAGGCAACAGGTAGAGGTGTCGCAAACAAGGAGAATTTCGCAGCCTGGAAATTGGACATCTTCAAACTTGAGGTAGTTCTCTTGCAGTCATAGAACCTGCAGTCCGCTGTTCTCTCGTTGTGCTCTAGCCATGGCTGCAAATTCCACTCGTTGGCGCTCATCCATGCTTGCGTTGACTTCTATTCGGAATAGCGGCGGATACCGCTTGTCGGATACCGCTTGTCACACCGCGGATACCGCTGATATGCCGGATACCGCTTGCCAACTCCGGAATGTACTAAAGCTGGCGGATCTCACGTGGAGTGTGGGCATAGCTGGCAGCGGTCAAAGCACACGAGATGGGCTTGTGGTGGGTGTGAATTTGAAAATGCCGACCTTAGAGGAAGTGGCCGAAAAGCTTGAATGCCAAATAGGCCGCGAGCAGTTCGCGATCGAATATGTTGTAACGGTGCTCGGACTGCGGGAGCTTCAGTGAGAAGAAAGCAACCCGCAGCCAATCTCCGTCGACAAGCTGATGCAGTACTGCTCCGGCGGGGACGTCCGAGGCATCCACGGTGAGTGACGTGAGGGCGTCGAAATTTGAACGCGCGAGCAGCGTTGCGTTGGCCAGGGCTTCCTTGATGGAACAGATAGCTGTCTCAGCGTCGTCTGTGCGGGAAATGACGGCTCGCCGTAGCGTCATCGGCTATTACCTTCAAAATCTGCTTGGTCCTGTCTGATTCGCGCTTCCACGAGTCAACAATGTCTTCAGTGTAGCTGGTGAAGTTCTCTCCCGGTTGTTGAGCGCGCTCAGAAAGTCACTGCTCTGCGCAGAGCTTTCGTACAACGGGACGGCCGAATACTACTGAAAAGGCCCGCTTGAATGAAGCCCAGTTGGCAATATCATATTTGTGACTGCGTAACCACATCCTCGCCACGGCGGCCGATTAAAAGCTAGATAAGTCAGCTTAGCCGCATCATCCCACTTGTTTGCTGCGCTCACCCACTGGTACGTAGCCAGGCAGCCCTCAACGTCTTGGTCGACAGTGCCGCTGAATATCGGTGCGTGACGGAGTGGCAGCACGCCGGGAATTGCAGGGGCTGGAATTGGGGAGGCACCCTGGAATGCTGGATTCTTCTTGTATTGCTGACGCTGGAGTTGGCTTCGTAGTTCCACCTTCAAAGACTACCCAGCACCTTCACCAAATAATAAGGGGATTTATTAACAAGACCAACAGCCTCAGGCTTTCCGGGCTCTTCGTCTTCCTCTACTTCTGCACCTCTCCGATGCAGTCGCTCTTCCCCACTACAATCTATCTATATGCGGCCGACACAGTGAGGGACGTTTCCAGGTGTCGCGAGGATGTGCCAAGATTTCTTAAAAGGAACTGATGGTAATTGGCCTCTAAGTCGACGACGCCGGAGCTGACAGAAGCCATGCGGTGGTCGTTCACCTCCCTGTGCTCAGCAAGAAACTTTACAGGATAAGACTAGGCAACCGCTTCTGCGATTCAAATAAATCTTGGTGCACTAGAGTGAACGCCATTGGCTTTTCCCGGTCCCAGCTAAGCGCCTGTGTAAGGCCGATGAACGAGCATGCAGACAAACACTTTGTTCGGTCTGCAATCGTAAAAAATTTGGTCCGAAAGCTGATGGGCGGTGCCCTCACTGTGGCGAAGTCTCCGATAATTTCCACATGCTGTGGACATGTCAGATGAATCATTCCCTTCCCTCTAGCCCTTCCCGTACTAGAGAGGCATGGGAGGCTTTTCTACTCAATTGCTCAGGGCTGGAGTCTCAAAGGGCTGCAGTCCAACGGGCGCCGGTAGCGGCCTCCCGCTAGGGCCGACCGACCGACCGCCCGGCCGGCCGGCCAGCCAGCCAGCCAACCAACCAACAAGCACACACACACACACACACACACACACACACACACACACACACACACACACACACACACACACACACACACACACACACACACACACACACACACACACACACACACACACACACACACACACACACACACACACACACACACACACACACACACACACACACACACACACACACACACACACACACACACACACACACACACACACACACACACACACACACACTTCTCTGTCGGTCGAGCTTGCGGACGTCGTTCTTGTGTTCTCCTAGGTATGAAGCGCCACAATCCGCAAAGGGAATGAAGTAAATGACTCCCTGCGCTTTCTCTTCGGGCGGTCTGTCTCTTGGGCGCGGAAAGAAGCGGCCGAGCATAGAGATTGGCTTATGCGCCACTTTATTCCCAGCTCCGAGAAAACACGTGCGAGCACTTCGCTGGTGCCTTGAACGTAGGGAATGCAGACCCGTACATTTATGGGAAGCGGCGGGTTAGTGTCCTCTGGGAGCGATCGGCAGGGGCGAACTTGGCGGCGTGCAATCCTTTCAAGAAGGCTTTTGAGTAGCCATTCTTTAGAAGGTCGCATCTGATCACCCGTTCTTCATCCATTCGCTTATCCTCCGAAGGACAAACTGTCCGTGCACGGGTAAGTGGTGACGATACCACCGCTGCTTTATGGTGAACAGGGTGGTTGGAACTGGCGTCGACTTAGCGACCGGTGAGTGTCGACGCCAGTGCTAATTCAACTGATTGGTTCTGTCGCTGTTAGTGTCTCATTAAAGAGACTGCAATATATTCACTCGCATTGGTGCGCAAATTAAAGCAATAACAATGTATGGCGCATGAAAATGCAAATCTCTATACACGTTAAACTCTCTTATATGTGTCTTTCATGTTGCCCTTGCTTACAGAGTGAATCGCTTTTTCTTTGCTACATTTTTATTTGACTTGAACGTGTATGCTGGCTTAATATGCCCTTTGATTTTTTCAATTGCACAGTTCATGTTCTGCTTTTTCGTTCTTGTTGCTGCTATGGTTGCTTTGTATTTGGGCTTTTCGTTTATTTCTTTCTTAATACGAAGCCCTTTTTATGTTGTACGTCCTCTCTTGCATAGGCCTGGGCAGACCCATAGGATTGAATAAATGAAATAACTTAATATATAAATAAGCGTCATGTCATATATTCACAAAATTTCCCACCATTTCAGGAAGATCGCGAATAGAGTAAATGTCCCTGTCGTCTTCTCTGCTCTGGATTAGTTACGTAGGCCATGAAAACGTAGAAAGCCTAAGAGAGACGTAGAAACCATTTGTGTAAAAATACCTTTCAATTGGTTTTTCTGGAGAGCACCCGTGCCGTGGTATATATGCTTCCCATGTCGTGCGATGCGGTCTACGTTGGACATACCGGAAGGTGTGTCAATGATCGCTTGCGCGAGCATTATAACAATGTAAAAAACATTTGTTCAGATCGGTTCTTTGCTGTGCACTCTAAAATCTTTGATGCGTTCAGGCTTTTCACTGAGTCACAATCAGTTGGCACGCTAGCATAGGCGTGCGCATGAGGGGGCAGGGAGGGGCGGCTGCGCCCTCCCCCCTAATCTCATGAGGACAGACAGGGGCGGAAGGCCTGCCCCATGCGTTTACTCAGTGGGATCAGTCCCGTCATTGCTGAAAGAGCAGAGTTGTGGCCACACAAGTTTTTGATAATAACGGCGGCCGAAGGACCCTGATGTTGGATTCCAAGAACTGTTTCATTCCCATCTTTACTTTAAGAAAGCCAGGGACGAAAGGCAGGTCATTGTGAGAAGGACGCGATCGCTGCTTCATTTTAATTTTTTTTCGTCCATTCTCAAGCCTGTGTTCCTTTGAACTTGACCGACCAGTGGGGGGGGGGGGGGCGCTGATATGAAACCTTGTCCCCGCCCCCTAGTGGAGAAACCGCATACGCGACATTAAGGCCACTGAAAAAAACTGTGAAGGTGTGCGTGAGCACACCGTCGCTATAATTATCACAAAAAAGCTTGTTTTTCTTAGACAACAAACGGTCAGTGAATAGCTGTCGCGTGTACTTTTTTGTATAAGTTGGGTGGTCTGTGTTGTTACTACTTTTGTGCCTCGAGTGTAGTGTGATGCGCGTGTGAGCGAGTCATAGAATGTGCAATCGGGTCATGGAATAAACATCATTTGGTAGTTTTGCGATCATCCTGTTGCCTGTTTTTTATTTCCTTGCGTCTATATTGAAAATGTGTGCACCATATGGAATGGCGGATTACGGCATCCGTTAGTATAGTGGATTATGGTAACGGAATATGGTGGCATATGTGTATGCTGTATGCTACTAGCGTCTGAAGGATGCTGGGAGGTAACAGAGTACTAAAAGATTCTACAGCATCAGAATGATCGTGGTAGCTGCCAAACATAAATAATTTTATAGAAGGCGATGTAGAAAGCGTTAGCGCACATTACACACAAAAAAACAGCCAGAAAAAAAAGCCTCCCGCCACTAGGAGTCGACCGTGCCACCTTCCAGGCCGAGTAATTTACCACTACTCAACGTGCTAACATACTGTTTAGCTTGAGCCTTGCATGTCGCATACTCGAGACAGACTCGATCTTCATCTTGTACTAAAATTTGCATATTTATGAAACACGAACAAATGCTGCAGGTAACAAGCGACATGCCGATATTGGCAGCAGCGCTAACTTTCTTTTACAATTCGCAACCTAACTCCAAAAATTATCAGGTTGACCGACGAGCAGCTACAGTTTACCGGATGTTACTGCCACATTTAATAGCCGTTTCTCGCTCTCCGCAGAGGACGACATGTGCACAGGGCTAATGTCGACTCTAATCTCATTCGATAAATACGCACCTGCAGTTTATTAAGTATTGTGATGTTTTCTCGCTCAATGTACAGCGCGGCCGGGCCAGCACACTTATCTGTTGCTCTATCGTTAGCTACAACTACATAACGGCTTGGCCGAAAACGAATGCAGTGTGCGGAAAAAATATGCCATACTATTGGTTCAGAAAAGGCGTACGGAGAGAAAAGTGCCGGCGGCTGCGACAGGCAGCGACTGGAGAAGCTTGCTGGAAGCGCGTCAGATCGATGCTCATCGCTTCCTGTGCGGACACCGCACACAAGAAAAGATGATTCATTAGGTGAACCGATAAGACAGCTGTGCTGTGGCATCGGCTGTGACATTGGTGAGACCAGTGGCTTCACCGAGCGTCTAAACAAGACCATCGCTGACATGCTGGCTGTGCACGTCGGCGTCGAGCACCAGGACGTGGGGTGCCATCCTTCCATACGTTACTTTCGCATACAACATGGCCGCGCAAGAAATGACGCAGATGACGCCATATAATTTGGTATACAGAAGGGACCCGGCAACGACACTCGACGCCATGCTACCCAACGTCAGCGACGAAGAAAGGTTCGACGCGAATGTCTACCTTCAGCGCGCCGAAGAAGCCTGACAACTCGCCCCCCTACATTCAAGAATCACTAGACAACGGACAGTCGCCGTTACAATCTTCGACAACGCTTCGTAGAATACCAGCCCGGCGAACGTGTTTGATCTGGACGCCGATACGCCGACGTGGACTGAGTGAAAACTTCTTCGGCGGTACTTCAGGCCATAGAAGGTGCTTCAAGGTCTCGGGGCTCTAGACTACGACACACGCTCCTTTCTTTCTATGTTTTCTGTTACCGTCCCATTTCACGTGTAGCTGCTGCAATATCAAGTGCCAGCTGTTTTCTGGTCTACCCGTTGGAAGGGGTTGCGTATTCCAGTGTTCATTTACTCCTTGACAACTGCGCGGTGATGTAACACATTTACTTTCGCTGTTTACACCGACACCTCTAGACTTCTAAACATCGCGATACGGCAACACATCTTTAATGTCAACTTGATATAAATATGTGCACAAAATGTAAACATTCACGGCTGCTGCGCTCCACAAAAATTGAGGCGGTATTGATGCCACATGAATAAACAAAAGTGTGCTAGAGCGCACAATGATCGGCGCTGGCTTTTTGGAATGTAAACATATTTTTCTGCATACTAGACAGGGAAACTTTACAAATGACAGTGATTCCACATACTGACATGTGCTCTCCCAACATGCCACCATCTTTTAGGAACAGAACTTCAGCGCGAATGAAGATGGACCACGAAGGCAAGAAAGACAAGGACTGCCGCTTTCTTTCTTGCCTTCGTGGTCAGTCTTCATTTGCGCTGAAGTTCTGTTCCTAAATGCTATGTACCAACTAGGCCCAACAAAAGTTTTACTGATGCCACCATCAACCGCCATGCATTCATGATGCCCACGTCATGCAGCTTGCCCACCAAGCCATCCACCAAAACATGATTTGTACCGCCACCATCAGCCATCATTTTCCACTGCCCATTGGCCGTTTAGAACACAAAGAGAAGCTCGCCACCACCACCTGCCACCATTTATTCCATAGAAGTGATAGTTGGGCCAGTTGGTGATAATACTTGAACATGTTTAACTTAGCGCAACGACGACGAGGACACAGGAGAAGAGGAGACAAACCACAGCGCTGACTCGCAACTGAATATTTTATCAGAAGACAAGTTTTGTGTGTCACATGGGTGTGAAGGTTGAAGTGTCCCCTTTTTTCGTTCTTGTCATCTAATAAAACGTTCAGTTGCGAGTCAGCGCTGTGGTTTGTCTCCTCTTCTCTTGTGTCCTCGTCGTCGTTGCGCTAAGTTAAGCATGTTCAACCATTTATTCGACTCTCGCCATCATCACCCATTCTGACCACCACATTTTTCTCCTTATTCCCTATTATTTCCGCCACATACACTATTGTTTCCATCTTATCGGCGAAGAATTTCGGCATACGCCACCCCAGGATTTTCAATAGGATTGCGTCCCTTTATGCTCATCCACAATCTGCAGTAGTACTTGTCATAATTTAATTTGCTCGTTTCTGGTAGCCATGTTCTTCCTAACGCTATTCTAGCTGTGCGCCCTCTATGGTCCCTAGAACACTAGCCCCGCAAAGTCGCAGACAGCCAGGTGAAAAAGCGGGGAAGGCGCACCACGTCCCCCGCTGACACACGGCAGGGAGATACACGTGCGTGGGTCTGTTAATCTTCGAGGTTAGGAAGAACATGGCCTCAGACGCTGGTGGCGTGAGAGGGGGTCAGGAGAGGAGGAAGATATGGCTAGTTTGAAACAAAAAAGCAGAAATCTAGGGACTTCAGGCACAACTGCAACTCTCCTTTTTTTGTGTGAAGGTAACAGGGCACCCAAGTTCTTTTTGAAGTACACCGCTACTTTCTTAAATGGCAGCTTCTTGTTTGGAGGCTTAAAGGCCAATTCCGGCGGTATTAAGAGGTTCAGTGGATCTCAATAAAATTTCCTGGGTACGTTCTTTTGCACGTTTCCGTCATTTATGCCAAATTACAAGCTGGAGAGATATGCAGATTCATTACAAATGAACTTTATTGATTGCCTCGAATCTCTACCTCGCTTCCCAGTATTCTTGGCAACATTGTTTGCGTGGCGTCATTTTGAGCAAAGCGGAAGTGACGGAACTAAGAGGACACTACAGCGTCTGCTACCCGCAAGTCAACGATCCTGTGTATTTGGCCAGCGCATCGTTGGCTGGGCGCAGTGGCGTACCAGGGGGTGGCACACCAGGCCCGTGCCCCCCCCCCCGAAACATTTTTTTTTGCCATGGCTTACAGAGCACAAAACGACACTCGACAACATCCACCTGCCCGGCCCCTACTTCGATCACGGAGGTGCGCCCCCCCCCCGTAAAATATCCGACTACTCCCCTGGCTGGGCGTGCGAATATTTCAGTTCCTTGTGGGCGTGCGTGCGATGGGTGGCAAGTGGTGTAGCGTTGTGGGCTGCACACGATTTCCCGTTGGCAGTCCCGAAACACTTTGGCACAACACCTCGGCAGTAACGAAACCCTCGCACCTAACGGTTACCGTGCGGCATTATATTACAGTGCTTTTGCTACCAATGCCAGTTTACCGCGCGGAAAGTGCGATAATACCGTAACAGCAAATGAGTGCACATGCGTGAACATTACCGTACGGAAACACTTTCCGTAACTATCACTATACCTTGTGGGGTTCGATGTCTACTCCAAAGAAGGGACGCTCGCCGGTTCAGCTAAAAAAAGTCACAGTTTCGCCGCAAGGGCGAAGCAAGGAATGCGATGGCAAGAAAAGCGGCCCGTAATAGCACAGCCTCCTATATTTTCGTTGCCTGCCGGATGAGTGCGAAACACCCGTCACCTATGGCGGCGCGACTTACGTAGGGTTAGGGTCCTTGTACTTGGCCTTTGAGATTAGCAACCGCGGCGCTTGCTAATCTCGGAGGCCATGCCTTGTATTGAAGGGAAGTGACAATGCCACCTGGCGCTACGGCAGCCATGCCACGGAGCAGTTCAGCCGCAGCAGACTACTGAAGTAGCAGCCGATTTTTTTGAAAACCGCAGAAGCGATGAAACGACGTTGTGAATGTTTTACTGTTTTCCCTGAATTAATAATACAGTAAATTCTAATTGCGTTTACGCCTTTTTTATAACTTTTTAGGTTATTTTTGTTGCATATAAGATCCAAAAACGTAAAAACCTATTTGAAGACAACCCTACGTAAGAGGCGCCACCACCGCAGTTCCGACGACGGCCGCTTCCCGCGTGACCGCCGATAATCCGGCAGGCAAGGGAAATCTAGGAGGCTGTGGTAATAGACACGCCGCTACGCTCTAGAACCCCCCTCCCCCCCCCCCCGGAAGCAACTACCACGCGAGCAGACAGCGAATGGGCAAGGTTCTCCCTGCGCAATTATTAGAAGTGAGCGAGCTTGCCGACGATCTTTAAATGCGCCCGTTGTGCTCCTCGCGCCATCTTGCTGGTAATGAAGAAACGCTTATAAGCATCTGCCGTCTCTGAGTACTGCCAGCGGTGAAGGCTGTGTATATAACGCTCGCCGTTAGCTACCTGAAGGCTCTGCGTTTTGTGGCGTAGTGGTTAGCACCCCTCGATGCGGAGCGAGAGGTGACTGGTTCGATTCGGCGCTTCGGAAGCATTTTTCTCAATTATTTTTTATTGGGACTTTTATATATGTACAGATACTTATACATATACGGTGCATGACGGCGGCGACGGCGACGGCAAAAACCAGCCGAGACTGTCCGTATAATTGCTATCGGAATAAAACCCATTTATTAGTAAAACTTGAACGGTATG
Source organism: Rhipicephalus sanguineus (assembly GCF_013339695.2). Lineage (NCBI taxonomy): Eukaryota > Metazoa > Arthropoda > Arachnida > Ixodida > Ixodidae > Rhipicephalus > Rhipicephalus sanguineus. The sequence continues at coordinate 18,293,717 of NC_051178.1, read as the reverse complement.
ACGACAGGGCAAAACACAATAGCACGCTCACGACCAGGTTCGACGCAGAACTTCCGCGCCGGTCCCGCTAACGTTCGCCCCGGCGGACCGCCCGCCGCGCACATCCACACACCTCACGACAGTACGCCGGCCACCCCCTCGGGCTGCTCTCTGCGCTGCCTTATAAAGCATTCCCACATGAAGGCACATGCGCAGTGGCGCTCGTCGCTGCTTGTCAACACCGCCGCTGTGGGTAATGGCGAGGGCTCTTATCCGCAATCCCCACACATTTCCCCCCTCAAAAGAGAAGGTTCGCGCTGGTAGCCTCCGCCGGTTTTTATGGGTCTTTATCGTCGCTCTCGTCGCTGTCCTCGCCTGTAGCCACTGCGCCTGCGCAGTCTTCCGCTTCGAAAGCGACGCTACTTTCTTCCTGCTCTGCTCCTTCATCGCCTTCGGGGCTTGGTGCTTGGGCGTTGCTGGCAGCCTCTTCGCACAACGCGTTGTCTTCCGCAGCTTCCCATCCAATACATCTGCCGGGCTCTCGGCCTCTATCATTATGCCTTTTTCCAAGTACTCCTCCTTGCCACCTTCTTCGTCCAGTTCTCCTTCCACGGCCTTCTCTTGCAAGCATTCTGCACCTTCGTCGGGCTCACCGGAGCAGTCACCACTCCGTTTATCGACGAACTCGCTTCGTCCAGCCCATGGGGGGTAGAGCTGCTCCTACGACACCTCTGTCGCCGCTCGCGCCTTTGCTCATCGAGGCACCTTCCACGTTAGCCGTGAGCCAGTCTTCGGTGGTCTCCTCGTTCTGCGCCAGTGCGCCCCTTCGAATAAGCGGAAACGCCGGTTCCTGACCAGCGGCTTGTCCTTGCCTGCCATTTGCGTTTGAGTCGGCATCTCATGCGGTGTCGGCAGCTGTGGTAGGTATCGACGTCTCTGCGCTCGTACTCCCACCAGTCGCAGTGGCTCAGTCCACCTCGTGCATGTTGGCGTCCAAATCACGATAGTTGCTGCCGAGGATCACACCCGGCTCAGCCCCGCAGCCGGCGTCCTTCTCCGCTCCAGCCGCTGTATAACCCACAGTCGAGACCGCTACGCACCTCGCTGCCAAGTAGGCTGCAGACGCGGCTTCTCCCTGCGCCGCGCAGAACGCTGCCGACGCCAGCTCGAGGCGCTCCATCGTATCAAGAAGATTCTTGAGAGCAGCTTCCATTCTTGTTGGTAGCAGACGTAGCCGATTTCACGTTGGGCGCCGGTTGTGGGGTTCGGTGTCTACTCCAGAGAAGGAACTAAAAAGCCATTTATTAGTAAAACTTGAACGTTCTGACGACGGCGCAAAACACAACACGCTCACGGCCAAGTTCAACGCACAACTTTCGCGCCGGTCCCGCTAACCTTGGCCCCGGCAAACCGCACGCCGCGCCCACCCACACACATCACGACAGTTCACCGGCCACTCCCCTCGGGCCGCTCTCTGCGCTGCCTTATAAAGTATTCCCACAGGCACATGCGCAGTGGCGCTCGTCGCTGCTTGTCATCACCACCGCCGTGGGTGAGGGCGAGGGTTGTTATCCGCGATCCCCACAACCTGTGGCTCAACTGTGCGGCGGCGCTTTCGCATCTGCGCGCCGCGTCAATGCTTCTAAACATGAGCGGCGGTGATAGAACACACTTGCCTAGCAGAAGCTACAGCACTGTGTGTAGGCCGAATGGGATCAGGTGTTGTTTTGTCCTTCATGTGGAAGCATTAAAGCCATGCGTCCCCACATATGGTGACACGGAAAACGAACTTACCGCACCGGCATGGCCGACCAGGAAGCCCTTGCCGCTCTTCGCACACAAGTACAACTGCAACAGCAACTGCGGGCCCAACAACAGGTGATCAATAGCCAAGAACAGCAACTCCAGGAGCAGCAGCAGCGCATCCCACATGATTCGCACTCGCCTGACGATTCTGCTCAGCCCCGCTCGCGCCACGCCCCCCAAAGCTCCGCTCCGGCGGTCGCTGCCAATGCAGGTGCAACTACTACTGCGGCCGCTGCCGACACGGACGTCTGTCGCGTCGCCGTCAAGCTCCCACCATTTAGGGTATAGTCACCTGAGGTGTGGTTCGCTCAAGTCGAGGCGCATTTTTCCCTGGTGCGTATCACCCAGGACCACACGTGCTATGACTACATCCTTGCCCATCTGGACTGTCGCTACGCAATTGAGCTCCGCGACATACTCGGAAGTCCTTCGGCTGATGACTGTTATCTGCAGCTGAAGAGGGAACTGATACGATGGTTTTCACTTTCAGAAGACGAAAAAGTGTGTCACCTCCTTCAGCACGAAGAGCTCATTGACCGCAAGCCATGGCAGCTCCTGCGGTTTATGCGTGCCCTTGCGGGCAGCATGCCGGTTGACTACTCTCCCCTCCGACTAATCAGGCTTCAGCGTCTACCCTCAGACGCACAGGGCATTCTCAAAGTTCATCCGAATCTGCCACTGGACCAGCTCGCCGAAATCACAGACCGAGTTGTCGATGTCTCTCTACTATCACCACCTCTTTCCGTCCATGCCATTGGCGCCCCATAGCCCATGCCCGAGCACGCGATCCGTATGGACAGCATTGCCTGTCAGCTGCACTCTATTCAAATGCACCTGGATGAACGCCCGAAGTTGCGTCACCGAAAACACTCCGAAAGCCACGACCGCCGCGCCGATTCATCGCACGAAAACGATTTCAGCCGTTGCTACTACCATCTTCGCTTCGGTGACAAAGCGCAGAAATGTCAACCACCCTGCTCAGCCGGACGTCAGGGAAACTTCAACGGCAGCCCGTAGAGACGGCCGCGAGCTGCCAACTAAGAGGCCGTCGCATTTTTGTCACCGATCAAGTCGCTAAACGGTGGTTCCTCATCGACTGCGGTTCCGACATCTGCTACTTTCCCCGAGCCTTCCTGCACAACAAGCGTCCTTGCACGTCGTTTGAGCTAAATGTGGCGAATCACTCGAGCATTAAGACCTATGGCTAACTCCGCCTTAACATCAATCTAAAAAACCTACGCCGTGAATTCCCACGGAATTTCGCCATATCCGTCGTTGCGAAGCCAATCATCGGGTCCCACTTCTTCGCGTACTACAATCTTCTACCTGAGTGCCGATATAACCGACTTATTGACGCCGCAACAGGCGTCTCCGCGCCGGGCCAACGTACGACCACCCTACAGCCTAACGTTAAGGTACTTGCGGCCGAAGATCTATCGCCACATCACGCCCTCTTGGCAGAGTTTCCTGACCTGACTCCTCCTAGCCGGTGTCCCCGAGAGGTGCGCCACTCGACCGTGCACTAGATCTGTACTACGCCCGGCCCCCCGGTCTCTTGCCATGGCCATCGGATAGCACCGGACCGCCTGCGCATCACCCAAGCTGAGTTTGAAGACATACTCCGTGAAGGAATTGCCCGCCGCTCGGAGGGACCTTACGTCTCACCGCTTCATCTGGTACCAAAGAAGATCGATGGCTGGCGCCCCTGTGGAGATTATCGCGCCCTCTACGCCCGCGCCATCCCCGAAAGCTGCCCCATCCGTCATATACAGGATTTGGCCCCCCGCTTACACGGCAGCACCACCTTCTCATAGTTATTCCAACACAGCGCACAAAGTCTATCTTCTCAGTTGAAGTCCTTGAAGTCCATCTTCTCAGTTGTTGACCTGGTAAAGACCTACACGCAAATTCCTGTCAACACGGGTGATGTCCCAAAGACCACAATCATCACGCCATTCGGCTTATTTGAATTCGCTTTCATGAGTTTTGGCCTCCGTAATGCGGGACGAACCTTCCAACGCTTCATCGACGACGTCGTCCGCGGCCTAGGGTTCTGTTTCCTCTACCTAGACGGCATCCTGGTCTTCTCCCCCAACGAAAAGGAACACCGCCAACACCTTCATGAACCTTTCCAGCGTCTCGACGACCACGGCTTGCTCATAAACGTCCAGAAAAGCACACTCGGCGCCCCTGTAGTCACGTTTATGGGCAATAAAATCTCTTCAGAAGGGACTAGACCCTTGTCTGACTGCATCGTGGCCCTTACAGACTACGTGCGGCCCGCCACAGCGGAAGAGCTCCACCGTTTACTGGGCATGCTGAACTTTCACAAGCGCTTCGTGCCTAAAGCGCTCACATATGATGCGTTGGCTGGTCTACGCTGCAACCATTCTGTCACTTGGACACCAGTTTTAACAGAAGTTCGAAGACTAGAAAATTTCCTCTGCAACGCCATTCTGCTCTCCCATCCCATGGCAGATGCTCCCTTGGGCCTCTTCGCAGATGCCTCTAGCGCCGCCGTCGGAGCATTCCTGATGCCGCGCGTGGGCAAAAACTGGTGCCAGTTGGCGTTCTTTTCGCAGAAACTTTCTAGCCTAAAGACGCCCTCATCTTCCAGTATCGCCGAAGCAACTTCGGCCCCTGCGTAGATGACCTGGCCAGCCTGCTGCAGAGGGCTTCTTGCCATCTACGAAGCTGTCCAGCACTTTCGCCACATCCTCGAGGCACAACACTGCACCATCTACACTGACCAAAACCCTTGCTTACGCCTTCTCCCAACGTCGCGAGAAACTTCAACCGGTCCAGCAGAACCAAGTGTCCTTTATCGCCCAATTTACCACCGACATCCAACACATCAGCGGGAAGGATAATATCGTCGCTGACGCATTCTCCCGCGTCTCTGCCGTCGAGTTGCCACCCGCCACGACAGACGCCATCGCCGATGCACAGAAAACGGACGCCGAACTCCAGCGGCTCCTCGAGAATGGCTCTTCTCTTGAACTTCTACAAGTTGCCGCCCCTGGGTCGACGGACGCACTCTACTGCGACATATCCACCGGACGAATGAGACCATATGTCGCTTCTCTGCATCAGCGCAGCCTTTTCAATCAGTCACACAACCTCAGCCATCCCAGCATCTGCGCTTATACACGCCTTGTAACTTACCACTATGTTTGGCCGTCAATGCAACGGGACTTCCGCACCTGGGCACGCACGTGCATTCAATGTCAGGGTGCCAAAATCACCCCTCACGTTACTTCGGCGCTCGGGACATCCCCCTTGCCGTCGGAACGGTTTCAACACGTCCACATCGACATCATCGGCCCTCTTCCGCCATGGCCTGAACGCTATGGCTTCACCGCCATTGAATGTTACACTCGATGGCCCTAGGTATTGCCGCTCAAAAGGATTCCCGCAGAAGACGTCGCCTCGGCCTTCTTCTCCGGTTAGATGTCCCGCTTCGGCACTCCTCGTCGCGTCACAGCCGATCAAGGACGGCAATTCGAATCCCAACTCTTCAGGCTCCTTGGGCTCTCCACCGGGTTCGAGCGTTCACGGACCACCGGCTACCACCCTTGCGCCAACGGGATCATGGAGCGGTTTAACCGAGAGCTCAAGGCACCCATCACGTTACACCCTAACTCAATCTGGCTCGGGGCTCTGCCGGCCGTCGCTATTGGTCTGCGCGCCATTTTCAAACCAGAAATTCAGGTCACGCCCGCAGAACTTGTCTACGGGGAACTGCTTCGCCTACCTGGGGAACTTCTCTCGACTTCAACTCCCGACGTCACTAGCTCGGACCCTACAGACTTTATCGTGGGCTCCGTCGCACAATTGCGCCCTGCGCCCATCGCCAGTGGCAGCTCACGCCAAGCCGACCCCCTTCGTGTTTAAGGACTTGGCAACATGCTCGCATGCCTTTCTCCGCGACCACACTGTACCTGCGCCTTTCGAATCGCCGTACTCCAAACCATATAAAGTCATATGTCGTGACGATACAACATTTACCCTGCAAATCAGCGGGAAGGACGTTCACGTCTCCATCGACCGAGTGAAGCCATCATACATCCTCTTTAAGGTAACTATGAACTCCTGCGCGCTACCCGTAATTGACCCACAAGAGCCTCCAACGCCTCGGCCCGTGCTTTACACCACCCGCTTTGCACTCCGGTTGCAGGTCCCCAATCCACTTCAACCCTGATGGCTCCTCTCTGCGTAGGGGGTGGTGTGGCGAAACGCTGCGGCGCCGCTTCCGCGCCTGCGCGCTGCGTCGATGCTTCTAAACATGAGCGCCGGTGATAAGAACACTCTGGCCCAACAGAAGCTACAAAAAATTGGGGGACCTTAAGCTTCGCCTTTAAGAGTTGAACGCGAGAGTGAAATCCGGCCCCTAGTGTGCACTTGAACCACTAAGTGCACACTTATTAATGTGTTGTTACACACACACGCCCGCGCACACAGACACACACGCGTGCGCGCGCGCGCGACGTGGTCAGGCCAGGGAAGCGGAGGTCAAACGCCAACAACGCCATGATGCCTTGCTGAGAGCCAGGGAAGCTGAAATGAAGCGTCGCCGCCGTGATGTGCATCCCCAACTACGAGCGCGGGAAGCCGATCACAGACGTCAACGACGCCAAAATGACGCAGAACTTCGAGCTCGAGAAGCGGAGGCCAAGCGTCAGCGTCGCCAAGACAACCCTGACATGAGAGCGACTACTTGACATTATTGTCTCGCCGGCACTCATCGATAAGCAAGGGCTCTGCTGAGTCGCATCGCCTACGACATGGCGGACGCGCGGCACACTTGCCATCTCGGAGGCCATAATATTTGCTGTTTGTTTGATATGTTTTCCGCTACATGGACATAGTTTTACATTTTGGAGTTGTTTGTAATTTTGTGTGTGTATGTCTTTAGCATGGTTATACCGGCTTTTTCGAAGCATGGCATCGCGCAAAAAACGTAGTTTGATGGCCTCGCCAATGCGCCTACAAATCGCCGAATGGGCTCATTTTCGTCGTGACACCTGCCGAACAAGATGCTTCAAGGGGACTCCTTCCACTACATGGCATTTATGTAGTGTTTTTTTCCGAAGTAGTTGCAAGTAACATCGTCGCTTTATGGTAGGACACTTGCTTGCAGCGCAAGCTGCCCGGGTTCGATCCTCAATGGGGCCAAAGATTGTTATTGCTTATTTTAATTGCATCTTTATCTATTTTTCGCTCACGCGACGCCGACGCCCACGGCAGAATTTCTGCGAAACGAGCTCTCTAACGCTATAGACGTCAGACGCTGCGCAGGCGGCGCTGCGAAAAATACCGCCACCAGTGCCCTCATCGCAGCCCTGGCGCTAACTGGGTAGTACAAAAAGAGCCGTTTGCAAGCGAATGTGCATAGGTCACAATAGAACCCCCCCCCCCCCCCTCTTTCGTTGGTGTCTAGGCGCGGTTTCCTGAAAATGAAGGTCATGGGAAGCTTCTTCCGCCAATCCACGCTTCAGAAACAAAGGAAGCTGGTCAAAGCGAAGTGCGAGTACAATGCAGAAGTTTTAGTTATTCGGGCGCGCTGCAACTCGCAAGTATAAGCGAGCATCGCACGACATCGAGTTCGAGGCAAGCCCTCCGACATCCGTTCTTTAGCGCCTAAATGCGTTAAAACCGCGTATATACGTAACGCCAAAGCGATGAAGTACATACAAGATCAATTTACTTAGCTATGTGTGTTACGATCAGTGGTACAAAACTCTTTAGCGGGTACGAATGGCCAGCGATTTTCGACTTTTCAGTTGCATTCTCCATTAAGTCTTCTCTCGTTTCCTGTGCATTGGAGTGTTTTATTACGCATTCTCAAATAGTCTCTTGATGATGGTCTTACGTTTGGATATACTGCAAATAAGGATACATTCGTGTCCATTTTCGCGGGTTACAGCCAAAGGCAAAACCGTGGTCTCCGAGATAGCTGCGGCAACCGCAGAGGCCACGGGCAAAACAAACCTGAAGGTGGTCACGACCAACATTTTGCGATTTACTTGTATGACGCACGTGTTAGCTAGTTAGAACCAGAACTCTGAGCCTTCAAAACGTACGTCCGCGATGCTGCGTGGTGACGACGAAATCCGATTATGTGTTGTCGCGGTGTGCGTATCACGCGTCTGCAGTCGACCTCTAGCTGCTCATTTTGTGTTTACACGGCAAGCACCGCGGGCAAAGCCTGCGCTGAGCTTCATAGTCAAGGTTACCACGGTTCTCCATCAGGCCTACGCAAAAGAACAGCAAAGCCCCATTATCACACTTTCTCATGCGACCGGCTGTGGAAAACGCGAGTACTTCGTTTACACAAAACGCTCACAACGGCCCGTATCCAGCGCTCTCGCCTTTCCTCTTCGTACGACAACTGTGGAAATTGGTGAAACTGAACATTGTTATGCAGTCCTTTACAGCCGTGGCAATTCACAACGCCACAGCAGCCAAGGCGGTCATGCGGGTTAGTTGGTCTGAATCACTTGTAATCATATTCGTAGCGCAAAAACAAGACGCAGACACAAGTGTGTATGTGAATGTGTTCCTTACTTGGCTCTGTGTCTTGTTTTTGCGTTACGAGTATGATTACAAGTAACAGTAGCCTCGATCCCGGCGTTTCTTCGTGGCGTGTGGGGCGGTCTCGTCTGCTGCTATTTTCGCCGTCGTTCTGGTGAGTGATCCAGCAGGCACTTCATGACGGTTCAATGGCGCGTCCGACTAGCGGAGGTAAATCCACAACTCTCGTTCCGAGTGTTAATGCCCAAACACACGCGACATTAAGCTCAATCTTTGTTTCGCACTCGCTAGTTGCACCTGGTCCCACAGTAAATTGTGCGAGGGAGTCGGCATTCGTACTACCCAATATTTATCCGACAGGCGGTGCCACGCGTCTTGGGAACTCCAGAGTCTGACGTCTATTGCGTTAAATCTGTGTGTAGCCCGAATGTGATCAGTTGTTGTTTTGTTCTTCATATGGAAGCATTATAGCTATGCGTTCCCACATACCTATCGGTATGTAGGTATACCAGGCCATTGGTATAAGGCAAGCCGAACGTCGTGCGAAACAACGTAACCTGACCTAGTAACGTTGGTGCGAAAGGTGGCTCATACTTGGCTTATAATAAATTTCTTCGGCCCTACCAACGCGATGTTGAACGCGGCTATTGCCGAACTTATGCGCTCTTCCCATAGCAATATTAAGAATCTTTAGTTCGTCTGCACTTATCATCGATAGAAATTTACGCAATCGTGGCCCAACAAACTTGAGCCGTCTCGACAGCTGGGGCCATCTGGCGGTGGAATGGGCAACCGGGCAAGCAAATAACTTATAGCGCCGCGAAATGGCGCTTCCGTGCGCAATGCCAAGAGCGCACGCCCGATGAGTCAGAGCTCTTCATAGCGACTAAATCCCACCGGCTATCAGAGACACATTTAACATCATGGTAAATAATGAAACAGTACCAAAAGTAACCGCCATAAGGATACGTGGACTATTCTTAGAAGAAAAATGGTTTGTCCGAGAGGCTCTCAAAAGGCTGGAAACCACTTCACGAAAAGGGATCGGACTCCTAAGAAAAATAAGTGGACGGAAGCATGGGCTACAAGAAAAAGAAAGGTCTTAATTTATAGGATCGCGTATACATGCCCCTTCTTGTGCCTCAGGAGCGATGCAATAAGCAAAATCGATATATTAACTAGGTCATTCTACAGAGCGGCCTTACGATTACCCACATGGGTCCACAACGGCAAGTTGTCGGAACTCGGTGTACATAACGCCGTATACGAAATAACTGAAGCGCAACGAGCATCCCAATGGCGGAGACTATCCTGCACTCGACAAGGACATGACGTACTGAAGCTACTCAACTTGAAACCGCTAACTGGACCTACACAGAGGCATAAAATCCCACAGGAAATCAGAGTAAGGTAAAACTCCGACCGCTGGCAAAAAACATATGTAGTCTAAAAAATGACGTCGGAAAGCTCGGGGGAGGCATTCAAAAAAGCATTGGAAAATAAACCAGCAGCGTATGTGGACGCCAGGCCCGCAGGCTGGAAACAATTATGTCATCGCAGCAGTGGATGGCCATGGACGCACACTGCGGACCGAAACCATTCAGGCCAGCTCCACGATGGAGGCAGAAGAAACAGCAATCATTATTGGAACCACCATTGACGGCACGAAATTCAGCCTCTCGGATTAAATGTCGGCCACTAAAGCAAATGCTGCCGGGTACACAAACAGCACGGCTCTGCAAAAATTAGCACGACCTGAACAAGAAATCAGCCTCATTTGAGTTCCAGGCCCCTGCGGAACCCGGGAAATGAGGCCGCTCACCAGACAGCCCGAGGAAACAAACCGGGCAATGGTGCGGCCCCAGGAACCAAACCCGAATGACCTGGCGCTCAGCTACAGAGACCGGCTCAGCCGGCATAGAGAACAG